>NC_136959.1:66057008-66224508 GCF_032717465.1 Coenobita brevimanus | reverse complement strand
TATTAATAATTTAGGATATCATCGGACCCTACCTGCGCGAAGGTGCGGACTAGGAGTACGTGGTGCCTGAAGCTAATTCTCCTTAGAGGTCCTTCTGCATACATACAAAGCCTAAGCTACTGCCATGTGTCACTATGTTAACAAAACATACCGGTAAAAGAAAACGTTACCACTGATTTCCATTTATGAAAACTTGATCATTACAAAAAGTATATTTGGCACACTGAAAGCAGTGATGAGAAATAGGGAGGTGAGTATGGAAGTTAAGAAGTCACTGCATGATGGTATTGTGATCCCTACCCTGACGTATGGAAGCGAGGCGTGGACCTTGCAAGAGGGGAACAAGTCAAGAGTGAGAGCAGTGGAAATGAGTTACTTGAGAGGAGCATGTGGAGTGACATGGAGGGACAGGTTGACGAATGAAGAAGTGAAGGAACGTTGTGGGGTAGATGTGGATGTGGTTGAAAAGATTAGGAGAAATACACTGAGGTGGTTTGGACATGTGGAGAGGATGGAGAATGAAAGACTGACTAAGAGGGTGTATGTAGGTGAGGTGGAGGGAGGGAGAGGGAGGGGTAGACCGAGGATGAGGTGGAGGGATGGAGTTGAGAGGTATATGAGGGAGGGGGGGTGAGTTGGGGGGAGGGGAGTCAAATGGTGGGTGACAGTGACTTGGAGGCGTTTTGTCTGCGGCCACCCTTTGCGGGATTAGGGCGTCGGGCTATAGATAGATAGATAGATATTGGTGTCACTATATTTTCCGCTAAATTAAGCTACATGAAAATATATTTATTGTAAAGATTATGCCAAACGAAGACAACATCCAAAAGGTGGATTATTTTAAAGAAAGGAATTCACTTAACAGGAGGCCTCCAACAAGCCTAAGGCATGAGGCTTCAGCCTCATTAGCCTCCATGTAAATCCGCCCCAGTCCCCCCGTCCCTCTTTTATTTATTTATTTATTTATTTTTGTGAACGACTGAATGGTTTATATCAAAACTAATTTGGACACCCACACTTTTCTTTGTCTATTATGAAAGAAAGCGTTTGCAACTGGGAAAAACAAAAAAAAGTGTAACACGCAAAATAAAGAGCTGCTACGAACGAAGTCTTGTACAGTACGTTATTAAGCTTCATAATAACTGCGTTTTCCCTGGGGGACAAACTATCTGGACCACCTTGCATTTGAAAAAAAAAAAAAAGTTTGGAGGAGTATCAGATAACAATAACTCCCTGCTGCGTGGAAAACCTGACCGCCAAGCGTTCTGATTACAAGGCAAAAAATGACTAACAAAATGGTGCAGACTGAAATACAGCATGACGTGATGGTGGTAAAGGAAGCTAATATTGCTGCTATCAGTGGCATAATCCCTAACGTACCTTAACTCTCTCTCTCTCTCTCTCTCTCTCTCTCTCTCTCTCTCTGTCACGAAGTCAGTCACCGTCTCGCTGTGTGGGGCGTCTCTCATCTAAATGCAAAAATGGTGACGTCTTTGCCGGGTGACGCAAGATATGGGAGGGGGTAAAGGAGGGGAAAGGAGAGGGGGGTTGAAGAAGGATGGGAGAGAGAGAGTGATGGAGATTTAAAGAAGGGGGCTTAATAGGAGCGGAGGGATAGTGGGCTGAAAGGAGAGACTGGCGAATTAAATGGAAGGGGATAGGGGTGGTAACGATGATCAAGAAGAGGATAGTGATGTGAAATATGAGAAAAAGGAAGAGCAATAATTACCGCGGTGATAATTACGAAGAGATGGACAGAGAGAATGATGCTAAAGAGAAAAAAGGTGTTGAAGATCAGCATAATAACGAGGAAGGTGGCGGTGATGAAGTAGACGACACTGGTGATGATGATGATGATGATAAGACGGAGGAGGAGGAGGAGGAGGATGGATAGTTGAGATACCACTTTAGTTTATTCTTGCCACTTCCAGACAATTTATTCTTATGAAGATCTCTATTACTGGAGGGGTTATTGAAGGCTGTACCTAACCTCTGCAGTGTGGAAGGAAGTCGTCACCATCATCATCATCACAACATTCCTCCCTCCCCTCATCATCATCATCATCATAACATTCCGCCCTCCTCCTCATCTTTCTCCTCCTCATTATCATAACATTCCTCCCTCCCCCTTCTTTTTTCATCATAACATTCCTTTCTCCCCCTCCTCCTCCTCATCGTCATCATCATCACCACCACCAGCAGCAACACAGTCTTTGCTAATGGTGCATATATTTCATCTTCACGCCCTCTTTCCTTATTTTAACAGCGGGAATAATGTACCAGCCAACTTCACGCATCTTAAAACACTTCTCGAACTGAAGGGATACAATACTACCTCCGTTAACCTCAGTAATATTAAAGATGCTTTCGTTGTTTAATATTGCTGACTGAGGCGCCAAGACTATCCCAATATGTGAAAGTGATACGCGTTTGAAGGAATGGAAATGAGCGAATGAACAAAAGAAGTGGCAGATAATGAGAAAAGGGTGGAAGACCTAAGGGGGACTAAATTAATGTCACTGACAGAGAGAGAGAGAGAGAGAGAGAGAGAGTCAAACATCTCTTCGTGACCCCCCCCAACTCTCTCTCTGCCCCTATACTGAGCTTCCGCCTTCCTTCAGACAAATTATCCCTCTCATTCTGATGTGCCTTGAAGGGTATCTAATATTTCACAAAATATATCCACAATAACCTAATGGAACGCTACGACAACACCTCCCTCGCTCTCTCTCTCTCTCTCTTACACACACACACACACACACACACACACACACACAGGTAATCGGGTAACAAGAGAAGGGAGTAGGAGAAGGGATGAGAGTACCTTTGATCCCTCTCTCCTCCAGGCACCACCCCAAGCACCGTCTTATTACCTGGTGGTGGCACACAGGTGGGCTGCCCTAATGAAATCACCCAGGTATGGTGCAGACAGGCATTACTAATTCTCTCTCTCTCTCTCTCTCTCTCTCTCTCTCTCTCTCTCTCTCTCTCTCTCCAGTCTTTCTGTATGTCTGTCTGTCTCACATAAACCACACCTTACATATCCGTTCCCTTCCGACACTAATAAACAGAGGTCAGGGAGTAACAACAAGGAGGGGCATTACCTTTGATCTCCCCACCCCCACCCCTCGGGGACCCCAGCCAATGTCTTACTACACACAGTGGGCTGCCTTAATGAAATCAGATCAGGTAAGGCAAAGGAAACTCTCTCTCTCTCTCTCTCTCTCTCTTACCTGGCAGTGGGTCACAGGGGAGGTCAGGTTAATGAAATCAGGTCAGGTGAGGTAAGAATGCCAGCTAAGGTTATAAAAACAGATTAACTCATTCACTGCCAACACGACTTCTCTCTCTCTCTCTCTCTCTCTCTCTCTGCAGGATACCAAAAAAAAAAAAAAGAACCATTTCATTATGAAGGTCTTTCTCTTAGTTTAATAAAATCGTTTGGTGGCAGCACGAATAAAACAATCAATACATATGTCCTTTCCTAAGCTGAATAAAATCGTCTAGTAAGAGCAAAAATAAAAGACCTTCACTACAAGGGTCCTTTCCTAAACTAGGTATAATCGTCCGGTCGTAGGAAGGATGAAAAAAAATTATGGCAAATACCCTTTTTTAAGCTGAATAAAATCGTCTGGTAAAGGACCTTCACTGCAACATAACAAAAAAAATATGGTATGTGACAAGACAAAACTTCTTGTCGCTTTTAATTACTCTCCTTTCAACTTCAGGCTCTTCATTAAATCGCAAGCCTAATGGTTTCCTGCAAGCCAGGACATCATTTACAACGCTGAGTGGTGATGTGGAACCCACCATGGCGCCCTTGTTAACAGGGTGGACAAACGAAAATGCTGTGTTCATCCCGGAACCAAATCTCAACACTCTTTCCCGCGCCTGGCTGTGGTAAAGAGCTATCTACCACAAGGGAACATTGATTCACTACACGGAACGACCCTGCAGGGGCGGTTTCTAACTTGTGGCTGATGGGTCTGCTCGACCAAACAGACCAGGGTTACTTAAAAACAACAGCAACTACAACCACACTCACACACCATAAAACTTATACTGGAGAAAATGATAAAACCACACATACATATACGGCACATAACGTCAAACTATCAAAATGGAAAGTGTGTGACATGAGCTGTAAGACGGATGTTACAATGACGACGATGATGATGATGATGACGATGAACTTGTTAAACATAAAACATCAACAACAAACAACTAAAAACACAAGCATATGAACAACAACAAAATTCCCAAGAACAAGCCACTCAGGCAAGCGTAGGGTGCATGACTGGCTGCATGAGAGGGGCGTGACATGAACACGAAACACAAACACACGTTACAACAAAATTACAAGAGCGCACACAGCAGCAACATACACACAAACAGCAAAGGATTCAGAAGTTAGGAGAATGCATGACCCGAACTGCATGACGAACAAAAATATAAAGGATCAGGAAAAAAACAAAAGCAAAAAAAATACACTAAAATACACACCAAAAACACGCAGAGAGAAAAAAAAAAAGATGGATGAGAGTGTATGCAGTGATTTGTAACAGCAGTAAGTCAAGTAAAAAATAACTAACTAAATAAATAAATAAAAGATAAAATTAAAGAAAAACACAAGAAAAAACAGCACACTTAAAGAATAAATTGCATGAAATGAACTGCATGACAGGGACGTAACATAAAGGAAAAAACATCGACACAAAAACAGAAAAAGCAGACACAAAAAAATACACAACACAATACAAACAATTACATCTGAAGGGAATGCATGACGTGTATTGCATGAAGGGGGGGGGCAACACAACAAAAAAAAATCAAACACTAACAGAAAAACATACCAACGAGATAGGAAACGGCGAACATGTATATATCACAAGAACAAGACAGCCTAATTAATAAGGAAAAGAATGAGTGAAGCAGATTGGATGATAGAGACGTGACAACTGCAAGTACCACACTCACACACACACACACACACACACACACAAATAAAATCACAAAAACAAATACCAACATAACAAGAGAACAAGATATCCAACTCCTTTAGTCCGATGACATTTTTTTTTTTGTATTCTTAACTTCAGACGATTTTATTCAGCTTGAGAAACATCCGACTAAGAAGGGGTTAGTGAAAAGTTCTCAACCCCGTCAGTACAAATAGCCTCTCTAAAGCTTACCAAAATCGTCCGGAGGTAGGAAGAATAAAACCTAACAAACGTGATAGTGGTGATAGGGTTACAGGAGAACAGAACGCATGAGTCTTGATTGCGTGACAAGAGACGTGATAGCGGTAAGTGGGCTAACAAAATGAGCTCACTTTGTGCCAGTGGATTTCCTGGATGGGGGTACATGGGGGCAGAGGTTATGCTGGTGGCGAGGAGCGGGTTGGGTGGCTGGGAAGAGGGGGAGGGTGTTTAAGTGGCTGACACGAGAGGGGATTTGGAAAACATGTTACAGTATACAATACATACATATACCGTACTACTAAGTTATAACCATGATAGCTATACACACACACACACACACACACACATACACACACACACACACACGCAAGGAATAATTACTCACCTGTTCTTATTATTGTATGACCACGGCACCTCGGCTTCACTCATCCCTCCACTCGTCACGTGCGAAGATGGGACAGGAAGGAGGGGTTAGGATGGACGAGGCAGGACTGAGCAGGACCAGGTGAAAGAAGGGTTAAGTAGGACAGGTGAGGCACGACTAAATAGGTAAGGTAAGTATATACGGTAAGGCAGGATGGAGCACGGCAGTATGGATTCAGTAAGACAAGAGGGACAAGGCGAGGCAGGACGGACTTAGTAAGGCAGGTAAGGCACAGGTGAGACTGAGCAGGTAAGGCCGGACGGACCCGAACTAATTAGCCGAGCCAGGACGGATAGAGGAGGTGAGGCAGCGCACCGGTGGACCTGCAGAGGGGAAGGCAGTGTTAAAAATTTATCTATCTATCCATTTAAATCTATCTATCTATCTATCTATATGTATGTACGTATATATGTATAAACCTATCTATCTAATTATGTGTGTTTATTTTGCGTGTGTGTGTTTAGACAGACGTGCGCTGCATGCCAACTTAACCTCTTTAATAATGAAGTATTGTTTAATTTTATTCTTGGTATATAGGCCTATTAACGCCTTTTTTTCGGCTATGGAGAGCCCCCTAGCAGTGTTCATGAAGGCTATACCAAACCCTTCCAGTTAAAAGACATTAAGTTGAAGAAAATAGTCTAGGGATTGCACGAATAAAACTGAAACAAAGTAATCGTCCTGAGCAGATTTACGGCGATGGCATGTGGGAGGAATGAAAAAAAAAATCTAATCGAAAAGAGAGAGAGAGAGAGAGAGAGAGAGAGTAAACCTCTTCAGAACGCCTTTTTTTTTTCCTGCCGCCAGACGATGATATTCAACTAAGCAATAACCTCTGGTAATGACGGCGTTAAAATAATCACCAAGACCTCTTCAATAGGATTATTTTTTTGTATTCCTCCTACAATCAGACCACTTCACTCAATTAAAGAAAGGCTTCTGTCGTAATAAGATAGTCAAATATCTAAAAAAAAAAAAAAAAAAAAAAACTACATTGTTTCAGCCACATTCTAATACAATCTCATTATATCACTAACACCAACATTCTAACACAGACTCAACACATCAATCATAACACCAAACATTTAACACATAAGAATGTGCGTGGCGCCATCTGTTGCAAGTAGGATTGTTAGACCTCAGGGAAAGGGCTCTATAATCTATGCCCAGCCAGATACATAAAAGAGGAAAAAGACGTCCCACCCCACAACTATAGGCAAACTTCATTTAACTACCTCACAAAGCCCCACCTCGTAATAACCTCCTTAACCCACCTCACAACTCCCTCACGTCACAACCTCCTTCCAAGATCTTATAACCTCTCACCTCATAATAACCTCCTCTAACCACCTCACAACCTCCCCTCGCCTCAGCATAATAACCTCCCGGAGTGAAGGAAAGAGGGGTAGGGTTGGGACAGTCACGTCAGGCAGCTCAACTATCGAAAGCGGATGAGCGTATTGATAGTCGTTATATCGGCCATTTCAGTAAGTCTACCCTTCATTTAAGCGTTCTATATGTTTTCTGTGACGCCAAAAGACACACACACACACACACACACACACAAAACAAGCCCCGGGATTTTCATAAGCAAAAATACGCCTCTAATCTCGCCTATTTAGTGGTAGGTGGTGGCGACCATCATCCACTCACTTGATGTAGTGCTGCCTACTTCTTCCTCAGCCTTTATCATTCTTTTTCTGTGCCTGCCCTCCTCTCTTCCTGTTTCTCCCATCTTTCCTGTCACTTCTTATTGCTTTTCTTTCTTTTACAGGTGGCTTTACATTGAGTGACAAGCCTAATGGTTTCCTGTAAGCCAAGAAACCATTTACAACGCTGGGTGGTAACCATATAACCAAACAATTACGTGCTCCCTACGTGTCATCAAGTGGGTTGGTGGAGGGTTAGTGCCCCTTCCTGTAAAACAAATAACTCAGAGTCAAATGGCCACCCCTAACGGGATTATGGCATCAGGCAATAGATAGATAGATAGATAATCCCTCCAATCGCTCATCGCCACAAACGCTGCATACCAACAACAGCAATCACATCACTTTGTCTTCTTACAACTCTCTCCTTGCCTGCCTGTTCGCGTCCACCTCTCTTCTTCCTCCATCCATTCCATTCTTCCCACGGTTTTGTTTTAGTCTTCTAGTCACCGTAACCAATGTTATTTTCAGTGCCAAAACAAGTATCACTGCTCCACTGTGTCAACGATACTTTTTCCCCCCACCAAGTATGTGTGTCTCTCACTTTAATTTTGGGTACTTATTCCTGCTTGGCCTTCAGCGACGTTTCCCAGTGCATTGGGGCCTCTATGACGGTAAACAAACGTAGTACTATAGTAGTTAAAACTCGAGGCTCATTTGAAACTGTCCCTCTCTTGCAATCAATCCTCCTCCTTTAGGGGTACAGGGAGAGAAGTATGTCTGTATAACCAGGCAGGGGAGCCAACGCGAGAAGGCGTCCCTCACCAGTACATTAACGATACGGGTAATTAAAGAATGAAAATAATAATAACAATAATAATAATAGTAGTAGTAGTAGTAGTAGTAGTAGTAGTAGTAGTAGTAGTAGTAATAATAATAATAATAATAATAATAATAATAATAATAATAATAACAATAATAATAATGATAATATAAATTCGTCGTGCACTATCGCACACCACTCTCCCTCACATGCTCTACCATATTCCTCAACGTTGTTCTTCGTTTGTCTGTTCTTCTGCCAACCACCAATATCTGTATCACATTAACAAAGCCTCTACGTCACATATTATGCATTATTTAATCCTCTTATCTCTTATCAATTTCCTTCATTAATTAAAGTCTATTGATCACGTGGACTTAATTTATCGAACTTAGGCCTACATGCTACCATCACCATCACTAGCTATCATTTTCACCACTAGTATCACCATAACTACCACCACCACCACTATCGTTATAACTACCACTACTGCCATCACCACAACTACCACAACCACCATCACCAACATAATCAAATTATCAAACCATTTTCATAATTACTAAATGTATCAGTAATAGTGTGTGTGTGCTGAGAGAGAGAGAGAGAGAGAGAGAGAGAGAATTAAAACTAGGGGCTTCAAGTTCCGCGTATTCTCTAGTATTCTCTTCCTACTGAACATCAAGCTATTCTATTCAGTCACAGAATCCTTACCGTAATGTTCTTAGGGTACCACTGATGCTTACATGATTATAGCTCCAGCACTCAAACCCAGCTTAAGCCAAACGAGTTTATTTACCAGAGTCTGAGTCATAGGAGCCTCGGTTATTCCCTTCAGTTAGCACATTCTTTCTTGCTTTCTACAGACGACCTTCCTTCCGGTTTAGGTGACTACGTAGTGAAGGGTTTGATACACCTCTCACTAACTCCTGCTGGACGGATGCCTTCATGCGATGGGACTGATCCAGCCGTAAATTCCGCTTCCCAGTTATACAAACGCCCCTCTCCCTCCCTAGCCCAGAAAAGAGGCTGATGGACTGCAGGACAAGGGCAACTCTGGCCTGCAGTCGACTGGGTTTAAGTTTCAGATGAACCTGGAGCTACAACCAGTGCTACTACTACACAAGAGGCCTTCCTGCATTGTACTAAATACCGCAGTCTGGGGAGAGCAACAAGAAATAAAAACTGACATCGTGGCAGGGAAGGATTTATTAATTATGTTCTTGTAAGTTTTATGCAAAATGTGTTAGTATTCGATAAAAACAACACGTTAGAGACTATCAACCCCTTCAGTCCGGCGACGTAGCTACTGTTTACCATAATCTGTTTCTGTGACATCCATGTAATTTTATTCAAGTTAGTAAAGACTTACGTGCCAGCAAGAACTGGAGGGGCACTCAATGATGCGCATCACTCCGACAAGGGCAACAACATCCGGATCATTTCCGACATTTTTGGAAATTAATTTAGTGGATTAATATCAAGAACCATGTCACATTTTACTAACAAGGGAAGCGTAATTTCAAAAGCACTCTTCATAATTATTTAGGGTTTATCACTGATCAGGGTGTCGCAAAAAATGTTTTCCTGATACAGAATCTGTAATACGATCCGGATCGGTCCAAAAAGTTAATCGACTGTTCCCTAGGACATGGGCTACCTACCCACCAAATTTGGTCCAAATCTCTCTTTTAGTTTTTGAGTAATCCTGCTAACACACAAACTAATTCGCGAACAAACAGGGGTGACTCTCCTTGTCGGAGAGAATGAAATACGTTATCGAACTGACAGGATGCGGGTATAAATTTTACTATGGTACCACGAGATGCTGCGGTGGGTCAGTATTTATCGTGTTATGCTTCTGATCCGCGATGTCCTGAGTGCATGTTCTAAGCCAGCTGTGGCGGAAACCTAAAATGCATAAGTACTGGAAGTATGTAATTACATGTGCTGGCAAATGTTTGGCCCCCGTCAGTTCATACCACTGACATGCAGATTCTAACACAAAATGGTTGACCACAACCAATACATTATCAGCCCCATCCTCATTACTTATTTCTCTTCCACATTCGTACTTGGGCAGCATTGGAATGGGTAAATTTTATCCGTACTTGGGCAGTATGAGGATGGGCAAATTTTATTCGTTCTTGGACAGCATGGGAATGGGTGAATTTTTACTGTCACTCCCCCATCGGGAAGGTCTGGCCGGCGGTGAACCTCATGGTCCAAGGAATAATACAGATACGATGCAAAAGTAATCACTAAGGAAGAGCGGCCGGAGCAACGTTTCTTAACCTGGGGTGCAAGTACCCCAGGGGGTGCTGAAATCAATGTTAAGGGGGTGCTTGAAAATGCTGCATTATTACTTTGTTTTTGTTTTCTTACAGGTTTTGCTTAGTAGTGGCATCCTTGATGTTATACTTTTGGAGAATGTATAAAATAAATTGCCAAGCAGTACTTCACTTTACTTTATCCTTGTGGTAGTGCAGCAACTGTAGTCCCAGTAACCAGATGTAAGGGGGTGATGGACTGTGAGACCTTCCTACAGGGGGTGCTGAGGTCAGAAAAGGTTAAGAAACGCTGGACTAGAGTCTCCCTGGTCTACGAGATTACAACCCACTCATGACTGGCTCAAAGGTCCGTGGTCTAACGGAGAACGTCGCTACATTCTCTTATCAACCACCGGATATGACGTCACGGCGGGGATAGCATTCATGATACCTGCGAGAGCGCGAAAACCAAACCAGTGACGCTGTGCATCCTATCATTCACCACATCTTGCCATTGTGCGCTTACTCTAACCATACAAAGATCCACAACCCCTTTCACCGTGGCTGATGGCCATGTGTAGTCATAATGGGTTAATTTAGCTTGCAACCAAGGATACTCATTCGTAGCACATAACTAACGCTCATTTAATTTCATGTAACCACAACTTAGTATCCGAGTGTTTGGAATGGTCTACTTTCATCGCATGAAAACCAGTCAACTGTAGTTATACCCTCTAATAAAAAAATAAAAAAAATAAAAAAAAAGCATGGTATAAATTCTAACACCACCAGGTCAATATTTCGTTATTCTCAGTCAGCCAAAACCGTTACCAACCGTAAGATTCTGAATACCGGAATATCTAGATTAATTTTTAGTACAGAGGTTTTCTGACTTACTGATGAAAAGGCTGCCAACAAGTCAAATGTATTTCAAACCATTCATGGCACACTGCCAAACTCTTTTTACTCAAAAACAACCATCTCCCCATCTCGATTGCTGAGCTGTAAGACTAGATTAACACTACACTGTAATATGATGCTAGTCACGAAGAAGTGGTAAGAAAAGGATGTACAGTTATGGATCTTTCTAACACTGAGCTACATGGAATAACATACAAGAGGACGAAACTCTGGACCAGGTTAATGTGAAACAACTATACTACGGTACCTCCTCTACAGTATGCATCACCGAACTCTTATGAAAAAAAAAAAAAAAAAGGGCTTACGTACTGATGCACACACGGTACAGTTGCAAACATAACGGTGCCGCTCAGCTTTAAAGACGAGCGATTGTGAAGTTCTTACCCATATTCTGAACCGTCTGTTGGGTTCCGAAGACGGTAACAATGAATTTTCAAGTCACTGTTCATATTCACGTTATTTATTGTAATGAGGTGGATCAGCGCTATGTCCACATTTACCTCTATCTGTTCACATACATATGCTTATCTATCCATCTGTATGTCCACCTACTGAATATGTTTCTCCATCCGTCTATCTATTTTTACTGATTTATCCATTAATCTGCATATATATATATATATATATATATATATATATATATATATATATATATATACAGTATATATTTATTTATTTATCTGTCTATCTATTCATCACTATCTACGTATCTATCCACCACCATACACTACTCAATTTATATATGCAATCTCTAAATTCATCTACTGGTTTAAAACTATATATCTATCAGCATACACATTTGTAAACTACTTCTCCATCACTATGTATACATGAATAATTATCTGCATGCTTATCCAGGTATCGCACGGTACATCCATCTTATCCTGCTTTATCTTCACTCATCAATCTACCTTCTTACCTACCAATCCTTCTATCATAATGTTTTACACATCTGTCATACATGCTTCATCATCTACATCCCCACTCATCTATCCACCACGCCATCTCTCAATCTCTTCAACTTCCTGATCCACATCGATTCTCCCGTCTGACGTCACAACATTCCAGCAAAACCAAGGGCCCACTTAACCTCTTTTTTTTTTTTTTTTTATGTGTCCGACTCTGGGCATAGGCTTCACGGCCTGCTATCAAGGCCCAGCAGTCCTCCTACATACCATACACCGGTACATGTCACCACTTCGGCGCTAACACCCACCGTCCATATTGAATACATGCTAGGGCTGTCTCATACAGGACTGGTGTATTGGTATTAGCGGGGGTATTTTTACCTCTTGAACAGGTGGGCCTATATTCCCACTTACAATCTTTCTGACATCACATGACTTCATTTACCGCACCTCAAGAAATACCTCTCCTACTGAAAAAGGGTTTACGAATATAACCCCTCCAGTTCGAAAAGCCTCAAACAAAATCGTCAGAAGTAAAAATCTACCATAAGAGGCCAGGGTTAAGCCAAATCGTCAGACAGAACCATAATTAAAAGAAGACTACTTGAGTTTTAGGAGGGCTTAATCGACGTAGTTTTTAATCCCTTCACTCCCACGAGGTACTTTCTTTTGCTGTCCTTCTCACTATCAAACTATTTAATCGACACAAGACAGACCTGTAACAGTGGAGGGGTGGATGAAGGCTACTTCTCTTGTTTGAAAAAAAAATCTCTCACAGCGCGAATAAAATCGTCTGTCGGTACAATAATACGAATGATAACAACACTAGACTGAAAAGGTTAACCGCTACTGCAATGCGCACCTCTGAGTTGAAGAACGTTGTCTGGCGTTGGAAAAAAAAAAAAAAAAAAAAAGTTTCCAATTTGCAGTCAAAGGGTTAACTAATAAAAGCAATATTAAACCCCTTTACTAGTTATGGGAGTCCATCATTCACTTACATGATTTACTGCTGCTTACTTCTTCCTTCACGTCCATCTTTTTTTTTTCCTGTCTGCATCTTCCTCTCTTCCTGTTTTCTCCAATCCTTCCTGTCACTTCTATTACTCCTCTTTCTACATCATGTGTCTTTGCACAAAGTGTCAAGTCAAATGGTTTCCCGTATCTAACCCAGGAAACCATTTACAAAGCTGGGTGGTAACCATATAACCAAACAATGGGGTGATATGGGGCCTACCAGGATGCCCCTCTTATCTGAGACGCAAATGAGGCGTCCAACGAGAAACCAAACCTCTCACTGTGGCGAGGTGCTCTCTCTCGCATGGGAATATTAGTTTACTGAACGGGACGCCCCTGCAGGAGCGATTGCTAGCCTGCAGTTGATGAGTTTGCTCCACCAAAGACCGGGTTAACTAAACACAACACTAACAACCATTACAAGTGGTCCTTCCCAACCTGAATACAACCCTCTGTAGGTAGCCAGAATAACATCAAACATATGGCAAACTAGTGAACAGGTTAGTCGAGACAATATATACAATTATAACACCTTCATTACGAGGTTCTTAATACACTGAATAATGTCGCACGACAATACACAGAATACATTAAGATACATTAAGAGGGAATCACAATAGACGAATTAACGAACTGATGAATATTCTACTCTGTGTTCGATCTCTCTCTCTCTCTCTCTCTCTCTCTCTCTCTCTCTCTCTCTCTCTCTCTCTCTTTCTGGGCGTGTGGTACTGTGAGGGAGTGTGTGGTAGAGGGAGGATGTTTTTGGTAGTGTGAGGATGTTTTTGGTTGTGTGAGGATGTTTGTGGTAGTGTGAGGGTGTGTATGTGGAACAGTGAGTGGTAGTGCGAGGGGGTGTGAGACCGTGTGATGGTGGGTGAGTTAGTGTGAGAATGTGTGGTGGTGTGAGGGCGTGCATGGTAGTATGAGGGACCGTGGGGTGGTGTGAGGGTGTGTGAGGTTATGTGAGGCAAAGCACACACACACACACACACACACACACACACACACACACACACACACACACACACACACACACACACACACACACCAATAAAAGACCCAAACACCACACTACAACACTCCCCTGTCCAACATCCAAACACCAGGATATGATAAAACACTACACCATTCCACTACACCAGGCTCCACTACGATGCTAAAACAGGCCACACTACACCTTTCCACCACGACACTGCACTACTATACCACATCACACCATGAAAAAAAAAAAAAAAACTACAGCAGACTACAAAACATATTACACCAAAATACCACCATTCACGAAGAAAAACAGAGTTGCGGAAAATACTCTGGTGTTTCAGATATCGACAAGTGGAGCTCAGTGACGGAAGGTGGTCAGAAAGGGATAATACCGGTACTACTCACACATCTGCACAACTCGACACCAAACCGCTACACAACTGGACACGCCACACACGTCACAACACTACCATGCATCACAACCCCACACACCTTACACATCACAGCACTACGATGCATCACAACCCCACACACCAGAACACATCACAGCACTACGATGCATCACAACCCCACACACCAGAACACATCACAAACCCACACACCAGAACACATAACATCACAACCCCACACACCAGAGCACATCACAACCCCACACACCTGAACACATAACATCACAACCCCACACCTGAACACATAACATCACAACCCCACACCTGAACACATAACATCACAACCCCACACCTGAACACATAACATCACAACCCCACACACCATAACACATAACATCACAACTCCACACACCAGAACACATCACAACCCCACACACCTGAACACATAACATCACAACCCCACACACCAGAAAACATAACATCACAACCCCACACACCAGAACACATAACATCACTACACAACACCACAACCCTACACGCACCAAAACACTATTACAACACAACACTATATAATACAACACAGCACCGCAGAACATCAGAACAGCATACACTGGGATACACCTGTTGATGTTGCCGGTTTTCTGCCGTTCACTACATGGTTATGTCTATATGATCCTGGGGTTACAACAACAAAACAATAAAACAACAACAATAACAATGACTCAATAGCCCACAACACCACAACACAACCCTACAACACAAAACTAAACAGCATCACACATCAGAACAAGAGTGTGTGTGTGTGTGTGTGTGTGTGTGTGTGTGTGTGTGTGTGTGTGTGTGTGTGTGTGTGTGTGTTTGTAGGCTAACCACTCTAGCAGTACAGAGGACGGGGAGCTGTAACGCCGCAATGTCCTCTTTGTTTTCTATTGGTTTTTGTTTTGTCTCCGATGAAAGGTGGGGTGGCCATGCAGGCTGGCTGGCTATGGTACAGTCGCCGAAAGAACCACCGTTACTCACAGCACCCACCAAATTGGAAATGAATGATGCTCTCTCTCCTCCTACCGTGGGATGGATAAACAAACCACCCGCTTTCCTCTCAAAGTGATCTATTCAAAGTGACCTATTTTTATGTCCACATTTTTTTCTTTCTTTCCTCTAACTCGTCGTCACTGCATTCCTCTCCTCTGTCACCTGGTACACAATTTGACCCATTCTTTGTGGACACGCTCTGGTACTTCATTCATGACAGAAGACGATTTTATTCTGCTAAGAAAAATCTAACATACCATATTTTTACTAACTCGCTACGGCAAATGCAACTAATCGATAAAGCAGTGCCAGTATTTTTTAACGTGTTCCTCTGAGTGTAGACTTGACCACTTTGCCTGGACAGAGGAGTTGCCAACCCCTTCTCTGAGACCCAGCTGTCCTACATGCCACACACGTTTAAAAGTCGTCATATCCGCACTAATACCCATTGTTCATACTGGATATATGCTAGGGCTGTCTCATTCAGGACGAATATGAAGGTATTATCGGCATTAGTGTTATTATAACACTCCGGGAAGACTGGCGGAAGATCGGATGTATAAGAAATTCAATCATTAATCTGTTTCCTACCGAATCCTGGGATCGAACTCGAGCCCTTCTGAACTGCAGTTCACTTTCATACTGACATGCCCACCATCTGACGATTATCGTCTCAGCTGAGCAAAATCATGAGTTAAAAACTACTGATTAACCTACCGTGGTTTTTCATTCACTATAAAAAACTTTCCGCAAGTTGAGGAAACTCCCCCCCACACTCTCTCTCTCATTTCCCCAAGGATATATTCCTCATGGACCTATTCCTACAATGGACCTACTTTCCACCCACCCACCTTCCCACCAACCCTGCCCAGTCACTCACCAACCCACATAGGCCAACCACACCCACCAGATCCTGCTCACCCAAGCCACACACCCTACCACACCACACCTACCCTCCCACCCCACCTACTCTGCCCATCCCACCAATCCATTCAACCTTTTGACCCAGTTTAGCTAACAATGATATGACTGTGAAAGTAAAATAGTCTATGGTAACTGGCTACCATTTTTCCACCATGTGGATTTGACCAAATATTTCAGATTAGTTCTGATCTTGGCAACATTTTAGGAACTGTAATGTACATACATACATACATCATCTAATCTTGTGTTGCCCCATGAGGACAGCGGGAGCCCAGGGCTAGGCAAGCTGGTCCTACGCACTGTAAAATTCATCGTAAAAAGTTACACCTGTCAGAGCTGTTCAGAGAGTTCTACATGCAAGCCCCTCAATTTTCACAAAGGACAGACTGACAGATGGACAAACATTCTCTTCTGGATATCCATCATCCAAACCTTATTCCCATATTAAAAGTGGAGGGGCACTGGGCTAGGCTGCAGTCATGCCTTAATATGCACTGGGGTTATGTTAGTTGGAAAGTCATCACATAATGATTTATCATATACCGAGGTCGACAGAACATGGATTCAATGAGAATATGCTGTGGATCAAGGGCCATTTAACCTAAAATCTTTAAAAATTATCCTTTTAGGTTCCTCCTTGGTGCCCTTAGTAGCACCACACTTTCCACTAGGAATAGCATCCCTGCCAAACATGATTTCTAAGTCACAAGTTTCAGTACAATATTTCACACACAAAAATTATTATTCCACTTAATATCACACACTGCATTATTTGATGCACACTCGTACTGTTATCTGGTGATAGCAATGGTGTTTTGATGGCCTTGCAGGAACGAAGCAGAATGAATAGGTGATAATCACATTAAATATAAACACTGAACAGCCATCTTGGCCTAAACATCCTACTGTCGGCTTGCTTGGGAAGCACTGTGTATGCATGGGATTGTCATACACAGCCTCACAATTATATATATAAGCAAATTTACCCATGGGTATTGCAAAACTGGATATAACTTTTAGTTCATTGTTCTACTGATTTATCACATACCTAATTAATGTACTGTATACTGAGCCCTGACTGCACTTAGTCCTGGCACCTAGCCTAAGCTAAGTGACCAGACAGTCACCCCAGCATGGCATTATGCGAGGAATACTGATTAATCCCAACCACCTCTTGGACACATATACATATGGCCTATTGTGGCTTGGAGGACTTTAACCTACTGGACTACCAGGCATCCATTTGGTTACAGTATACACAGTATACAAATACTACGGTACCTTATGTACAGCAGAAAATGGTTTCTTTGGCTACAAGGAACCATTTGGTTTCAATGGTCTATTACTCAGTGCAGAATCAACTGAAGCTAGCACTATGTGAAACAGGCCAAGTGGATGGTGGACAACTCCACCTACAATAACCCCCTGGTGGCAGGAGTTAAAAATAGCCTCAAGTATTTATTTCACAGTAAAGAATTTTCCTGTTCCATTATTGTTGTCTCTAGATAAATTTATTCACCCTGGAAGAGACTTCTCAATATAAAGGAGTCTGAAACAACTCCTCCATTAACCTTTTCAGTATGACAATGTCTTTTACATTCAATTCTTGCTTTCCAAAGATTATCTTATTTACCTTGAAGGAAACCTTTTCTTATGAAAAAGTTAGAAACATCTATTTACCTAAGGGAGACAATGATGCCTTTATGTTCTTCATCTGTTGTTGCTACCAATTTTACTCAGTTCAGGAAAGTTCCCATCAGTATGTGTGCACACAAAAGCATGGGACTCTACCATGCCTGACAAAGGCAGGCAGTTATACAGCACACATTCAGGCTTGAGGGTCTTGAAGGACAATTATTCTGTATGTATGGCCAAAGAACATCACTTTCAGTCACTGAAGAATTAACTCTTCTCCACTCAATTCTGTATGCACAGGTACAGGCAAGGTGTAGAATACTTTTAATGTGTAGGGTGAGAAATGGGGATGTGAATTTTTTGTTGCTGTTGGAGTGGCTGTATTTGCGAATGAATGAGTACTGGTATGCATATGTCGATGGGTCAGTCTCGACTGGGTGTGAATATATAGCCTACATAGACATACTACTGCAGACCCCCTCATCCACCCCTAAATGGGACTGACTCCAGGTCGGGTTTTGTGGATCTATAAGCCCTGACCTGACCAACAGATGCTCCACCCCATTAGAAAATGAATACTGACTGAAAGCTGTGTATACCCCCTCCAGTTCAAACAGTCTCCTCTAAGTTCAATAAAAATCACTGGAGGTACGGTAACAAATATATAAAACGTAACTGACATCCTGAGCTGAATGGGTTACTGCAATGATTACTATATACAGATGGATTTTGCAGAGAAGTTACTGAAAGTGAGGTTTGCAATGCAAGGGTGGCTGGAGAAGGATGAAACTAGAGTACTGTATATGGGGAATTTTAATCTGTTTAGACAGACTTTTCTCTGTACATGATCAGTTAGTGTTTGTGTGAATAAAAATGAAAAACTGCAACAAGTCCCTCATGAATCTACCAAAACACCCAAGCCAGCCATCAGCCTCTCTCAATCAGCTACACTGTGCTTTGTCTGTTGTTCTGCATTTTGCTGTTTCTCAGCACTATCATATTCATTCTTTCCTGTACAGTTCTGAGCATGGTAATGTTAAAGTTAATACAGTTGGGCATCCTTACTTGCAGCTTGGCTATTTGCTGCTTCAGATGATCTTGGGTCCATAAATAATCTAAAAATACTTTTCACTTTACTAAAGGAATGGTTTAACTAGCTGTGTTCCTAAAACATCTCAAAATACACTTTAAAAAGTAGACTCTAATGTCTAATGATGCTCTGAGCCACTGCAATCGGTTTTTAGGTAGGGCTAATCAAATCTATCTATCTATCTATTGCCAGACGCCTCAATCCCATTTGGGGTGGCCTCAAACAAATCGCCTCCACGTCGCCCTGTCCCCCGCCATTTCACTGTCATGCTCCCAACTCACACCCCCCTCTCTCATATACCTCTCCACCCCATCCCTCCATCTCATCCTCGGCCTCCCCCTCCCTCTTCCCCCCTCCACCTCACTCACATACACTCTCTTCGTCAGTCTTTCACCCTCCATCCTCTCCACATGGCCAAACCACCTCAGTGTGTTCCTCATAACACTTCCTATCACATCCACATCCACACCACAACGCTCTTTTATATCCTCATTCGTCAGCCTGTCTCTCCATGCGACTCCACAGGCTCCTCTTAAATAACTCATTTCCACTGCTCTCACTCTTGACTTGTGTCCTTCCAACAACGTCCAAGCTTCACTTCCATACGTTAGAGTTGGTATCACAATACTGCAATGTAGTAACTTTTTCACTTCCATGCTCACTTCCCTGTTTCTTATCACTGCTTTCAAAGAACCAGCAACCTTTCTTCCCTGCTGTACCCTTTCAAGCACTTCACCCTCCAAACCCCTATCCTTACATCATCAAATACAGTAGCTATTACCATAGTCAACTGGATGGTCATGTCACATGTAACATAAGGTGTGTGGCATGCAGTAACGGTACAGAAGAAATGCTGGACCTGGTCTGGTACAACTATGTCCTGAGTCAGACACATACTAAAACGAAAAAAATCTGAACGAGATCAATCTTGTGAATGCAAACATCTGTATTTTCAAACATTACCGTATCATGCATTTTTTTTTCTGACTTCCCAGATCTTTTTAATCAGCTTGGATAGACCTCTAAGAGCAATGGGGTTAATCTCCATAAACCCATTCAGTATGAAAAGGCTTTTTCTTTACATCTGATTCTACCTGGAAATTTTATTCTGCTAAGGAAACTCTGTTATACTGAAGGTATTAAGAAGTCAACTCTGAAGTAGTGCGCTGTTACAGCAGGCAATATTTAACCAGCATAGTACGGTATTTAGTGTACAACTGATAACCATTTCTTTGTGCTAGTACAAGATCAGTTTTTGTGCAAAATCATAAAAATTCTTCCCTTTTCTTACCTCACTTAAGTGCAGATCAGAGCAAGAGTTAAAACTGAGATGCTAAATATTAGTTAGGTAAATGGAGGCAACAACAGTACATGTAGCCTACCAGTACAAGACAGCTGCATTCCTATGAAATTAATACCTGATACAGTGAAGTTCCGATAATCTGGCATCCGATGGTTCGGAAAAACCGATGATTTGACATTTTCAGCCCAGGGTCATTTTTAGTTTTTTGGGGCAAAAAATCAGGAAAAATCAGGAAAATATCGAAAAATAGCCAAAAGCAGAGTGCCAAACTATCCAATTCTGCACCCACACCGACATTCAGGAGGTCCCGGATGTTCACCCAGCAGGTCGTCCATAGTGTACTTTATTTTTGGGGGGGTGTTTTGAACATTTTCAGGTACCGGTACCTGTCTGACAGTCTGGAAAATCTGATAATCCAGAAGGTCCGTGGGCTTCTGCATTCGGGATTAAAGTACTTTTACTGTATATTCAGTATGGTACACAGTGTAATGATATCATGATCACTTGTGATCCTACTGTATAACCATGTGAAATATACAGCACTACATAGTATCATACCTGGTAAATTACAGCTACCAAAATTTAAAAAGTACAATAAACTACAATATGATGCTGGGTGTGGCTGGGTGCTTCTAATATGAGATGCTATGCATTCATTCATTCATTCACTGCCAGACGCCATAATCCCACACGGGGTGGCCAAGGACTTTGAGTTATTTGTTTTACAGGGAGGGGCACTAATCCTCCACCAACCCACTTGACATATCTATGCATCTTCCAGTAAAAACATACACTACTGTATTTCATTATTGGTTACTGGATACTGTATATACATTTCATTACCAATACAAATACTACTGTAAGAGATAGCCTAATACAATCCATGGGTGGTGGGATGCTCAAAGGTACAGTATTTATGCAGGATCCTGTTGTATTTTGGATTAATTTTTGCAGGATAGTCAATCACATAAGAATTTTTCCCTGTCCTGCATTTTTTTGCTGGAAAATATTCCTGGTTATGAGAAGAAACCTGTCACAGCTGTTGGCTGTTCTGGATGGAATGGCAGAGAAAGAAAACATCCGTCACTTTGAAAGGTTTCCCTAGAGTTAAGCAAAACTGTCTGGAGGTATGGTAACAAGTCAAATCAATTTATGAAAGGCATCAGGCTGCAGTGGTAGGTGGTGGTAGTCATCATCCACTCACTTCTGTAGTGCTGCCTACTTCTTCCTTCACATTTATCATTCTCTTTTTGTGTCTGCCCTCCTCTCTTCCTATTTCTCCCACCTTTCCTGTCACTTTTTATTACTCTTCTCTCTTGTTCAGGTGGCTTTACAATGAGTGACAAGCCTAATGGTTTCCTGTGCCAGGACACCATTTACAGCACTGGGTGGTAACTATATACCATAACAAACCTATACATGTTCCCTATGTGTCAATAAGTGGGTTGGCGAGTAAGTGCCCCTCTCATGTAAAACAACCAACTCAAAGTCAAATGGCCACCCCTTATGGAATTAAGGCATCTGGTTATAAAGACAGTTCATCTGGCTAAAGGACTTAAAATTCCACAGCAACAATTATAATGAACCATGTCTGGCACTATTCCTTGGGAAGCAAAACTGCCAGTACTGTACCATCCATTACTTTATACTAAAAACAATTACTTTAACAACTGTGAGGGTAATGCATCTGAAGGCTGACCATTCCAAAGATTAATCAGCACTGATATGACAAAGTAAATTTACAAATCATGCATGGCTATCTTAAAATAACTCCCATAAAGTCCACTGACTTTTCTAAAATTTTCCAACAGAACCCTAAACTAAAAATTTTGCTGTTCAAACCATAACTTCTTCAGCTCAAACCTTAATAATGCACATAAGGCAGCATAAAACAATAAATGTACATTCCATATACCTACCGAAGATAACTGTGCTTGATCTTGTGGAAGTGTCACTAATTAGGCTTGAGAATTATTTGACTGGGCTATTACAATTACCACCTGCCAACAAATGCTGCACTAAAACGATTGTATGTTTCTACTACGTTGTTAGAGATACTGAATATGTTTATGGCAGAAACGAATTATTTAAACTACAGGAAAATCCCAACTGTGATACAATAAATCTCACCTGACAGCTTGAGAATTTCTGAGATCCACCAGTTTCTTGCACTCCTTGCCTCCAAAACTTAAACTTTCCCCTGAACTTTTTGCCGCACCTTGATTTACTTCGAAAAAGTTAGGTTGAGTTCCTAACTCTACCACTCACCATTAAGTAACATCGACAGGCTCTCCTTAAGTATAAATCCCGTGATATGAGACTACCACACAACAGCAGCTGCCACCACACATACCAAATACTATCTGAGGTCTCGTAACTTGTTAGCATCACCTCCTCACAAACGGTTGCCATGGCGACATTCAGCCACGCGGTATGAGAGCGTTCATTTCATTGGCCCGCCCGTTGTCTTCCACTTTCTTATTGGTTTGCGAGGCCTACCAGGCTTCGAGAAGTAAAATGTCAACAAACATTACAGATATTGCATGCCATTCGCTGATCTGATTATCTAAAAAAAAGGAATTAGTCTTCGTAGCTGCAAGAATTGCGGGCACAGATATATAACTTAAATATCAAATTCAACTTTTGATAACGGATAATAACTATCCATCCATCCATCATCCGATCCTACGTTGCCCCATGTGGAGCGTAGGAGCCCGGGGATAGGCAGTTGGTCCCGATATATAAGATGAGATTGACCAGCCTCACTCATCCCTAAATGGCATTCCGTGAGCAATAACCCCAACCATCCATTGGATATAAACCTTCACCGCCTCAATCCGATTGGAGACCCACTAAACCCCCTGGCGCCATAATTTGGTTATATGGTTACCACCCAGCATAGGAAATGGTTTCCTGGTGTACAGGAAACCATTCGGTTTGTCACTCAGTGTAGAGTCACCCACAGGCAGAAGGGAGAGGAAAGAATGAAGGAATGAAAGACAGTGGGAGTGTAAAGTCACCCGTAGGCAGAAGGACGAGGAAAGAATGAAGGAAAGAAAGAGAAGATGATGGAAGGAAAGAAGGATGGAGAGGACAGGGCAGACACCCGAGAGCAGCACTACATTGAGTGGATGTTATATATATAAATATATATATATATATATATATATATATATATATATATATATATATATATATATATATACATATATATATATATACATATATATATATATATATATATATATATATATATACATATATATATATATATATATATATATATATATATATATATATATATATATATATATATATATATATATAGAACACAACCAACAAGAACTTTAATCAAAGTAGCTGTGATCCACTAAACAGGGCAGGCTTCCCTTAGCATTAGAAAAAAAAAATCGTCCTTCACTTTGACAAAATTAACGTAAGTGCCTTTGGTGTGGATGTATTTTTCTTCAACAGGATTTGTCTGACATCAGCCAGAATAATCATGAAGACATATCTTAACCTTCAAACTTCAAAACATTCCCCAGCCATCATAACATCAACTGGTTTGGTTTGTTCCATCAGCCAAGTGGTAACTTTTAAGGTAACTTTTAAGGTGGGCACTGATCAGCACTCGCAGAAAGTAACCCACAAGCTTCAGTTTCAGCTCACAAAATCAAGCCATCTCAAGAGACTGTACATCCTGCTCTGAATCTGCCTTCAACATAACCTGAATCTTATTCTTGGTCCCTTTGTCCACCACACCTCTGGGTCCAGATTCACAAACTTACTCTCATTTCTGCAATAAGTGATACCTGGTTTTGCAGGAAGAACAAGGAAGGGATAATGAGGACTAATCATCTGTTTTGTTCTTCCTGCATAAAATCAAATCTAAGATAGCCTACAAAAAGGAAATGATCATAAGTTTGTTACAGTTGTTCATCTGTGGGAAGTGGACAACCTTCACCATGACTTCTAAGTCATGGTTGCATGAAGTTTGTTAAGCCTTAGTAATGTGGTAGACATGAGTCTCCTTAGTTACTAGCCAACTCTGTTACCCAGTCTGGCTACAACTGGCCATCAACTGAACTAAATCTGATCAGGGATTAAATCAGATGAAAACTAAAAGTGAATCTCAGCCCTAAATTTAACCCAAAAATGCTACCCTGGAGACTTTCTGGATACCATCAGCCTTTATGAGAACAGGATTGTTAAAAGCAACATAGCGGTAATGGTTAAAACTGTCTGTCATTTTCATAATATCCCCCCTCCCCAAGATGTATGGGTCCCAGTCAAGGCAACTGTCACCAAATACATTTATGGGTAGATGACCAGCCTACTTCCTTTAATATTACATGACTGATAAACCTCATCATCTCGTATGGATCATCCTTGTATCTACAGTGATATCATCACTCTGATTCTCTAGCTACTGTACTAGAGTACCAGGTGACAGAAGAGCAAACTACAGTAATATATATAACTTTATTTTCATCATTCTTGTGATTATCAAGTATTGAATAAATGACCTACACTGTACAGTATACATTTTCTTTTTTAGGTACCTGAATTCCACATTAATAAAAAAGTAAGAAATTTTTTACATTACAGTCTGTCCTCACCTAATGTGGTTTGCTGTAACGCGATATTACTTTAACACGGCATGATTTTGCAGAAGGAAATAAACATTCTAACGCAGGCACTGTTTGCGTAACACGGTAATTTGAATCCACAGTCGAGCTGAGTCTCGCAAGGAGTTCATCTTTGACAGGGACCTTTCCCTTGCAAGAGGTAACACCATGATTAAGCAGATTTTTGATGCAGTCAGCATCTACAATTGTATGCACACCGACTCAGTAAACCAACATTAACAGTCACTGATCACTCATTACTTCGCCAGACAAGCTGCCACTTGTCTACAGCAAGAGGATATCCAACAACAGCAGGATGAAGAAGCTATGGAGGACCTAGAGAGTGATGTTTGGAGTGTTGCTAGTGAAATAGACTTTGATGGATTTTAGTGTGTGTTCTACCCCTCTACCTCAGCTCTGAAGATGTGTCTCTCCTCTTCTCCTCACATAAGGTACAGTATAATTAATAAAAAAAGTCCTATTGACCTATTGTACTTATAATAACCATATTAATGCTTTTAGGTTTAAATTGGAGGGTAAAAAAAAAAAAAAAAAAAAAAAAAAAAAAAAAAAAATTGCACCACATGGGGGTAAAAAGTGGACTTTGGGTAGCGGTGTGGAAGGAAATAGGGGTTTTCAAGAGTCCCTGTAATGCAATATTTGCCTAAGGCGACATCAGTGTGGAAGCAAATACTCACATTAGGCGAGGACAGACTGTACTAAAGTTCAATACCAAACATGACCAACACTACAGTGGAAAATTAAGAAAAACCCTAGACCATAATTTGAATTCACTTACTACCTTTAAATACACCTGGCTCACAGATTCCTGCACAGTGAACTTGTCATAAACATCATTCCACAAACAAAAACTGGTTTTCACTGTAAGTCAGTGCAAACTATATACTGCCACCAATACTCTTAACTACAATGATGGCTTTATTATTTTTCTGTCACCTGATGATATTATTTGGCTTGGGAGGGGTTGGGGAGAAAAACTTTCCTCATTCGGCAAGATCTCCCCCCCCCCCCTTTAACTTGTCACTGTCAAACGACACTGCTGGTTAGGAAAGTCCTTCTCAAAAAGATGGGGTGAAAATAAGGGATTGATAATTCATTAAGCTTCCATTAAAATACAAAGCACACATTTCCCCAGTATTTCATTCATATTAAACTGTATACAACAATGTGCAGAACACTGATTTCATGTGTTTTCTTTTAAGTAGATTATGTTACAAGTAACATATGGCAAATAAAGAGCTTTATGTGAAAAAAGAAAAAAAAAAAATACAGCTATACAGAGGATAAAATCCAAGATAAAAAATAAGTTCACCTAATATATTATGGAATTTATCCAAGTATAATATGGTCCTAAATTTACAAATTATAGCACAGCCTTAATCATTCCAAGCTGATAAAATCTGTTAATATACAGGGTATGCTGTATATTAACATTTATATACAATACTAATTTAAATGCAGTACATTACTCTGATAACTGCTCCACTGTAATGATACAGAGTCAAATTAATAAAGTACTCAATGGTAAACTAGCAATCATTTGTAAAACGAAAAACAGCTGAAAATATGATTTGGCTTCCATATGACTAAACTTTATGCATAGTATACTGTCATTCTTTCAACAACTGTATCTGTTTAAACTCCTCCAATTCATACTTACAAAACATATATACTGCTGTATGGCAATCAACACTATGTAAAGCTATAGCTGATGTATATATTCCTACCAGTAACAAAAATAATGTAAGGAATAGACAACATCTGCCCTTGATGCAACAATCACATATAAAAAAACACTTACTTAGTTCTTATAAGGCTGGCCTACTGCTCAGTAAGAAATGCTATATACTGCAGTGTAAAGAACTGTAGACCTTAACATTCGGCTATAATATATTCATCACTGCAGAGAGCACATACACACTACCAATCAAGTTATAAAATAATAATAACAACCACAAACTCTGTAAAAGATACTCAGTCCAAGAAAATTTCTGAATTCATTTTTTTCACTGTTTTCACTGATATCTACTAATCACAATCCAGCCACTTATTTGACTAATAATACAGTAAACTCTCAATTATCTGGTGTAATTCAGCCAAGCCCTATGCCAAACAAAGCCAAATCCCAGATACTGAACAGTGTCCCCCTTCAGCTCAATATTCAACATCATGGCAGATATTGTGTTATTATCTGTCTCGACTCTGTATCCTAAAAAAATTTCTCATGTGTAAAAGTTGAAAATTAAGCATAAAAATATGTGTAATGATATAGTACAGTAATACAGTGCCAGTTGGCTACCGTTTACAAGTCAGTTGATACATCGCAACCCCAGATATTCCACAGAACCGTCAGTTATGTCTCATTTTGGTGCCAGATATTGCATAACTTCACCAGACATTGCTTTAATAGAGCTGAACCAGCAGTGCCAGATATTGCATAACTTCACCAGATATTGCTTTAATAGAGCTGAACCAGCAGTGCCAGATATTGCAACAATGGACAACTGACAGTTTACTGTAATTCAGAGAGGAATTGCCTCTTGTAATGTTCCTCATTTCTTATGAGTTTTTGTGTTGCCATCAAAGGCAACCTGCGGCTGGGAATTTTCTTTTCTTGAATGAGGCATGAAATTAAATCAGAAGTCATACCTACAAATTATGTAATACATATATGTACAGTAATCACTTGTGTATCTGAACGTGCATTATATGAACCTTGACATTTTCCAAACCTCCATAATGAATAATTAGCAAAATTCATAAATAATAATAAAAACACAGAAGAAATTTTAATTCTGTGCGCGTGGCGAAACTCACGCGGTGGGCGGTAGGTGGCAGAGCGAATCAAAACAATAACAAATACCCACGCCACACTGCCGCCAATATGCCCGAGGCTGGGAAAGTCAGGGAAGCCTCTCAGACCCTCACTGAATACTGTGAGCACCCAAATGCTATACCATCCTTCCAAAAGGCCTCAAACTCCTCCGAGAACTTCTTGACCTGTTCATCAGACATCAGAGCAAATGGGCATTAAAACTTAAAGTAAACAACAATCGACACCTTCTTCAAGCCGACCACTCCTGTAACATTGCCTAGACCAATGTGCAGCCAATCATCCACCTCAACAACATCTCATCCAACCACAATACCCATGAGTGACGACGACAGTGAGAATGAGATTGAAGAGGCAGGCTTGTAAATTGTTAAGTAATGTCATGTAATGCACCTACTCTGTACAAACAACTGTATGCCTCAAATACAATATCTGTCACTATCTGAATTTCTAATTTAACTGACTCTCCATTGCCCCAGTTAGTTCGGATATGCGAGTGATTACTGTATCCAGTATCTGTATAACTGTCTGTATGTGTATATACTGTGTGTGTTTGGATATGCAAGTGATTGCTGTATACAGTATCTGTATATCTGTCTGTATGTGTATATACTGTGTGTGTGTGTGTGTGTGTGTGTGTGTGTGTGTGTGTGTGTGTGTATATATATATATATATATATCATCATCATCATCCACACCTCCTTTCCCACCCTAGGGCTGGGTGAGGAGTAGCATGTTCAGACAGCCCAAATTTGCCCAATCCAATGGGCCGTGCTTCCATTCACTCATCATTCAAGCTCCTGGAATCCTGGCTCTATCAGATATGCCAAAAACATTCACCACGTTCTGTAGCTTCACATAATCGTATCCGATAGACAGGGTTAAGTGTCCCCCAGATTCCCCTACCCAAAAATCACTTAATCATGGCAGTCATATATATATATATATATATATATATATATATATATATATATATATATACATATATATACTGTATATAAATATATAGATAGATAGATATCATCATCATCATCCGGACCTCCTTTCCCACCCTAGGGCAGGGTTAGGACTAGCTACGTCCCGACAGCCCAAGTCTGCCCAATCCAATGGGCCACGCTTCCATTCACTCACCATTCAAGCCCCCGGAATCCTGACTCTATCTGATACACCAAAAACCTATTGCCACATTCTGTAGCTTCACACACACACACACACACACACACACACACACACACACACACACACACACACACAAATGAAGAGTACAAAGACATAATGAGTACAAGAGATATTGATAACTAAGACAGCAGTTATGTTGAATATAAACACCACCATCAGCTGGCACAGAACAAGAATCTAGAAAATGATAACTTACTCTAACAATAAAGAAGTGAACAGCACCCTCTCTGTAAGAGAAATATACTTTGAATACAATACCTGACAGTATTAATCTAATGTTATACACAAGCTACAACAAAGGCAAATGACACTAATAAAGTAGCATATCCACTATGTATGGTAATATGTTGGCAGCAAAATACTTGAGAGCACGTTTATTGCTGTGGAGGCTGTGGCTGTGGCGGGTAGGGGTAGTTGGGGTAAGGCTGCTGTGGGTACGGTGGTGTTGGGTAGCCACCTGGGTAACCTGCTGGAGGCTGAGGCTGCTGTGGTTGCTGCTGGTAGTATGGAAAGTATCCCTGGGGCATAGGGGTATACACTGGGTAGCTCTGATATATATATCCCTGTGGGGCCTGTGGTGCTGGCATTCCAGAGGGGTTGACAGGGTAGGGGAGGTTAGCAGCGGCTGGGGCAGAGCCATACTGGGGTGGTGCTGCAGCTGCTGGGGGAGCACCAGGGGCAGAAGCTGGTGGGACTTGAGGGGCACCCTGGTATGGGTTGACAGCTGGTGGTGGTGGTCGTGGAGGAGCTGACTTGGCAGTACTTTGTGCCTCCTGATGATGGGCTGGAGGGTTTGGTGCTGATCCTACATTTTGATTGGCTAAGCCCTGAGTAAGGTCTCGCATGAGTTCTTCCTTCTCTGTACGGCGAGCAAAGCAGAAGTCATTAATTTTGCTTTGGAAATTGACCAGCAGCTGTGTTAGGTCATTATAAAACTTTGTGCCTTCAGTAAGATTGCTAGACAATTCATTAAAATTGTCATAAGCTGCAGCTAATTTCTTCAACATCGTTTCACGTTCACCTCCAAGACCAGTTGCAGCTTTGCAAAAGTCTGCATGAGCTTCCTGGATGTTTTTAACCAATTCTTCTTGACGATCCAAGCTTTCTTTTACCTGCAATAGAATGTTAAATATGCATAATCATAAATATTAACAGTTCTGTTTCACTGGCAACCTACTGTACTATTTACATTCATTAATTCATTCATCATCTAATCCAGTGTTGCCCCATGAGGAGCATAGAAGCTTTGGGCTTGGCAAGTTGGTCCTGACATTTTAGATGAGAATGAAAAGCCTCAACTATCCCTTAGTGGCATCAGGTGAGCAATAAACACCAACCACGCCTTGGATATTAACCTGCAATGGCTCAAGCCAATTGGGAAGTCATATTACCCACTAAATCACCAGGCACCATGATTTGGTTATATGGTTACCACCCGGCATAGTAAATGGTTTCCTGGTGTACAGGAACCCGTTCGGCTTGTCACTCAGTGCAGAGTCACCTGTAGACGGAAGGAAGAGGAAAAGGAAAGAAAGACAGAAGAGGAAAGAAGGAACAAAGAGAGGGAAGGGCAGACACCTAAGAGATACACTACATTGAGTGAGTGCATGGTAAGCACCCCCACCTACCACTCCTGATGTAATTAAACAATAATTCCACTGATGGTGAAATCTTGGAATTTCATCATCATCAGCCCAAGCTCTTTTCCCGACCTCAAGATGGGGTGAAGTTTATAAAAACAGAAATGACATACCTGCTTTTGTAATGGTCCAAATACACGCCCTAAGCTCTCTGTTGATATGCCAGCCTCATTGATTGATCCTTCTTGATTCAGTGCAGACAAGAACACTTCCTTCATATCAACAGTAGCACTTTTCAGTTCACACTCAATGGCATCCCTTTCAGCCTGGAAAATAAACAATATCAGAAATGAATAAAGTACAAAATATTCTTCTAATATCACATACTGATGAGATGAAGTTTGGGTTTGTGCCTGACAAAGAGGCCACTTGATGCAATATTCACTGTCCAACAGCTTCAGGAAAAATACATAGGAAAAAAAAAGGGAGCTGTAGTTTGTTTTTGCTAACTTGGAGAAGGCTTCCGACAATTCCTACGGAGGTGGTGAAATGGGCAATAAGAAAGCCAGGAATCGAGGGTACTCACACCCAGGACAGAGTGAAGAGAGATTTGAGTGATGAGTTTTTTGTGACTGCTAGCTTGAATCTGAGGTCAATTTTGTGCTCTTTATTGTTTATCATGATGCTTGTAGCTCTCTCCTGTGGCTTCAGAAATGGGCCCCCATGAGAGATGTTGTATGCTAATGACTTAGTGTTGACTGCAATGAATGTGTGGGAGGTGGAGGAAAGATTTAAGAAGTGGAAAGATGGAATGGGGTACAAGGGTTTGAGAATAAACACAGATAATACAAAAGTGATGATATCACAGGCTGGTGGCATTAATGGCAAAGAAGAAGGAATGTGGCAATGTGCAGTTTGCCACAAGGATGTGGGAAGCAGCTCCATCTTCTGCAGTGTTTGTGGTAAGTGGAAAAGTAGTAGTATTAGAGATACGCTATGAAATAATGTTGATTTTGTGTGTGGTGGGTGTACGGGAGGGCATGAAGAGACTGAAAGGTGTGAAAAGATTATTTTTGCTGGAGAGTTTCTTGAGTGAATGGGGGAGATTTGTTATTTGGAAGACATGTTATGTACTAGAGGTGGGGCTGGAACTAGCTCTTTGGCTAGGGAATTTATGTTCTGGAGGTGGGGCTGGAACTTGTTCTGTGGCAAGGGTAAGGACAGGACTGGTTGGAAGAAGTTCAGGGAGCTGTTGTCTCTTCTAACACTGTGAGGGCTCTCCCTTTGTACTAAGGGGTCACTAAATGCAGCATGTGTTAGAAGTGTAATGCTGTATGGTTGTGAGACCTGGGCGATAAAGGAAGAGGATATAAGAAGGCTCAAAAGTACAGAAATGATGATCAGATGGATGTGTAACATGTTCTTGAATTAAGGGCCTTGGGGGGTTATGGCTGCAATTGAAGAACTGAGAGGAAGGATTAGACTTGAATATTAGTGTTGTGATGAGGAGTGGTAGACTGATATGGTTCAGGCATGTTAGAGGATGGAAGATGACAACTGGGTGCAATGGGTGAGAGCTGTGAATGTCAAGGATAGGGCTGTAAGAGGCAGACCAAAAAAAGACATAGGATAAGATCACAGGGTGTGACTTCAGGAATAAGAGACTGAACAGGCAGGCTGCTGGTGATCGAGCAGCCTGAACAGCTTGGCAACTCAGTTCTGCCGTGACTTATGTGAAAGTAACAAGCACTCTCCTATTCCTGTTTTTCTTTTCATAACTATGAGGCCAATAGTTAAGTAATGTTGCAATAGGTTTTGGTTAAAACTGAATTACTTGAGGTCTTGATCAGATTAAATGGTATCAGAGTAAGTTAATGCCTAAAATGGCTTGTGACCTGCTTATGTTGGTGGAGGAGGCCATATCTCAAAAACTGTTCATTTCCAATGGAAATGAAGGTAAAAACTGAATAAACCATTCACTTATTTTGAAAGGAGCATGTGGAGTCACATGGAGAGACGGACTGACAAATGAGGAAGTGAAAGAGTGTTCTGATGTGGATGTGGATGTGATATGAAGCATTAAGAGATACACACTGAGGTGGTTTGGCCATGTGGTGAGGATGGAGAGAAGCTGACGAGGAGAGTGTATGTGAGTGAGGTCGAGGGGGGAAGAGGGAGGGGGAGGCCAAGGATGAGATGAAGGGATGGAGTGGAGAGGTATATGAAAGAGGGGTGTGTGAGCTGGAAGCAAGACAGTGAAATGGAGGAGGACAGGGCAACATGGAGGCGATTTGTTTGTGGCTACCCCTTACTGGACTGAGGTGTCTGGCAATAGATAGATAGAAAAACCAAGTGAAACACCAAAGACTCATTGTCAGGTTGAGTATGGGGAATTATCCTTCTTCCTTCAACTTTAACATTCTTTTTCTGTGTCTGGCCTCATCTCTTCCTATTTCTCCTATCCTTCAATTCACTTTTTATTACTCTCTTTCCAGTTCATGTGGCTCTACAACAAGTGACAAGCCTTATGGTTTCTTGTGACTAAGGAAACCATTTACAACGCTGGGTGGTAACCATATAATGGAGTGATGTGGAACCTACTACAGCGCTCCTGTTAACTTAGTGGAGACACTCATATGTGTTGTCCATCTGGGAACCAAACCTCCACACTTTTCCTCACATGAAGCACTGTCAACCACAAGGGAACACCTGTTCACTACACGGGACAGCCCAGCATTTATTCATTTACAACAGGCAGCAATTTCATAACAATACAGTTATAAATAAGGGCAGAGGAAAAGTTGAATGGAAACACTTTCCAATGTCACGCACACCACTGAGTGAGGGGTTTGTGGTGTTTAAGGTCCGGGCCAGCCCGTGGGGGATCATGCAGTACTCGGCGGCAGTTGGACACAGGTTGCATCAAAAGGATTCGAGAGGGTTAACAATGTTATATTATGCCATGAATAAAGATGTGCCTGTGTAGTTGATTAATTATCCCTCAAATTTAGATTCAGCAACCCATGATGAATGAATATAAACTGTGCACTGTGATGAGTTTGAGGAAAATGGTATGCTTTAAAAAAAGTGTCCCTCAATACATCTTGCTGTGCCTCTGAATTGTGATAGCTTAAATTGTAATGCCAATGATCCCACTGTGGATCACTGGATTCAAGAGATTAAAATGTTGGCATTAATTTAGGCACTCTCAGATGTAAATACACCTATAACCTCTGTTACCATTTGGATTCTAACTTTTGTCACATCCTGTACAGGAAATATATGGAGCATGGATGGAAATATAAAGGTTCATGGAACACTGATAAGTAAAATCTGTACACTAACCTTAAGAGTTTCCACATTTTCCATGAGCTCTTTCAGTCTCTGTGTAGCTGGGCTGCTGTTGCTAGTGTTGGCTCCAGCTGATGGGAGAGAGGCTGCCAAACTCTCTGGTCCTGCAGACAATAACTCCATGCCTTCTTTGTGAGCTTCATACTTTTCACGAATTGTACTATCCGCTGTAACTGCCGTCTCTATAACTTTCCTAAAAGAAACAGAGAAAATCTTATTTTTTATGACCAGTACTGCCAATTCTGATTAAGTACCCACAACCCTTGGAGCAAAGGTGAATAAAGGTGGTTGTTATTGTGGCCCCAGGTTCATCTGGGTATGAAACCAATGAACTGCAGGAATCGGCCACTTCAGCTGAACACTTCAAGATATCTTTTACTGAGGTTATGACTGAGGATTGTCTATCAGCGAAAGTGAGGTATAAGAGACGAGTAAATGTAATGTGATATGAGGGTCTGCATTACAGTGATGGTGTAGCAGACTGTTTTTGAGTTTTAGTTTGTGCTGGTACTAAAGCAGGCATGGGTGAAGGCTTGGCTGTAGTCTGGCTAGGTACACTTGCATCTCTGGGAAAGACAAGTCTATGGGATGTACATCTCTAGTGGGGGTTCATGAAAGATGTTGTTTGGCTGGAAGTTTTGGATGGCTGTTGTGGCTGTGTGTTTGTGTTTATAATTGTGCAGTGCAGTATTTGATGGAGGAGGAGAAGGGATGTTGTTTGGCTTTTTACTTATTTGTTTAATGAAGCAATAAGCTGTATGGATCTCCTTAACTGGAAGTACTTCTGATTCACTGTGAATTTAATTTATACTTGTGACCTTACCACATCCTGTTGTTATTCTTAATGCTTTGACTTATCAGCTCTGAAGTTTTCCAAATTTGTAGATGCTAAAATGGACTAATGTAGCCTACAATCACTAGGATTATGGCTTACACAAAACAGAACATTATTTCACTAATAAAATCAATCATCACTCTCTCCACACCAAAAAGACAGTAACCTCAAACTCGTCACCCTATTTAACTAATCACTCTCTTTAGAAAGATATCCCAATTTGTTGGACCTTTTTTATTTTCTATTTTTAAGATACACCCACAACTTTTTCTGAACATTCATGAAAAGATCCTTCTTGCAGCAAGAAGCACTGATACAAATTAAAAGTTCCATGTAAGAAAGGCTAACCAACCAAAAGCAAGGTTTTGGAAAAAATGCATTTAAAGATATGAGAGTTAATAATCTCTGTAATGGCAGCTCCAATTTTCTCTGTTAACCCCCCAATATCTGTAAATTAAAAGGCTTCCTTATCACGGATTTACAGTTACTATAATAACTATTTATCACGTGATAAAAGGAGGGGTGGGGAGTATGTGGGTGGTGGCAACTATTTTTGTATGATGCAAAGCCAACACCCATCCCATTTTGAAGGTTATGAAATGACAATACTACTGGCATATAATACTTATGGTCTCCCTCCCCCCAAAAAAACTATTGACATATAATACTTATGGTCTCCCTCCCCAAGAATCCTTAATCAAAAAAGCCCTACGGGGGCATCAATATAGTTGTAACATATGTAAATTAGGCAATAAAACTGACATGTATTAGACATCAGATGTCAAACTCACAAGTCAAAAAGTACCTAACTGGCTGGAAGATGTTTGCCCATTGGCTCTTCTACCTCCCACATGATGCAATGTTCGTTGGACCAACTGAATGCAATAGGGTTGGTTGTTGGGAGTCCAGACTATGGACTCTCGGTCATGGTAAAATGGCCAATATTTGTTTCTTTGGAGGCAAATACATGTGATCTTGGCCACAGGAACATGTTGGAACCTGCAGGCCCATTTTGCCATTTTTGATTGGTTGGCCCTTCTCCCAAAGAATGCCTCAAACATATCTCATAACTCTATGCCTTAAAAATATGTTTATTGAAATTATCTTCTGACAACAGAAGATATCACTGATAAAAGTGCATAAAAAATTCACTGTACAGTACAAGATACAGAAAACGCTTCAGGAAGTGACATCGACATATCCTGCTAAGTTAAACAAATTCTCTCAACTCCCTCACTATCCCCTGGGAGGAGAATGGGAGACTACTGAAAAAGGGCAACTTCAGCCTCCAGTCCAATGGGCTGATGTTCAGATCAGCTAGGGTTGCTAAACAACAACAACCTCTAGTATCCCACCAACCTGTATTTCTGTGCATTGGTTTGGAAGGTCCCAGTGAGCTTGTCGGAGGGTGTGCGAGTCCAGCGCTCCTTAAACTGGTTGCGCAACTGGTCATCTGAATCCTTCTCCTCTGCCAGCTGCCTCTCACACTCCTCTAGCAGCTCCCGGTTGCGTGTCAGTAAGTCAGGGAGTTCTGTGATCATCTTGTTCAGGGCCTGGAGAACATGGGGTGTGTAGCATCTTCATTATGTAACCTTTTCACACTCATTTTTGTGTTAAACCCTTAGTATTCATTATATCATCCTTTTTTACTATATTCTTTAGTCAACTCCTCAGCAGGTTGTGGAATTCCATAATCATCTTCAAGGTGTAGCAGTGGTATGTAAAAAAAACAAAAAAAAAAAAAAAAAAAAACTCACCTCAAGGCCTCCAGCCTGAACCACAGAAGCAGACTTGTCACGTAGAGACTGAGGGACCTTTTCCCCAGCTTCATCTTCAATTGCTGCAGGGAGGTTTAGTGAAGCCAGGATGGAGTTTAGGAGCTGTGTGCTTTCCCTCAGCTTCCCAATCTCCGCGCTAACAATTTCCTGCTTGCGAGTGTCATAAGAAACAATGGCTTGCTGCACTGCTACTGGCACCAGAGACTCAAACAAGTCAGTGAACGATCCACTGAACCTTTCAGGTACTGCAGTGGGCTTAGCAACAGCTGCTTTCTCAATACCAGTAAGTGTCTTAATCTGAAACAAATACCAATATGTAAAAATTATGTCATACCAAAATTATATTCCCAATACTCCTTGCTCCAGCATTTTCCATACGTAAGGTGTAAAATACCGGCAGACTCAAAAAATGGCCAAGACAAAAAATCTAGGGGGACTGGAATGGATACTGAATATAACAAACTAATCTTTTATTTTACTCAGTTAATCCAAATGCATGCTCAAAGAAAAATAAATAAATAAAAAATCAAGCCCTCCTACTCACATCTGGGACTCTCTCATGATAGATAAAGTCATTATCCTTGACAGCCTCCTCTAAGGAACGCTGGGCTCTACCCAAAGCATCCTCAAAGAAAGATGAATCCGCTGATCTTATCTGTGCTGCCTTGAACAGTTCCACTGCATGACGAAGGCGGGCGATTTCCTCTCCAACAGCTTTCTTACTGTTGCATACCTAAATATTGTAGAAGGAGGAAAAAAGGATGGCATGTGACTGCTTGAAATATTCTCTCTCCTTGCTGTACTGTACTGTATTCTCAATTCCATATATATATTTTCTTATGTCTAGTATGATACCTGATACACCGCATGATAACTTATTTAATCAATCTCCCACAACCTGCTTACCACAACAGAATATGAATTAATATAAGCAACACATTATACTCTCTCTCTCTCTCTCTCTCTATCAGATGACTGAAAACAGACGAGCCTTTTACTGAAGGAGTCCTCCCAAAGCAGAACAAAGTCATCTGAAGACTGCACCCATCCATTCATTCAATTCTGTGTTACCCCCATCATGACTGTAAGTGCCTGGGGCTACGTTATTTCATCAGATATTAGAAAGAGAGAGAATAATGGAAATTGTTTCTAATCCCTTCACACACAAAGCTGCCTTAAGCAGAACAAACTGTTTAGAGGTAGTAATACTAAAACAAAATAAGTAGCTGTCACTGGAGTGAAACAATTTATAAAATAATGATGAACCTTACCCTGCTCTGATGAAACTCTGCCAGTCCGTGGTATCCAGCCTGCTTGCCAGCAACACGAGATATCCAGTCACGATCCCAAAGTCCTTTCAAGGTCTCACGCTGGAGATGCTTTAGAGTCTCACCAAACATTTCCTCACACTGGGAGCAAAGCTTAGCCACCACATGGTCTTTCATACGATCTGTGGTGTACAATATAAAAGTATTTTAGCTATACCCAATGACAAGACTAAACCAGTTACTGATTCTAACTTTGGGTTCCCGAAAAAATGTCAAACTAGAGCGTTATTCAGCAAATAATTTGCAGCACATTGTAGTATATCACAGTTCCATCATTATCACTGTCATACACACAAAATCACACCCAGGCTCATAAAATTTCATGCAAACAAGACCAACTAAGTTGCAGTAGTGGCCCAGCAGTCAGGTAATAACAAATGAACAAAAATAACAAAAGACATAATTTATAATCCTACCTCATAATTTCGGTACACTCACTTCAATGTAACCACAACTTTGTATTCAAGTGTAGGCATGACCCAGCTCTGTCTCAAGAAAACACGCACGTGTGTGTGTGTGTGTGTGTGTGTGTGTGCGTGTGTGTGTGTGTGTGTGTGTGTGTGTGTGTGTGTGTGTGTGTGTGTGTGTGTGTGTGTGTGTGTGTGTGTGTGTGTGTGTGTGTGTGTGTGTGTGTGTGTGTGTGTGTGTGTGTGTGTGTGTGTGTGTGTGTGTGTGTGTGTGTGTGTGTGTGTGTGTGTGTGTGTGTGTGTGTGTGTGTGTGTGTGTGTGTGTGTGTGTGTGTGTGTGTGTGTGTGTGTGTGTGTGTGTGTGTGTGTGTGTGTGTGTGTGTGTGTGTGTGTGTGTGTGTGTGTGTGTGTGTGTGTGTGTGTGTGTGTGTGTGTGTGTGTGTGTGTGTGTGTGTGTGTGTGTGTGTGTGTGTGTGTGTGTGTGTGTGTGTGTGTGTGTGTGTGTGTGTGTGTGTGTGTGTGTGTGTGTGTGTGTGTGTGTGTGTGTGTGTGTGTGTGTGTGTGTGTGTGTGTGTGTGTGTGTGTGTGTGTGTGTGTGTGTGTGTGTGTGTGTGTGTGTGTGTGTGTGTGTGTGTGTGTGTGTGTGTGTGTGTGTGTGTGTGTGTGTGTGTGTGTGTGTGTGTGTGTGTGTGTGTGTGTGTGTGTGTGTGTGTGTGTGTGTGTGTGTGTGTGTGTGTGTGTGTGTGTGTGTGTGTGTGTGTGTGTGTGTGTGTGTGTGTGTGTGTGTGTGTGTGTGTGTGTGTGTGTGTGTGTGTGTGTGTGTGTGTGTGTGTGTGTGTGTGTGTGTGTGTGTGTGTGTGTGTGTGTGTGTGTGTGTGTGTGTGTGCGTGTGTGCGTGCGTGCGTGCGTGCGTGCGTGCGTGCGTGCGTGCGTGTGTGTGTGTGTGTGTGTAAAACTTTAATAGGGATAAGCAACTGGTCAGTTTCACCTTAAATGCCTAGACTTAACACTTTACCCTGGGTCCCTACACTCCTGGGGGGACAAAAAAGGATTGAAGGATGGCTGCATGTTACCTTTAATGGCCTTGACCGTGATGACCTCCTGGGCCTGAGCCACACAGAGACTGGACAATGCCGTCAGGGTTTCTGGCTGTAGATCTGGAGTTGGTTCCTGCTGCACACTACCATGAACCACACTCTTCAGATGTGTCAGGATACCAGCTGCACTCTGCAAAATAAAGCATCCTCATCATCATCCATACCCTGATAAATAACCCCAAAACATCATCAAACACATATAAATAACACAATATCATCATTCCACCCCTTATAAATCATTTTCATCCCATCCCTTAAATGAAACCTGGTCCTCTTAATCCTCGTAAAAGCATCAGTCATAATCATCATTCTAGTGTATAAATAAAACAATAATCTTTGCTGGTGAGTGGGGTGTGCCTGCAGAAGTGGATGAGAATGGCAGTGCTCTAATGGATATTTGTGCAGGAAAGGGGATGGTGATAGCAATAACCTCTTTAGGCACAAAATGATCTACAGGTGTACGTGGCAAGTGACGAGAAGGGTGGGTGGTGAACGGAATGAACAGAAGGCAATCACTGATTATGTGAGAGTGGGTGGCATCCATCTATCATCTAATCCTATGTCACCCCATGAGAAGCGTAGGAAACCGGGGCTAGGCAAGTTGGTCATGACATTTAAGATGAAAATGACCAGCCTCATTCATCCCTGAGTGGAATTATGTGAGTATTCAACCCTAACGACCCCTTGGATATAAACCTAAACAGGCTCAATCCAATTGGAATTCCTTAATTACCCACTGAACTACCAGGTGCCATAATTTGATTATATGGTTACCACCCAGTGTAGTAAATGGTTTCCTGGTTTTATCTTTTCTCACAATGCAAATACATTCTAAGACGGTATGTAACAGATGCAAGAACATACAAAGGTTGGGAGAATGGACTTTCTGACCACCACTTAGTGGTGGCAAAGGTCATGATTCAAGTGCACTGGAGGAATAGAAGGAGGGAAGGACAGGAGAAAGTAGTCCATACAAGGAGGGTAGAAAGGTTGTAAGAGGATGGAAAAAAGGCAGAATATAAGAGACAAGTGGAGGAGCGATTGGGTAAATATGATGTGAAGCACATGGGGGATGTGGAAGGTGTGTGCAAGATATTCACAGAAGAAATCTGTGCAGTTTGTGAGGTGCAGAGACGATGAAAGGGGGAACAAGGAACAGCATGGTGGAACAAAGAGGTGAGACAAGTTATGGTGCAAAAGAAGAAAGTATATAGTAAGTGGATGGGAAGCAGAGGCATGGAGGGAGTTGAGTGACGGAAGAGAAAGAGATATGTAGAGAGGAAGAGAGAGGTGAAATGATTAATAAGAGAGAGAGTAAGACAGTGGATGATGAATTTGGAAGGAATTTGAGTGGAAAATGAGGGGAATGTAAGAAAATGTTCTGGGAGGAGGTAAAGATAGTTAGTAGGGCAGTATAACATAAAAATGGCAAATCTATAGTGGAGAAGGGAGAAAAAGTGAGCAGATTGAAGAGAACTGTTAAACATAAAAAATGACAGTAATGCGAGTATAAGTGGCTGGGGAAAGGCTGGGAGAAGGAGCAAGGTGACAAGGGGGGAAGAGATCAGTAGGATGAAAGTAATGGAAGCAATGAAGACAAAATGAGGAAAGCCCGACAAACTGATTGAAAGTGTGGTGAAATGAAGCATGAGGGAGACAGAAGTAGGATGGCTATGGAAGATGAGCAGGTTGGCCTGGAAGGAAGGTGGAGTTCCAGAGGATTGGAAGTCAGGTATAATTATCCTCCCATACACAGGAAATGGGGAAAAAGAAGTATGTGGTAATCATAGGGGCATTTGTCTTCTTAGTGTAATATGTGAAGTATATGGTAGGACACTTAGTGACAGAGACAGGAAAATAACAGAGGAATTTGTTGGAAAAGAACAGGAAGGTTTTAGGATGGGAAGAGGTTGTGCAGATCAGATATTCATCCTTAAGTCTTTAGCAGATACGTTTCTAGAGAAGGGAAAGAAGTTGTATGTGGCCTTCATGGATTTGGAGAAAGCATTTGACAGAGTGGATAGACAAGGAATACAGAAAATATTAAGGATTCATAGAGTAAACAGGAAGTTGTTGAATGCCATGAAGAGTATGTACGAGGGTGCTAAGGCTGGAGCATGTCTGAATGCTGGATTGAAACTGATATGTCTCCATGGCTGTTCGATCTGTACATGGATGGGGTTATAAAAGAGATACAGGATAGGGCATTGGATGTTGCAGTGGCCCTAATGAGAGAGTGAAGCATTTGGAAACTTCCTGTACTGCTGTTTGCTGATGATACTGTATTGTTCAGTGAAGACAAAGGGGAACTGCAAGGCTTTGTGAATGAGTTTGGGAGTGTGTGTGTAAGAAATAGAATCTAAAGATGAAGTTAGGGAGAAGCAAAGTTATGATCTTCAGGAGAAATGAAGTCACTGAATGTAAAGTGAAGTTGGATGATTAGGAAATGGAAAATGTGAGTGCATTTACATACTTGGGTAGTGTGATGAGTAAGGATGGAAGTTTGGAGGATGATGTCCTTGAATGGGTACAACATGTTAGAGAGGTTGCTGGTTCTTTGAATGCAGTGATAAGAAACAGGGAAGTGGGCATGGAAGTAAAAAAAAGTCGCTACATGATATTACTGTGATACCAACTCTAACGTATGGATGTGAAGCTTGGACCTTGTTGGAAGGACACAAGTCAAAGGTGAGAATAGTGGAAATGAGTTATCTGCAAGGAGTATGTGAAGTTACATGCAGAGACAAACTGACAAATGAGGAAGTAATGAAGCGTTGTGGTGTGATAGAAAGTTAGAAGTACACTGAGGTGGTCTGGCTATGTGGAGAGGATGGAGAGCGAGAGACTAACAGGGACAATGTATGTGAGTAAGGTGGAGGGGGAGACACGGAGGAGGAGGAGGCCAAGGATGAGATGGAGAGATGCTGTGGAGAGGTATATGGGAGAGGGGAGTGTGAGCTGAGGGGAGGGCAGTGAAATGGCAGGGGACAGGGAAACATGGAGGTGATTTGTTTGTGGCCATCCCTTATGGTATTAAGGCGTCTGGTAACAGATATAGGGATAGATCATCTCAACTCTTTTAAATACAATATAACAATCACCACCATCATTGCAACCCTTACAACATTCATCATCCCAACCCTATAACAAAACATCATCAGCTCACTCCTTATTAACCCCTACACCGCGGGCATGTTTACCGATGTTTTGCATGTGCCGCGGGGTTATTCGGGCTCCGACAGACTCTCAAAAAATATTTGCCAAAAATCAGTTATTAGTCCTAGAATATTAAAATTAAATATGCTTATGGCACATACCTTCAGCTTTCTCCTGGAATGTTTGTTGAGCCTTCGTCAGTTACCGTAGGACTTGTGGAGACCTCTGAAGTTGGGTAACGAAGTCTCCACTTTACAGTTCCCGACAACCCGTAATATGATTACCACAGCCAGATATTAACACTATAAATACTACTCTATGATTTTCAAGTAGTTTGGGATCCATACTCCAAAAAAAAAACCCACTGTGAAAGCAATGAAAATTATGAGCGCGTCTGACCGCCGCACTTCCGCTAGTTCGCTCTTGGTACTCTGTCATTTATTATTCATAAAACCCCTCACACTTTATATTTCTATAACTACATAACACTTATATATATCTACAGTCTTTATCCATAAGTTTCCTTCAGTAGTTTATTGCCACTGTAGGGATTCAATTTCTTTCAGTAAAATACGTAGCATTCACTTTCTCGTCCTGTATACTGGCGTTGAGAGTGAATGTCACTTTCATCTTCACTCTCATAACTCATAGTATTCAGACATGCTATAGTGAAACTTTCACTTTCATTACTCCTAGGGTATATACTCGTATTCTTATAATACTACTCATTTACATTTCTATTTACGTTCTCTATTTTATTTATGTTATTTACATTTCTATTTTATTTACACTGTGTTATGCACTGTCACTTGAAGTAACTTATAAAACTATTTTCCATTGTTCACGTATGTTTACATTCATTACTTTCACTTGTTGTTTACACATTATTTACACATTATTTACAATTCCACTTGCACTGTTTTACTCAACAGAAAGATCGTAGTCACTCTTTTATCAATTGTCAGCCCTTTACCTCTTTCCACACGAGGTTTAGTAGCGGGTAAAGGTCACAGGGCCCTTGCATGGGAGTGAAAAAAGGCCCTGAAGTCAGCAAGAGGATGAGCCGTACCTCCTCTTCGGAATCTGAGAGAGAACTGATAGGAGGGCCGGCCCGGGTTGAGGCCTACTTGAGGGTTATTCAGCACTACCAACGTAGCTCTTGAAACAGCTATGTATTTCACTGAAATGATTGGCAGGAAATCTAGACAATACATTATAAATTAGGTAGTTCCAGGTGAATGTAAATATCACTTAGGCTTCTCCCTTCCCTCCTTATATGTATATTTATTACGAAAAGAGATTATATGGCATATTTCAAGGGGAAAAAAAAAAGCGAAAATTAGCGAACGAGTGCACGTGAGGTGCTGTCAGGTGATAATTAGCCAATTCCAGGTGTATGGCACTCTCACTTACCTTATTTCTTTCTTGTATATATTATTTGGTATAAGAATAGGGCATAGGGCTTATTTCAATGGATGAAATCAGTGAAAAATTCCAGGGAAGATTTACTTAGCGTAGCACGGCCGGGCAGGCGAGAGGATAGTGTAATGGAGGGGGGGTAAGGAGGGGAGTCAAGAACGGGGAGAAATGGCTAAATTGTCAACAATGGATGGGAGTACAGATGAGATTAGGAGTGCTGACTAGTGTTGGACATTGGCAGTACTGATAGATGATACAAGCCCCCACTTGGAAGCCCGGGTGAATTCAAAATAACACAGAATCACAAAAGCGACGCCCCGCGGTATGATCCCTTGCTCCCAAGCGTCACGAAAGTGACGCCCCGCGGTTAAGGGGTTAATAAATCATCACCACCAACAACCCAACCCCGACGAATCTTATGATGAGAAAAATACTGTATGCTCTCTATTTTGGCAGCTAACTAGTGCCAAAATAACCCCGCCAAATCCAATTGCGCCATATCCAAGGGCTTATTTAAATGGGGAAAATTTTCCTTGGTTCTAAAGGGTCAATAAAAAGCCTGATTTTTCTCCTAGTCCACTTTTATTCTATTGTCAAGATGTAATAAATAATTAGTATGTTAACATTACTTTTGAAAATTAACCCATAAAAAGAAACCGAGGTGCACTGATAGACTAAACTAGTTTCCAAGGCTGAAAAAGCTAGGGTGACATTCAACTCCGTGGCTCCCCTCCCAGGCCTCTCCTCCACCCTCCTCCACCACTGCTTCCATTGCTGATTCTGCCTCTGCCACCATTTTATCAAAACCTTCAAAATCAATATCTATTGGCAGGCTATGTTAATCTTCCTCCATGTCATCTTCCACATTTAAACGTTAAATTACCTCTATCACTTACTTGTTTTCTTCACGTTTGCAACTGAAATAGCAAGAGATCAGATCTTGTTAACAGTACCAGCTGACTAGGCTAAATAATAGGGTTGCTGGGTTGGCAGTTTTCAAGCTAAATATATCAATTTTTGCCTTTTAAAAACCACTTGCCCTCATACTTTGCTGTTTGGCAGCTGGGATTCATGGTTCATGCTCAGGGGATGTTTGCCAATTGTGAAACTTGAGTTGCCAAAATCTATCCATCTATCTATAACAGCCAAAATAATGGGTAAAATATTTTGAATTTTCCTGTCAACTGCAAATCCACCAATATGGAGGGCTTTCTGCATAATTAATCCCACCTACAATATCCATCTAAGAGATGAGGTATGGTGGGATCCACAAACACTGAAAGAGGAGATGCAAAGGCAGAACCCATCAGTGTCATCACCACAAACACCACCACCACCTCTTCAGCCCAGATTCCAACCTGACATAAAGCAGGGGAAAAGGGATCCAGAAACAGAGAAAGCATGGAGGAATGAGAACTATCAAATGGTATCATGATCATCATCATGATCCGAAGCCTAATTCTCATCCAGGAAGAGTGGATGAAATAGGATCTAGAAACAAAGAAGAGGAGGCTGCAAGAGAGTAAAATTACTGTATCAGACCCTTTTCTCAGAAGAAAAACAAATCACACAATCACTTTCACATCACTCAGTCATCCAAAATTTTGCTCTCACCTCACAAGCTACTGTAATAAGCTTACCACACTACCCTTATTCATCATGGTAACTATAAAGTTTACATAATTTGTGATGCTTTTGTCAGAGCCTTGATGAGAAAGAAATCATAGCCCTGATACAAGACTGAGTGGTATAAGGCGAAAAAGTCTGCAACTCCCCTGCATGAGAAATATATGAGGGGAATGTAGTGTCAAACTTTTCTGAGTTACTCTGTCCATACATATTTTTTAACTTTACAGTTATGCATCTCCAGCTGCACACTACCATAAACTACACTAAAGTGTGCCAGGACACCACACACACACACACACACACACACACACACACACACACACACACACACACACACACACACACATACACACACGCACGCACACACACACACACACACACACACATATGCACACTTCACCTGTGTGCATCATATAAAATATAATAATTCATCTTGAAGCATTCTTTATCCAGTTCAAATACAAAGATCCATTACTTGCAGCACCTAACCATATTTTGCTTTTACAGTTTTCTTATTAAAAAAATATATATATATATCACCAGTTACTCTAATGACATTGTATACTGGTTCTAGTCCTCCAGAGAACAAAAATGCAATAAAATATCTGTTATCCACAGCATGAACTCAGTACTGCCTGTACTGTCAGGTTTTGCAAATTATATAAAACAACATCATTCTACTTCTCATGATATACTTTGTAAAACACCAATAACCCAGTGTAGTAGCATCATTTCACATTAACAATGAAAAAACACATGCATGCATAATGCATGTACATACAGAGTTGTTACTGAGTAACCCCACTGTCTAACTGAGCAGACCCACCAACCATAAGCCAGCAAACTCCCCAGACGGGCTATTCTGTGCAGTGAACCAATATTCCCTTGCAGGAGACAGTACCTCACCACAGCAAGACACTGGGAAAAGTGTGGAGGTTTGGTTCCTGAACAGATAATGACTTTGCATTTGTCCACCTAGTTAACAGGGGCACCATAGGAGCTTCCACATCATCCTGTTTTTTGGTTACATGGCTACCAGCCTAGTTGTAAATGGTTGCCTGGGTTAGGGGAAACCATTGGGATTGTCAGTGTAGAGCCACCTGAAGTGGAAAGTAGAGTAATAAAAAGTGACAGGAAGGATGGGAGAAATAAAGTGAAGAGGGGAAATACAGAAGATGAATTGATGTAGGTTAATGAAGAATCTGGCAGTACTACATCAGGTGAGTAATGGTCACCACCACCAAACCACCACACACAAAAGTAAACTGTAATACAAAGGCAGAATATGCACTTGATAATTTCCTGATAAGTGGGAGTTGCTCTGAGATAACACTGCTGTTATAATGTTGCAGTTATTTTTGTTTCCTACTAATCACCCCCCAAAAATAATACAGTAACATAGGTGGTGGTGGTGATGATATGACGGCAACGACAACGATGAGGATGACAACGATGATAAGGTTATGATGACGATGGTGACAACAATGACAATGATGATGACGACGACAACGACGATAATTTTGAGCAACATAAGGCCCCACTTCAATAGACTAAACTACTGGTGGATTCTTAGATTACAGATTGCAAAGTTTACCTAAATGAGCAGACTCCCTCTAAATACATTTTCTACTATAGTATTCTCAGATTCTACATCACAAAGGGCTTCCAAATGATATAACAAATTGAAGATTCTTAGATTCTCGATAACTGATCACTGATCTGAGACACTAACTATTTTGTATCATCGATAACATACCTGGAACAACTTTGCACTCTTCTTAAGGGCTTCATCTGAATCTGCACTCTGCGTTGCTGCCACCTGGCTCTGGAGGGCAGCGATGTTGTACAGCACACATACCTTCTCATATGACAGCGACGACACCGCTGGAACACAGTACATATACAGCTACCACTAAGAAATAATTCTTGTAGTTAGGTGTTTTGTTGTTGCAGCTCCAGGCTCATCTGAAATGTGACTCCAGTAGACTGCAAGCTAAGCTGCCCTTCTGCAGTCGACCATTCTCCTTTCAGAGGAGAGAGATGGAGCTAAGGATATCTGTATATGAGTAAAGGCTATGATTTGAAATATCCTTGCTATAAGTTACCCTTAAAAAATATGTCATTCAGCTCATGGACATTTATTTCATTATCCAGTATTCTCATCATCTTATGATTTTATTCACCACAAAATACTTTTTAAAGCCTAAAGGGTCATATACACTCTTAAATCCCTGCAATATGAGAAATATTTCTGAAGTTGAATAAAATACAGAACAGGGAAACAGCTGGATTATTTAAAAGTATGGCACCCAAATTCAAAGGGTAAAACCCATATATACTGTACAGAAATTACTTAATTTCCACTGCCACCCTTATAAGGCTGGTTTGTCAATTTCCCCCAATCTGTAGCACAATCCACTATATATAAAAAAAAAAGTTGTGCTATATGCAAGGCGGAGGAAACTTTTTTGTTGCAAAATCTTGGTCTATCTGTTTGAGCAAACCTGTCAACTGCAGGATGGCCAAATGTCCCTATGGGACTCTCCCAAATATTCATTACAACATTCATGTTGTGTCAGCATTTTAATGTGGCATGTGCTGTACAGTGCTCCATTATGTGCACAATGTTGCATGGACCTATTCTACAAGCAGGGAACATATAATCTGTGATTCCACCTGACCCAAATCTAAGCTGGTAGTTGAGATGGGCTGCATGATGTCCTGATCTGTGCCTAGCTAGGTAAACTCAACCTTCTTTATTCAAGGACACCTCTGATGAATAAACTCAACCTTCTTTATTCAAGGACACCTCTGATGAGTGGATGTCAAGTGAGAAAGCTTGTAATAACATAAACTAAATTAGGAATTGATTCGTTACATTTATATGATATTCGTAATTATGTCAAAATTAAGTAAATGTTGCATCATTATTAGTGTATACTATGTCAACTGTTCAAGTGGTCAAGGAAGAGGCCTCACCTGGGTCAAGGATGCAGGCAGTGCTGCTGTCCTGATCACACCCCAACAAAACAACACAAAAAGAACACTGCAGATCACACATCACCGTATATACGGCAACATTAAAAATTAGTGTAAAGAGAAATATAGAGACTGAAATATTGCACTACCAATGCAGTTACCAGGTATGTGCATATTCGTTTCATTCCATTTTTGCTTTTGATGACTCCAACATGCTCGCATGTGTCAGCCTTGGTCACCTACAGGCGGCTGTCCATCTCTGGTAGCTTCCTTATTTAGTCCCTTAACCCTGAGGTCACACTCAATAACCTGGCCCCAGGTCTTTTTCGGTCCACCTCTCACTACCCTACCCCCAACATTATCACTTCTCACTTTCTGCACCCAACTGTCATCCCCCATCCTCTCCACATGCCCATACCATCTCAATCTACCTCTCCTCATCTTAATACCAACACAATCCAGTCCCATCCAACCTCTCAACTCTTCCATTGTAAACCTAGCCCCCCCAGGCTTTGCACACAAGGACACACTGCACATCCACCTAATCACTACCATTTCTGTACGTCTAAGCCTGCGGTTATCCTCTTCCTTTGCTGCCCAGGTCTCACTACCATACAGCATTACACTCCTAATACAAGCTGCATACAAAGATCCCTTAGCACAGAAGAAGAGCCCTCTCAATGTCAGGAGAGGCAACAGCTCCCTGAACTTCTTCCACCCACTCCTCACTTTAGCCACAGAGCTAGCTCCTGCCCCACATAACATGTCTCCCAAATAAAAAAAACTCTTCCACACACTCAAGAGGCTCACCAGCAAGTTCAATCCTTTCATACCTGGCAATATTCACATGCTCTCCCCAACACACTGCACACATGAAATCAGCAGTACCTCGAAGTCCACCTCTAATGCCACTACATCTCTTATGCACCCACTTATCACAAACACTGCAAAAGATACAAATACTTCCCACACCCTTGTGACAAATCACACATGGCCACTCTTCATCATCTTTGACGGCACTGCCTCCAGCCCTAGATACCATCACTCTTATCTGCATTTACTCTTAAGCCCTTGTGCCCCATACCATCTCTCCACCTCCTAAATCTTTCCTCCAATTCCCTTCCATTCTGTGCAACCAACACCAAATCATCAACATACAACATCTCCCTTGGATGTCCATTTCTGAAGTCACGTGAGAGGGCTTCAAGTACGATGATAAACAACAAGGGACTCTAAACTGACCCCTGATGCACACCAGCATTCATGGAAAACTCATCATTCAAATCTCCATTCACTCTTACCTGGGTGTGAGCACCCACATATATGACCATAACCAGCCTAACCAGCCACTCCTCAACCCCAAGCTTTCTCATTGTCCACTTCGCCACCTCTCTAGGGACTCTGTCAAAGGCCTTCTCCATATCAACAAAAACAAAGTAGAGTTCCCTTTTCTTTCCTATATATTTTTCAGAAGCTGTCGAGCAATGAATATGGTATCAGTGGTCCCTTTGCCTGGCATAAACCCAAACTGCATCTCATCAATATTCACACTATCTATCTATCTATCTATCTACTGCCAGACGCCTTAATCCCATATGGGGTGGCCACGACCAAATCGCATCCACGTCACCCTGTCCCCCACCATTTCATTGCCCTGCTCCCAACTCACACATCCCCTCTCTCATATACCTCTCCACTCCATCCCTCCATCTCATCCTTGGCCTCCCCCTCCTTCTCCCCCCCCTCCACCTCACTCACATACACTCTCCTCGTCAGTTTCTCACCCTCCATCCTCTCCACATGGCCAAACCAAATCAGTGTGTTCCTCCTAATGCTTCCTATCGCATCCACATCCACACCACAATGCTTCTTCACTTGCTCATTTGTCAGCCTGTCTCTCCATGTGACTCCACAGGCTCCTCTTAAAAAACTCATTTCCACTGCTCTCACCCTTGACTTGTGTCCTTCCAACAACGTCCAAGCTTCACTTCCATACCTTAGAGTTGGTATCACAATACTGTCATGTAGTAACTTTTTCACTTCCATGCTCACTTCCCTGTTTCTTATCACTGCTTTCAAGGAACCAGCAACCTTTCTTCCTTGTTGTACCCATTCAAGCACTTCACCCTCCAAATTACCATTCTTACTCATCACACTCCCCAAATACTTAAACGTACTCACATGGGGTGGCTTTAGGAGCGGCAGAGGACATGTGGATCAAATATTTGCAGTAAGACAGATAGTGGAGGTGTGTAAGAAGGACTATAAGGTGTTTATATCACTTATGGATCTGGAAAAAGCATACAACTAAGTAAACAGAGAAGGTTGTGGAAGGTTTTCCACATGTATGGTGTAGATGGTTAGGTGCTAGGTGCCATCAAGAGTTTTTATGATGTCAGTGAGGCATGTGTAAGGGTAATTGGGCATCTAAGTGAATGGTTCACGATCAATGTGGCCGTGTGACAAGATTGCGTGATGTCCCCACAGTTATTCATTATATATATGGATGGGATGATGAGAGAAGAAAAAACATGAATAACGGAGAAAAAGATTCATTCATTCATTCATTCATTGCCAGACGCCATGTATCCCAGACAGGGTGGCCAAGGGCTTAGAGTTAATTGTTTTACAGGGAGGGGCACTAATCCTCCACCAACCCCACTTGACGTAGGGATGCCAACAGCATCTGGTGTTCCCAGGCGGTCACCCATCCAAGTACTAACCAGACCCAGAAAAAGATGGTGTTGGTAAATGAATGGTGATAGATGGAATATCTCAAATATGTTGTATGCTGATGATGCAATGCTATTTGCAAATACCGGACAAGAACTTGGTACACTGGTGCAGAATTTTGTAGATGTCTGTGGGCATTGTGCCTTGATAGTAAATAAAGAAAAGAGTAAAGTGATGGTTACTGACAGGGAAGGTGACTCCCTGCCTGTGTGATGTTACAGTGGATGTGAGAGACTGGAATTGGTGAGAGTTCTAATACCTGGGTACAGTAATAGAAAAGAGGTAAATGTGCAAAAAAAGTGAAAAGTAGAGCGACACAAGGAAGGAAAGTAGCTGGTGCTATGAAGGTCTTGATAAAAAAAAGAGGCTTGAGTGTTGCAGGTGCACGAGGCTTACATGAAGGAGCGTTAGTGCCAACTTTAACATATGGATGTGAGACTATGGTGTGGCATGAAAAGCCAGGAGTAACAGCAGTGGAGGTGGGACTCCTAAGGAATGTATGTTGAGTACTGAGAGTGGATAGGATACGGAATAATGTGATTCGTGAACGATGTGGAGTGTGGAAGTCTGTGGACACCAGAATCGAAGATAGTGTACTGAGATGGTTTGGTCATGTGGAGAGAATGGATGACAATAGAGTGGTGAAAAAGGTACTGGTATATCTGAGTAAATTTGAAGGAGGGAGGAGGCAAGGTAAGCCAAGAAGCTGGAGGGATGTGCTGGACGAGTATGTGAGGGAGAGAGGTATGGAAGTTGGTGAGGTTAAGGGACTAACAAGAGGTCGAGCTGGCTGGATTAATTTTGTGCAGAAAAGTGCATAACCAGGGATTTGGCACCCCTTTTTAACATGACAGCAGACAGACTCTGTCAGATAGGCATAGGTGAAGCTACAGAACGGGGTGAAATTTTTTTGGCCTATCTGATGGAGCCAGAATTTTGTGGGCTTGAATGACAACTGAATGGATGTGTGGCCCATTGAACTGGGCAAACTTAGGCCACCTGGATGTTGTTACTCCTGACCATGCCCTAGGTTGGGAAAGGAGGTCCGGATGATGATGATGAATATTCATATTTCTCATTGACTGAACAGCTACCTGGTACTGGACATAAGTTAATCTCCGTGACCTGAACTACACTCCCACCTATATCCTGTCCCATACCTATGACCTGAGTTATCCCAGTGACCTGACATACACTCCCATATCAATCCCGTCCCTCACCTATGACCTGAGCTGCCCTAATGACCTGATGTACTCTCATCCATTTCCTGTCCCTCACCTATGACCTGAGTTTTCCCTGTGACCTGACTCTCCCTAATGTACGGTAACCAGTCTGCCCAAGGATTGTGGTTCTGAAATAAGTTCTTAATCCACTGGAATCTCCTAGATGAAAATTAAGAATGGATGAGCAGTTTCAACTAAAGACATCCCAACTAAATCTGACATTAATTTCATCATGATTGCTATTAACAAATCAAAAGCAGGGACCCAACTATGTACACTCACACCAGAAAGTATCGGTGCACTGTGGGTCCGATGCCATTCGGAACAATTCGACCATGCAGCATAGACAGCCCGTTAACACCTGTATATAACATTTACGGCCATTTCCTACACATTATGAAGGGCACAAGAGTTATACCTGATATAGCGGTCATCTATTGTCTGGGATGCCTGCATGTGGGAGAACAGAGCCAAAATTTCCAGTTCCCTTTGTTTCGTGTGTCATAATATTTAACATGTACATTCTGCACCGATACTTTTTGGTGCGAGTGTACATAAGACAACGGAGACAGGCTGGTATCACCTGCATGCACATTCAGGTAAACAGTTTATTATATCTCACAGAAGGTACAGGTATGGAATACTTTATAATTTATTTAAAGTGTACCGTAAGTGAATTGCATAGATGGAAATAAGTACAGCTGAAAGGGTGACATTACGTACATGAGATAAAGGAGACAGGCTAGAGCCGCCTGCCTGGATACTAACATAAACTATCTATCTATCTATTGCCAGATGCCTCAATCCCGTTCGGGGTGGCCACAAACAAATCGCTTCCACGTCGTCCTGTCCCTCACCATTTCACTGCCCTGCTCCCAACTCACACCCCCCCTCTCTCATATAAACATTTTATCATATTTCACAGAAGGTACACGAAATACTGTTTTGAATAATATTCTGTACCATGGTTTTTTATCAGGAAAACTATATTTGAGGTTGTTTTTTCTATGTTCAGCCAGTTATACAATACAGTACAGTATGGTACAGGATTTTATAGAGGTTACACCCCGTGGATGGTAGGTAGGTCGGGGCGCCCACCATCCACTCACTCAATGTAGTGCTGCTCTCGGGTGTCTGCCCTGTCCTCTCCTCCATCCTTGTTTCCTTCCATCTTCTTCTGTCTTTTTTTCCTTCATTCTTTTCTCTTCCTTCTGCCTACAGGTGACTTTACACTCCCTCCTCTGTCTTTCATTTCCTCATTCTTTCCTCTCCCTTCTGCCTGCGGGTGACTCTACACTGAGTAACAAGCCAAATGGTTTCCTGTACACCAGGAAACCATTTACTACATTGGATGGTAACCATATAACCAAATTTTGGCACCTGGTGGTTTATTGGGTAATTATTGTACTCCAGACGGATTAAACCAGTGATGGTTTATATCCAAGGGGTGATTGGGGTTTATTGCTCATGTAATGCCACTCGGGGATGAGTGAGGCTGGTCACTCTCATCTTAAATCTCAGGACCAACTGCCTAGCCCCGGGCTTCTACGCTCCTCATGGGGCAACGTAAGATTGGATGATGGATGGAGGGATACACCCCGTGGAAAGAATAGGGGGTTAGTAAGGCAGTATCTGACAGGATCTTAACTGAAATAAGACTGATCAACAGATTACTATAATGGTATACTTACAAGAAAAAGTACCGGTACTACTAATTTCCAAGACTATGTAACAGTAATCTTATAGTTAGACTAAACAATAACAACTTACTGGGGCAAGTCTAAATGATGATAACTTACTGAGACTGATGCGACCACCAAAAATTGACCCTTTGTCAAAGGCATCCTTCCATTTAAATGGAATCTGGATTTCTGATGGGGGAATCTTGGACTCAAGGGCAACAATTTGGTCATAATATCTGAAAATACCAGAAAAGATTATTCTATATTTAAGTATCAAATGTGTTCAAGAATAACTACCAGTATGACTGGCATTTTAATACAAATATGAAAAGAGACAACCTTGTGAAACAAGCTCCCTAGCCTCTTTTATTTTCACCAAGGTAAGGAATCACAAAAGTACACCATACAGGTATGGCATGGGGTGTCTCTCACAGACATATAGCAAAATGCAGTTTATCAATAGTCTGATGTCCTAATTTACCCATATACAATTTTGCTTGAATGATACCATGCACAGTAACTTAAGACCTTTACAATAATATATATACTAAAAGCAACAAAATAACGTGTAAATAGGCTAGATCTAAAGATGAATTGGCATACTAATATCCTGGTAAAAGGAAACCTTGCAATACTTTAAGATTAACCGGTAGATATATTAAGGATTTACACAGCTACGAGAAGGATACATCAAGCTTGCATCTTACATCAAAAATAAAACTTACATTTTACAAGCGACTTTCTTGGGTTATTTTACCATGTTTTCCTTTGTCTAAGGATTTTCCTGATAAGATATATGACAAGTTAGAAACGCTCCTCAAACATGGCACACTTTAGCTGCATTTAACAATTGTAGGGTTCTTACTATTACCAACCTGTATATTGTCTCCAAGGAAGACTCATGGTAGTCTAAAGTCCTACACACAGCTGAGGTTCTGAGTTTGGCCAAGTCGTTGATGGCACCCACATAACTCTCCTGTTCCGCCGTCTGGTATCGTGAAGTTATTAGATTCTTCAAGGGCTTCAGGATATCGATGTCGGAAGCCTTTTTCAGAGGGAGGCCAAAAGTTTCGGCTGAGGGGTTCGACATCTCGGTGGCGTGTTCCGTGAGCAAGATTACCACAAAGTCCACAATCTTTCATATGAGCATGACGTCATGGGCTAAACAACTGGGGGAAGACTCGTTCTGACAACACAATCAAATTTAAGAAATATTTTATTTAATTTGTGTTCATAAAATGATTACCTGCAGTGGTCAAAATGCAGCTACATAGAACTTAACGCAATTCGAAATTACAGTGTTTATATATACATATATATCAAAATAGGTGCAAGTTAACCTAGCCACTGAGCCTGTAAGCTACTGAAGGTGTCATTTCCGAGATTCCTCGAAGAATGCTTTTGCTCAGATGACGCATTTGCTACAAGGAAATACATGCATAACCCAAGGAACTTCGTAAATAATGCTATACGCCTACTATTAGTACACTGCCAGTGTTGCCAAAAGTCTGTTTCGAGATATGGTAAAAGTGGGACAAACGCCATGAAGCGCATAGCCCCGGTGTTCATCATTGCAACTTGTAGTGGATTATTTACTGTTATGCCACGTACTCAGAGATCAACTTCTTGCTCTCTGAGTATGTGGATCTGATATTGAATTCCTTCTAAGACCTGGTCCAGAGCATGCAACCAAAGGAACAGGGCTTAAAAACACAGGCTAACCAGTCTTACACATATTACAAAGAATACAGTGACTCGACACAATACAGTATTGTTATGTTACGTGTTCAGAACCCAACTCCCTGTTCTCTGGACACGAGCGACTGATCTGGGGTTCCATTCAAGACTGGGTCTAGACTCTAGAGCATGCAACTAGAGGAACAGGACTTAAAAACTCGGGTCAACCAACCTTACACGTAAATTACTAAGAAGAAACAGTGCCAAACACAAAACAATGTACAAATTAACACTCTCTGAGACAGGAATCGGGTCACTGGCGACTGGGCGGCTACAGGTGTCGTCCAGGTGTGGGAGGGGTCCCGTCAGGCGTGCTCTCCCGCAGGAGACATGGGACCACCGCCAGAGGCCGGTTCGTCCGAGGTGGACTGCTGGGCAGTGTACAGGAAGGCCTTTCTCTGGTGGGGCCTCGGTGGGTAGGTCGGCCCTCGGGACTGGGGCCGAACAGGGCGAGCAGGCGCGCTTCCCTGCACCCGCTCCTGGAGGAGGACTGCTCGTCGGTGGGGCTGGGGAGGTCATGCCCTGGAGTCCAGGGGGCGCCCCTGGGTGGCTGGGGGCTGCGGCCTTGCTCAGAGTGAGAGGCCGTCAGGGGCTGCGTGCGGCATCTCTTCCTCCGGGAATCTGGCAGCAAGGGGTGACGTAGGGGCGCTGGCTGAGGGGAGCGGATCCCCAGACTCACTATGGGGCCGCTCCAGATCCTCTCCAGCTGCAACGCCGATGGGGGGCTGGTTATGTGGGGAGAGCAAGAGGGGTGTCCCACTTGGCCTCTGGATGGGTGAGGCGAGCAAGGGACGTTCTCCTTGAGGGGCGTCACAGAGGTAGCAGACGAGGGACGGACGGTGGCCGATCCCTCTCTGGAGCAGACGGTGGCTGTCACCATGGTACCACTTGACCCTGGGACAGCAGGTGAGAGAAGGACAGTGGCTGTTCTCTCCCCAGCGTGGACGGTGGCCTTTGCCGTGATCCTGCTCCCTGTGGAGGTGGCAAACGAAGGACGGATGGTGGGCGATCCTTCCCCAGCACAGACAGTGGCCATCGCCGTGGTTCCGCCTTGCCCTGGGACTGCGGACTAGAGAAGGACAGTGGCCGTTTTCCACCTGGCGTGGATGGTGGCCATCACTGTGGTTCTGCTCCCAGTGGAGGCTGCAGGTGATGGACGGATGGTGGCCGACCCTTCCCCAGTGCGGATGGTGGCTGTTGCTGTGGGCCTGCAGGGAGTGGTAGGCAATAATCATACAGTGGCCAACTTCTTCTTGATGCGGACGATGACCATCATTGTGGTTCTGTCTGGGACTGATGAAGAGCAAGTCCCACCCCAATCCTTGCGAGTGCTGGTCTGGCCCGAGAGTAGGGCGGCAGGGTGGTGTACTCCCTGCGGGCTCTGTTGAGAGAATTTGGGTGTCTGGTGGCAGGGGATGTATGCCTGTTTGGCTCGGGCTCTTCCCGTGACTCCCTGTGGGCTCCCTTTGGGGCTGGCCTTCCTGGTGCTGGTATTTCAAATATGATAGATTATACACACTACAAGAAGTATGAGGATCTGAGTCTGGGACTATTGGGCTGATAAGATAACTGCAGGTGGCACCCAGGTATAGGAGGTGTCTCGTTGGGACCACCATTATACTCCAGATCGCCGGGTGAGGGCTCCTGGGTGGTGTAGAGGGAGGCCTTTCACTGGAGGGGCCTCCATCAGTGTGTTGGCCCTCGAGGCTGGGGCCGAACAAGTCGAGTAGGCATGCTACTTTGCACCTGCCCTTGGTGGAGAATGGTTTGCCGGCTTGTCTAGGGAGGTCTTGGCTGGGAGTTCTGGGGGCGTCCCTCTGTGGCTGGTGTCTGCGGTCTTGCCTTCATCGGGAGTCCAACAGGGGCTGCCTGCGGTCTCTCCTCCTTCAGGAGTCCAACAGTGACTGGTGACTTGGGGGCACTGGTTGTAGAGTGTACCCCTGGACTCGCTATGGGGCCACTCCAGACCTCTTCCAGCAGTGACTTCACTGGAAAGCCTGCTCTGCCCCCTGTGGAGCAGGGAGAGCGAGAGGAGCATCCCGCTCGTCCTCTGGAAGAGTTAGGCGAGCAAGGGGCGTGACCCGCTCATCCTCTGGAGAAGTGAGGCGAGAAGGGTCGTGACCCTCTGTAGATGCTGAGGATTCAGCAGATGAGATCCGCACAATGGGCAGGGCCTCCCCGGCAGGCACAGTGGGTGCCGTCATGGTTCTGCAAAGCCCTGGGACTGCAGAGGAGAGGAGCATGGTGGGCGTTCTCTCCCCGGCGAGCACGATGGGCGTTGCTGCGGTCCTGCTCCGGGCAGGGGCTACAGGTGAAGGAAGCACGGTGGGCGTCGTCATGGTCCTGCTGGTGGCTGTAGGTGAAAGGAGCATGGTGGACGTCCTTTCCCCGATGGGTGTCGTCGCGGTCGTACTTGGGGAGTCTGCGGCACACAGATCCTGCCCCAATTCTGGTGAGTGCTGGTCCAGGTAGAGGGTAATGCAGCAGGGCAACGTACCTCTCGTGGATTCTATTGGGGAGTAGAGGGGCACATGGTGGTTGGGGACATACGTCTGTCTTGTCTTGGTTGCTCATTCTCTTCTTGCACCTCTATGTGGTCTCCCCTTGGTATATACATCTTGTATTTCATCACCGTCGTGGGTGAAGAAGTCACGTCCAAGTGGCTGGAGGTGGTACGCATTAGAGGCAGAAGTCTGGTAGGCTGGTGTGAGGTGCTGGAGGAGAGAGATTCAGTGCTGAGTGGGTATATTTGGCTCCTGCTGGGGTTGGTACACTATCTCAAGAGTGGAGGTGTGTGTGGGCTTCTGCAGGAGACGCAGAAATTGTGGTGTCCCTCGGAGGCATTGTTTGTTTCCCTGGGTAGGGGTCCAGAGCACGTGCTTGATTTTCATTTCTGGAGGTGCGGTGTGTAGTGACTGGCTGTAGTGGCTGGTGACTCTGGGCTGAACGCTGGAGATGGATGAGGTGACCTGGATTTTGAGGTCGCACGGGTGGAAAAGTACAGGACTGACACACCTTAATTGTCCTGGTTGGTCTGGTCACTGGAATTTTACTTCCTGCCTGATGCATTTTGAGGTTTATGGAGGAGGTGTTTGGTGTGGGGGAGCTGGAGGTGGCTTCTCTGGGTAGTGTTGGAACTGGTGAGGGTGTTGGTGTATATCTTGCTGGTGGGCAAGACAGACGGCTGGATCTGGTAGTGGTGGTGGTGAGGACAGGTAGGCGTCGAGGAGCTCGGGTCACGAGGTAAGGTGGCCGGGTGTGGGTGGGGGGTTCTTGGGCTGGGTGGCAGTATCTTTGCGTGGTGGTGGCGGCGTGGTGGTGGTTGGTGGTTGTGATCCGGGAGGTGAGGTCGTCGGGGGTGTGTGGGGGGCCTGTGGGGAAGATGTGGAGTTGTATGGTGGGGGACCTGAGTGTGGGATGAGGAGTGAGTTAGGGTAAAAAGTGTGTAGGTGCGAGGTAGCATGCGTATGAATTAATCATATTGGTGAGGGAGGTGAGTGGTGGTGCGGCTTGTTCCTCGGGCAGCGTGGTGGTCGTGGGGTGGCAGTTGAAGTGGTGTGAGGAGCGGGGGTCGAGGGAGCCAGTGGTGAGGGAGCAGGGGGTTGGCTGAGAGAAGGGAGTTGCAGTGGCTGTAAGACGGAAGGTGAGGTGGTGTGAGGTGTGTATGGTGAAGGAGCAGGTGGTGAGGGGGATGTGCGGTCTTGTGGTGTCATCCGGGTGTTTGGTGATGGGGTGGTGTAGGTGGTGGTAGGGGGCTGTTCTTGTGGTGTGGGGTGGGCGTGGGGCGGGGGCATGGTAGTGGGTGGCATACAGTGCTGGAAACATGGTGGAGTGGCTGGGGGTGGATTTGGGGCCCTCCGGTCGGGTGACTGTATTAGTGGCGGTGGTGGGGAGGCGGGAGCTGAGATGCGGGGTGTGGCGGGTGGTGTGTAGCATTGGAGGTGTGGTGTGGTGGCCGTGGGTGGGTGGGGAATCTCTTGGTTGTGTGGCTGGGCTTGCGGTGGTGACGTGGTGGCGGACGGTGAGGCGTCCGGTGAGGTCACTGGGGATGGGTTGGGGGTCTGTGGGGATGGTGAGGTTGAGAGTGGGGTAGGGGAGGTGACTGAGGAAAGGGAGGTGGATGAGGGTGAGGAGGAGGAGGATGTGATAGAGCAGGCGTATGAGTTGTTCGAGCTGGCGGGGAAGGTGAGTGGTGGTGTAGTTTGCTGGGTGGGAGGGTGGGTGTGGCGTGGCTGGGAGGCGTTATGTGAGGTGGGTGGTGAGGGGTGATAGGTGGGAGGCAGTAGACAGAAGATGGTCTTAGGGAGTAGGTTAGGGGAGGATAAGGTGTGGGTTCTGGGGGGCCTGTTAACGGAGGGGCAGGCTTTGTGTTGAGGGAGAACAGGACGGGAGAAGGCTATGGCAGCGAAGAAAGTGGTGTATGGGGGAGTGGGAAGGTTAGGAACAGGGGAGGGTAAAACAGAAGATATAGCGGGAAGAGAGTAAAATGAAACATTACGTTTCCCCCTGTCGTAGACTGGGGGGCGATGTTTTTGTCAGGTGGCCCCGTCAATATGGGGAGGAACGGGGGCGGTGTGGGGCATCTTCTGCGTTGGGCTTTGTGCCTTTTTTTTTTCGACCTCTGTTTCCCTCAGGCTCGGAGCCATCGGTGTATAAGGCGTCGTCCTCGGCACCTTTGTCGGGTGGTGGGTAGGTTTGTAGGCGCCCTTGGGTTGTTGTTCTGCTCCCTTTCCCGTCGGTGCGGCAACTGGCCCCGACTTCCTGACGGGACCAGCAGACGAAGTGCTGCTACCGGCCGTCACCTGTCTATGGGCACGGCTACCAGCCATCGCCGAAGTCCCATATGAGGGGCGACGTGTTGGCGAAGGGTGGCTACGGGCCGTCCCTTGTCTACTGGTGCGGCTGCCGGCCATCACCGGTGTCGTGCCCCTCGAGGCAACTGCAGAAGGAAAGAGGGCGTACTGTTCTCTCCCTGAGTGAGGCAACCGGCCATCACAGGTTCTGCAGGAGGGGTGGGGAGCACTATGAGCGGATGCTGGCCGTCTCTCAAAGGTGCGGCTACTGGCCGTCATTGTTGCACGGCTGCAAGCCATTGCTTTTGATGTGTGGCTACTGGCCGTCACTGTTGCACGGCTACAGGCCGTTGCTGGTGTGCTGCCTGGTGCTAGTTTTCTAGCTTAACCCCGAGCCTGACGAAGGCTGGGTCGGTGGAAGGGTAATGCACAAACTGAGATGTTCGCGCCGGGTGCATTCCGGGGCGCGCGGCTGTATGGGGTCCATATCGCACGGACGTTGCGCGCGCCCTGCTTACCCCTCCGCTGTCGCCTCCTGGGGTTGGTGTGATGCCCTCAGTTGGTACTATTTCAAAAATAAATATTTCAAAAAAAAATCTGTACAGTGATCTTTGTGACGTATCGTAATTAGTACAATATTGAGTACTCTCATTACCACATGTTATTGCTTATGTTATGCTTGTATTTAACCAAATGTACACCGTGAAGTCCAAACTCAGAATGAGTGCGAAATGTAGGAGAGTAGTCAGTCATAAACACTGAATTCTGTAATAGAGTTCAGCGGTCATAAAGCATGGACTGAGAACAATGGCACGGTGGGGGAAACATGTCGTCAATCTCAAATCTGTCGAGGAGAGGACCGTGGGACGACTAATTTACTGAAGACGTATACGCAGAATTTACCGTACACCGCATTTTCGTCATGATTGAAATATTTATTGTTGTAAAGATATGCAGAATATATTTAGCCTGTGGGTCACTTGTATTGTTTAATAATGTAGCGTCTTTTAGAGACCGATCTAGCGACTTTTGTTTGCATGAGTTGGTAACTCTGAAATAATGTGTTTATGTGAGACTGATGTTGAACGAATGCAGAGCGCGTTGCTTTTAAACAGCTTTTGCATTTTGATGCGTCTTTTTTTATTTTAATACTACATAGCCCTTGATATCTTCGGAAGAGTGAGTAGAATTGTTAGCACATCGGGCTGTCACAAGAAGTCTTTTTTTTTTTTTTTTCCTTTTTAAAGGAATCTATAAAAAATACCGGGTGTTGAGGGATATTTGTGATGCTAATGTGCCTTTTGAGTTGTAGGAATGTTCAGTGGTGTTGCTGTTGTTTGGACTTTGTACTCTGGACGACAGTTTATTAATTCTGAAAATTGTAGAACAGATTATACTGATTGTCTAATGTTAGGAGTCAGAGGTAAAATCTTAGGAGAGCTCTAATTTACAGGTCTTTACATAGTTTATGACATGGATTGTTTCATTTAGTGTAAGTAAATTTTAAATATTTCTGTCTACCAATTGCCAGATGCCCTAGTCCAGTAAGGGGTGGCCACAATCAGATTGCCTCCATGTTGCTCAGTCCCCTGTTTTCACTGCCCTCCCCCCAGCTCACACCCTCTCAGATACCTCTCAACTTCATCCCTCCATGTCATCCTTGGCTTCCCCCTCCCTCTCCACCCCCCCTTCCACTTCACATACACTCCTCATCAGTTTCTCACTCTGCACATGGCCAAACCACCTCAGTGTTTTTCTCCTAACATTTTCAGTCACATCCCCATCCACACCACAACGCTCCTTCACTTCCTCGATTGTCAGTTTGTCTCTCTGTGTACTGTAACTCCATCTGTACCTCTCAAACAACTCATTTCCTCTGCTCTCACCCATGACTTGTGTCCTTCCATCAAGGTCCAAGCTTCACTCCCATACATTAGAGTTGGTATCACTACTATCCTGCAGTGACTTTTTTTACTTCCATGCTCACTCCTAAATTTCTTATCACTCCTTTCAAAGAACCGGCAACCATTCTTCCTTGTTTTACCCTTTTAAGCACTTCATCCTCCAAACTACCATCCTTACTCATCACACAACCCAGGTACTCACATTTTTCATTTCCTCGTCATCCAACCTCACCATACATTGTGACTTCATTTATCTCAAAGACCATAACTTTACTCCTCCCAACATTCACCTTTAGAATACATGGTCAGTTTTTGGTAGTTCACATCCCTCAATTTAAAAAAAAAAATCAGGTTGATTTTAGGGAAGTTTGAATGAAAGTGAGCTTCATTTTTGTCGGAAATCACTCATTTTGGGGATCAGGCCTACCCCAGGCAAAATATACCTGTTTTTGGGTAGTTAAGGGAGTGGCCAGGTCACCTGTGGCAATGTTTACTGACAGTCTCTCGGACTGGCTGCACTGTTTACCAACTATCACTCCAACTGGATGCTTAAGTGTATCTCATGTCAAAGCAATGAAAAAATAATTTAACCAAACCTAACCTAATCCAGCCTTACCGTTCTTGTGTTTGAGAGCCAGTTTTCAAATGTAAAAAGTGCAAGTTAGGAACATTAAATAAGCCCAGCTACTGGCAGATATCGGCAGAGATCTGAGGTAATTGAATACTGTATAGGATTTTCACATTAAAAATACATTTCCAAAAATAAGTTTATAGTGGAATAGATTGAAAATAGTGTTGTCTACAACGTGGTTGTGTCAGATTTCCAGGATCAAGTGATGTGAACTACCGAAAATTAACTGAATGTACGTTATTATAACACCGAGTTTCTGTGGAAGTACTGTAACTAAGATGAAACAAGACGAGTTACACAGCGACTTAAGCTATGGTAGTTTCTTATAAACCATTATTAAGGAAAATAAATAATTAATTCTTTGCTAAATGGGCACAGCCTTTCATTATTTTCTGTTGGAATGAGTCTTTCACAGGTTAGTTGTTATGCTTCATAGATTGCCTTATATATACAGGGCATTTTTTTTTTTTTTTTTTTAATTTGTGAAATATGGAAAAACTTACCATGTAATTATATTACACATAGTCACCCCAGTGAAGTTAGCCTACCACCAAGATCAGAACTTGCTGTCAAACTCTGAATGCATATATATTTTAACCCTTGATGTAATTTCGAGTCTGTACTGATAGGTTTGGATAATTTTAATTGATTAAGTTAGCGTAGGCTGTACCATAAAGGATAGGTCAGGGCAAAATAAGGTTATGACATTAGATTTGTTTGTTAAGACTGAGACTTGGCCCAATAGATACCAGTATTCAGGGGACACACACACACACACACACACACACACACAAGGTTTGATAAGTTAAGACTTAGAGTAGGACTTGGCCCGATTGGTATTTAGGGGACACACACACACTTATTACTTTCTCATTTAGTTAGTACACTGTCCATCCTCCACATACCTTACCATGTACCTGTGGCTCATCCTGTACCTGGATTTTTTTTTTTTTTTTTTTTTGTAAATAGCTGTTTATGGTACTGTAGCTCCATTTATTTATTTATTAAGTTGCCCTTGCATAGGCTTAATTCCCAAGATAAGACTGAATGTTTTTTGCCATCAAGGGTGGTAAGCTGGTCATCTGCCCTCTGTACAATACCTGGACTCTGGTAACCTAGCTTTGGTCCCCTAGATCTCAGAGGATATGGAATTGGATGTTACTAGTTTATTTTTTATTTTTTTTATTTATTTTTTTCAGAAAGTATGGCCCAAAAAATCAAGAGTATAGAACTGAATAATTTGAGTGTGGATGAGGTGACAAAGAAACTGCCAGCAGACTTGACTCGAGTGTACATTAACGATTGTGGGATAGGCCTGCAACCCCCGCAGACCTACTTACTGGTCAGTTCACCAGCTTTCTTTGCAAGGTTGAGCCTTATTATTAAAAATTAAAGTACAAAGGTGTTGACAAGCCCTCAGTTTTAAGAGTAGTTTCTATAATGGTAGCATGTGATGATAAAACATAACTATCCTTTCTCTATCTTTGGTTACTAGGCTCTGTAGTGTGGGATACAGGCTATCACTAGGGGCCAAAATTGTCTGTCTGTTTGTCTATGTATTACCTGGTGCCCTATTCCCGTAAGGGATGGCCACAAACAAATCGCTTCAGTGTTGCTCTCTCCCCTGCCATTTTGATGCCCTCCTCCAACTAACACTCCCCTCTCTCATATACTGTACCTTGTCCTTTACACTCCATCCCTCCATCTCAGATCTTAGAATCTTAAAAAAGATGTAAAAATGGCAGGCAGACTGGCATAATAGAACTTAAAAAAAAAAAAAAAAAAGAGAGCATGTATTGACAAAAAAGACATTTTCCTAAAATACATTTATGATTATAAAATCAAGGTACCCTACATTTAAGGAAAGCCCCCCCCCTTTTTTTTTTTATAGATATACAGTCACACCTTGCTATGTAGTGGGATTATGTCAAATGAAAACCCATCACACAGTGATTTATCATATAGTGAGGCCTGTATAATGGGTCTAGTGGGAATGGGGAGGGGGGGGGCATTGACAATGAAGCTTTAAAAAAAAAAAAAAAAAAAAAAAAAAAAATCTGCCACCCACCTGAAGTATGTGCTAGGCCAGTCTGAGTCATCGTCAAGGATACCCCCAAGGCTGGCAGAAGCTGGAAAGTGTGGAGGATAATTGCAGGTACTTAGGAGGAGGTGAAGAGAGAGAGGAATAGCAAAGTGGTGAGACCAGTGGAGAGTGATTTAGTGATGGTGGTGGAGAGAGTAACGATGAGGGTGAGGGAAAGTGTGGCAGCTCAAGGTTTATTACTTTAGTTAATGTTTGTTTGATGAATAAAATACACTATAATGAATAATATTTAAAACAGACTTACCGTGTGCACTTTGCACTACTGCAAGACACTACAGCAAAGTGTATTGCATCAATTGGGTGTGTTTTAGGTTATTCCAATGGAAAAAATGTTAGTGTGGCCCTGGATATGAGTGGTATTGTTTAAACTGCAATGATATTGTTTATGTATGAGTATATAATGTCAGATACCCAGGAAAAATTGGTAACCGGGAAGGTAGATTCCCCAAGCTTCTCGGTTAACTGGGATTGTACTGTATATATATATATATATATATATATATATATATATATATATATATGTATGTATGTATATATATATTTATGTACATATATACACACACACACTGAACTTTCAATTATCCAGTGTAATTCTGCCAAGCCCTATGCGAAATAAAGCGAAATGCCAGATATTGCATAGTACCCCCCATTGGCTCAATATTTGGCATCAAGCTGGATATTGTGTTACTCTCTGTCTTTGACTTTTTACCCCAAAAGCTTTCTCATGAGTAAGAGTTGAAAATTAATCATAAAATACAATAAAGTAATGATACAATACAGTAATACAGAGCTAGGTGGCTACTGATACGAGGTGGTTCATACAGCACGACGCCAGATATTGCATAGAACTGCCAGCTACATTCCATTTCGGCGCTGGATGTTGCATAATTTCACTGGATATTGCAATAATAGAGCTGAGCCAGCAGTGCCGGATATGCGATGACAGATAATGGAGAGTTTATTACAGTACTGTACTGTAGTTAATTTTAAAATTAAATGCCATATGTTTTGAAATATACAGTATATGTGTGTGTGTGTGTGTGTGTGTGTGTGTGTCAGTGTGTGTGTGTGTGTGTGTGTGTGTGTGTGTGTGTGTGTGTGTGTGTGTGTGTGTGTGTGTGTGTGTGTGTGTGTGTGTGTGTGTGTGTGTGTGTGTTAATTGATTACAAGTAAATTTAAAAGTTAAATGCCATATGGATTTCATCTGGATTCATCATCTAATGTTATTCACTGCTTTACAGACCAGTGTGCACAAAGCTTACAATAAGCTGAAGAGGAAGGAGGTAACCTGCAAGAAATTAACAGTTAAAGAGGGTAAAGAATGATACAGTTTTCCTAATACACTGAGTGACTGCTTAAAAACGTTAGGAGATATATTATATCCTATTGTGACCTAATATTATATTGTTGATAAATGCCACCATTATTTTGCAGTAAAATAAAATTGACTCTACAGTAATGTAGTAGGTCATATTGGTGTTAAAAATATCTTTACTAAAGATTTTTATGATAAAATATATGTACTTCTCAACCAGTGCAAGAAGACGGAAGTGATGGAGCACTGCTTGTGGACTTGGCTGTCTATGGGGAGCATGCAGAAGAGCTTGATGAGGTGTTGAGTAAGTTAGGCAATATGCAGCAGGGAGTGTGGCTCATTCTGCAGCATGTAAAGATCTCAGACTACCATGGCTGTTTTCAAGATACATGGGCAAAAGTGAGCCTAGGAGTTGGTGTTGGTGGTGCTGCTGCTGCCGTTGATGCCCCAGGTGCTGAGGTATGGGTTTTTAGCCTACCAACTTCTCAGCCTCACCATAGGAAGCAACGGCAGTCGCTGCGCAGGTGCCTGAAAAGGCTTGCAGATTGCTGTGAGGACCAAGCCAAAGTAACAGTCTGTGTTGTTATACAAAGAGTGGTAAGGAGATATTCTTTGACCCAAAATGGCTCCCGTTTCTCAAGATATGCTGTTGTAGATCCCTCGTGTACCCCATTCAAGGAGTTCACGGTAATGGTCTTTTATAATAAAGAACCAAGTGATGATCTGCAAAATGTGAAGACATCAGACATCGTTATCATCTGGGAAATGCTGGTTAGTTTTAAGAGTTTTTGCATAGAGTTTTAGTTGAATTTTGTAAATTTTTTCTTAAATTGGGGTAAGACATTGTAGTGTTTTACAGTATATGGTATACAGTACCAAATTTGCTCTGTTACTGAGTTCATACTGTACTGTATACAGTAAAATGACAGTACAGGTACTAAGATTCGGCTACAGTGATTGATTCACTTACCATATTATTTTGGTAGGTGGGAACACATGCCGTCTAATCACTCATTGTAATGTTGTCTTTAAATGACTGCACTGAGTGACTTGCAGTATGGTTTCTTGTAGCCTAAGAAACCATTTTATACTTTAGATGGTAATCATATAACCAAATGGATTAAGGCACTTCAGCTGAATGATAATTGCATGAATTTAAGTTTGAACGGTGGGAAGGAATGCTACTCAGGAGTAAGCAATTTTTCATGCTAATCTTAAATGTCAGGACTGAATAGCCTACCCTCATTTTGTTATGCTCCAGATGGGTAGTAGGGAATAAAGAAGAAAAGGAAAAGAAAAAAGCCTGAGCATCAGTGTATTGCCTTGGTAGCTATTTGTTGTGTCTGTTTATTCCTAAGTATAGGGGAAAGTAATGTTGCTTGTTTATTACCTCTGCCAAGGAGGTTATGTTTTCACCCCTGTCTGTTTTTTTGTTGGTTGGTTGGTTGGTTTGCGAGCAAGATTACACAAAAACTAAAGCATGGATTTCCACGAAACTCGGTAGAAGAATGGGCCTTGGCCCAGAATACACGCCATTAAATTTTGGTACGGATCCGGATAAAGGTGCGGATCTAGGAATTTTTTTTCTATTTCTTTAACATTGCGAGATAGGGCTTTGGCAGAGGTATGCGCTCTACTGAGTGCCATTCTAGTTCCTTATGTCTTGGAGAAGTGACTGAGAGGTAGAAATACAGGGATCTGTTGATAACAGCTTTTTTGATATTGAAGGCAGTACTGTACTGTATATCGATGAATGACATCTTTGATTCATATCCCAAGAGATCAGAGAGGATTGCTTTAAAAATCCTCTCCTGTTGGAAACATGGGGGACACAGTAATAATATATGTATAATACCTGAATTTGTTGTCAGTTTCACTTGAATTTGGTGAAGGTATTTTAAAAATGCTCATAGGCTTATTTCCAGTTGTAATATACAGTACTATAGTTGGAACATGTCTGTCCATTGCATTGCTTTTCTTCAGTGAAAAGTAGTATGTTAATAGATTATTCACTTTATTCTCTTTCAGTTGTCATTGTACAATAATGAATATAATGGCACAATCTACAGCCCAAAGCAAGTGGTGCAATTCTCTTCTGATTTGTCAGACCCAGTGGATCCTGTGACTTCTAGTTCCAGTTTCAGGATGAGAGGTCAGTTTCAGTATTGTACACAGTGTGTTGGATTAAGTGCCGATTTGTAGTACAGTACCTGTAAACTTAACGTATTACGATGAACAGTACAATACAGTACAGTAATCACTCCAATATCCGGATCAATAGAGCCATCGGTAGGTTCGGATATTGGTTTTGTCCGGATATTGGGCCCCAGCTTATGGACTTGTACTTACGGACCCTAACACAGAGAAACACCTATACAACTCCCTCCGGACATGCATAGCACCTATTTAACACCCAAATCACACCAATAAGGCACATAAATGACTGAAATAAATGCATTAGACACATAAAATGTGGGTTTAGAAGTATGTTCATACATTAATAAACATTCTGGTACTTATGGACTCTAACCGAACCTAACCTAACCGAACCTAACCGAACTCTGAAAAACACATTCCTACTGCCCATGCATGAGGTAAGTTTAGTATGGAAAGAAGTACAGTATGACACTTTCTGGTAAGTATAGTATGGGAAAAAATACAATATGAAACATTCTGGTAAATATAGTATGGAAAATAGTACAACATGAAACATTCTGGCTATTTACAGCAAGTCCCTGGCCACCTCGATGAATAACCGCCTCCTCTCGGACTCTGACAGTAAGAACGATTTCCTGAAACACTTGCACTACACTCTTCCTGAAGTCTTGCACTGAACTTAGTCACTAACACACAGAAGTCCGTTCTTTTCACAGTGTTCACTTTAGTCCAAATAATGTTCCATTAAATTTAAGTGTTGCACATTAACTTTTCCCAAGTTTTTTTAAGTTTCCAAAGCCAAAACAAAGAAGGTTAGTTACGTTAAATTTCTTTTCTACTTAGTCTTTTCTCCCAACTTGAAAACCTTAACACAACACACCGTTTTTTTCACTGCACAACACTCAAAATTCCCGTGTGGTCTAGTGGAGAAGTTCTTGCTGTTTATTCACTGTCAGAGCCCGAGAGTATCACTGGCAGGCGTCCAAGGGGTGCATCGGTGGGTAGTGGTGATGGCGTACCGACTACAGAAGACTCTGAAGACAGCCGCAAACTCACGTCGAGTGGTGACTCCACTGTAGCTGATGTGCTGGGCTGTGGCTCGGAGCATGAGGGCCTGTCTTGGGGAGGCAACGGAGTGGAACCAGGGCTTGGCACAGCGGGGGTCACGGGCCTGAAAACTGTCAATCGTTGACTGACGCAAGGACCGACGATTCTGGCGATTGATGATGCGCTGCCGGAAAGCACGCACTTCCTCCACGAGTCCCAAGGGCCCCATCTCCCTGTCGCAGTCCGGGTGTTCCAGGTAGTCTAGGACGAACTCTAGATGTTCCCGGAGTGCGCTCAGCTTGGGGATGGCTGGAGTAGTGTCCTGCTGGGCGGAGTCTGCATCATCATCGCCTTCGTCGTCGGAATCTTCAAGTTCGGGACTGACACCAGCAACCGAAGACGCGATCTCGATATCAGACAACGTCTGATACCCAGGATCGCCCTCGTCGTCGTCCAACCACTCACGAACATCGTCCACATCAACATCGTCGCCGTGCGTACGTAGCCGTGCATGGAAGTCATCCACGTCAAACCCTAGGAAATCGTACTCCACATCTGTTCCGAGAAGCAGACGAGACCAACCATTTTCAAGAGTTTTCACAGGGACTTCCTTCCATGCACTAGCCCAGTTGTACAGCGCAGACTTGATGTTGTAGCGGCGAAGGTTTTCCAAAGTCCGCTTGCCTCGAGTGTCACGTCCTTCCCTGCGCTCGTCCTCGTCCTCGAGAACCACCATCACCTCGTCCAGGAACTTCCGACGGTACAGGCGCTTTGTTGCCACGATCACTCCTTGGTCCATTGGTTGAATGAGAGCAGTCGTATTAGGTGGCAGAAACATGCACCTAAGACGGCCATTCTCAGCAACCAAGTCCTTGTTGCACGGGTGGGCAGGTGCATTGTCGAGGAGAAGGAGAGCCTTTACCTGGTCGCGAGGAATTCCCAGTGTCTTCGTCTGGTAATGTATGACCTCCTTGACGAAGTGATGGTGAAACCAGTCTTTGAAAATCACAGCTGTGAACCATGCTTTCAAAGAATGGTACCATACGACAGGAAGGACATCCATCACCCCACGAAGGCACCGAGGCTGCTTTGCACGGCCAACAATAACAGGCTTAAGCCGGTGCATGCCGTTAGCATTGGCACAACACAAAGCAGATATCCGTTCCTTAGAAAGCTTGCGGCCAGGTACACGCTTCTCCGTCTCATCGGCGAGAGTGTTCGTTGGCACCGAGCGATAGAATAGGCCAGTTTCGTCAGCGTTATAGACTTGACCGAGAGTGAGGCCCTCCCTGTCGATCAAGCCTTTCACCTTGTGCCGAAACTCGTCCACTCCATCCTCGTTAGCGTCCAATGCTTCGCCATGTGCTTTACGGTTAGTAAGGCCATGTCGCAACTTGAACGCGAAGAGCCAACCCTCGGATGCCTTGAAGTCTAGGGCGTCGTGAAGCCTTGCAAACTTCTCAGCAGCAGCCTTCAGCTCCGTTCCACGTACCATCACACCAGCTGCACGTTGCTGTCGATACCAAATCAACGTGGAGCGGTCGATCTCTGCATACTTGGGAGTAAACATAACCTTCCTCTCCACGTTGCGTTTGCTTCTCGATGAGAAGTCAGCCGTGTACTGCATGAGCTTGTCTCGGGAACGCTTGATATCAAACAAAGTCGACCGGGCCAGGTTGAACTCGCGGAGAATGCGAGAGGAAGACCAACCCGCATCAACCTTCTCCAATATCTCCCGTTTCTTCTCCAGAGTCAACACCACTCTCTTCCTTTTCTCAGGAGGCGGGGCCATCATCACACACACTAAGAGTAGGGCAGAGAGCAGCAGGAGGCCTTGCAGCAAGTACGGCACCACCACAAAAGCGAGCACGTGGGCAGCCATGACGAAGAGCGTAGGTCTTGTCGCGGTGAGAGACAGGCGGGAAGTGGGGAGGATGCAGCGGCGCTCTATCGGACGTCGGAGGAATGACGAACCAAAACAATGCTCTCACGCGGCGCGCGCGGCAAGTTCAAATTACGGACGGCAAAAAATCGATTTTTTTTCCAATTTTTTTGGATTTTCGGACCATTTTGGGAATGTTTGATCCCAGGACGATAAGGTTCGGTTAGTGGGGATGTTCGGTTATTGGGCGTCCGGATATTAGAGGGATTACTGTATATGGTTTGAGAAATATTTATCCCTTCAGTCACTTGGCTGTTTTATTTACCACTGTTTTGATTAAGCCACAGTTAATAGTTGCACGGTAATTCTCCACCATACAGTAACTACCTGTAATAAGATAATCTGGAATGCAGTCATTTGCTGTAATGATTGATGAAAACTTTGCCCAGTTTCAGGTTAACAATCATGAAAATCACATACGATTTTTGTAATGGCTGTATATGATGATCCTGTGTGGATATGCTTCCAAGTCTTCCTTGGTATCGACAGGGGTTACATTCCTAAGATGCCATCAGTATGCAAATTCTATCAATACCAATTTTCTGATGGACACTTATATAATCATTATACAGTAAACTCATATAGGGGCATGGGGGCTCAGTGGTGGAGCACCTGACTCGAGACTGAGGAGTCGTGAGTTCGCGCTGTGCCTGGGTAAGTTGTCTTGTTGGGAGAGCTAGTGCTCCTCCGTCACCTAGCTGGTTGTAGCAGCCATTGCTCGGTGGGTTAGAGCCCTCTGACTGAAGGGTCAGGTTCAAGTCCACCCAAGGGTCATTGGTAGACATCAGGAAGGGCATCTGGTCATGAAGTGCTACATGCTCCAGAACCAAAACCGTCTACCCAGGAGCAACACCTTAGCCCTTATTGAAAGAAGGGGACACAGTGTTAAAAAAAAAAAAAAAAGTTAAACTCGCAATTATCCGTCACCTCATTACCTGATGTGCATCATTATCCATCACAGCAGGTGACTGAATTCAATAACATTCCCTGGGAAGCCCAGAAATCAGAGTCTGTGTCATTCGTCTTGTCACCCAGTTTCCCAGCAGCTTTCCTTGTACAGTAACTTGGAATTCTGGCTCACAACATATGGCTTCGTTTCATTCTTGTTACCATACGAGGAGAATCAAACATGCAAGCAGAATATGTTTTAGATTGCACGTGATTGATTTGACTTTTATGCTTGTGTGTGTGTGTGTGTGTGTGTGTGTGTGTGTGTGTGAGTGCTGATACAGTACTGTGTGTCCAACATGATATGAGGATCGAATGTATTTCTACTTTTACTGGGGATTGTTATTACTGAAACGAATGAATAAACATATTTTACTGAGTTCAGTTCATGTATTTTTCAATATTGCAACAAAAAAAGAGAAAAGTATTTACAGTATTCTTGGGATCTACTGTACATACTAGGATTCCCCTATCATCACTCTTATTCATCAGGAAGAATCGCAGTGTTCCCATATTTACACAAAAATTTCATCCTACTTGCACCTCCATCACTGGAGAGAAAGAGAGAGAAAGAGAGAGAGACAGACAGACAGACAGAGAGGGAGAGAGAGAGAGAGAGAGAGAGAAACAAACAGACAGGCAGGCAAAGTGAGAGAGAGAGAGAGAGAGAGAGCAAACCTATGTATTGTTAATGTCAGCTGCTTAGAGGCCATAGCCTCGTCGCTGATAAGGGGACACTTTCTCTCAATTGCTTCCTTTTATAATCTTTGGAAAAGAGAGACAGAGAGAGAGAGAATTATCATCTCTTAAGTTAGCTGGAAAGAGAGAGTGAAAGAGTATTAGTAAATTATTATCCCTTAAGTTAGCTGGAGAGAGAGAGAGAATTATTATCCCATACATTAACCCTTTAGTTACGATGTTTGTCCTCGGTCTAAAAAAAAATTTTGTTCCTATGGTACAGTGTTAAGCTATAGTCCACTTGTGTACAGAAATGTATAGCTCTATATGGTAATTGACCAGTGTGCCAGGAGTTTGAAAACACCACCTGGCCAGTGGCCAGCGGTGGTGCCAACAGTCGGTGCTTTGCGGAAGCAGAATCAAAAGACATACACAGCCACTGGTTACTGATGGCAGCCATTGTGGATGTTCATAAGTAGGTGTTCCTCATAGTTTCATGTATTTTTTACCATTTAATATGAGAGATATAAGCATTTTAAGCTCCAAAATGCAGATTTAATGTCTGATGTTTTTTTTTTTTTTTTTTTTTTGCATATGAGGCAAACACAGAAGCAAAAGTATATATAAATATATATATACAGTAATCCCTCCAATATCCAATGTAATAGAGCCACTGGCATGTCCGGGAATTGGTTTTGTCCAAATATTGGGCCCCATGCCTCCTGGACTGGTACTTATAGACCCAAACCCAGCCTAACTTTGAAAGCCACCTAAATAACTCCCTACCGGACATGCATAGCACATATTTAAGACCCTATTCTCACCAATAATGGACATAAAGCATGAAATAAATGAAAAGGACCCAGAGAATGAGGAACTACAAATGAGTATGGAAAATATTTAGCAGTGTACAGGCCACTTACAACACGTCTGTGGCCGCCTCCTCTAAGGCTATGGCAGTGGTGAAAATGCTCTTGAAGCACGTGCAGCAAGTCAGTGTTGTGTTGCACTTAATTCTTTGCACTGTGAATTATAATAGTTTAACACTGCACATTCTGTTCTTAATTGTGCCACACCAGTTTCAACTGCCAGTTTGCACTCCATACTTAATCCTTTGCACTCTAAATTCTAATTTCTTAACACTGCACAACACTGTAAATTCCAATGTGGTCTAGTGGCGAGGTATTGCAGTTTATTCACTGTTTATTCACAAAAATGAGCACATGCGGCATCCATTGCGATGAACATTTACTCATGATGGTAGTTAGGTGGTAACTGGGGAGGGGGGAGGAAGGAAGGGGTGAAGGGGCTGTGTGTAAACACAGCTGTTCAGCACCGTGCGCCAATTTCAAATTACGGGTGGGAAAAAAAATTCGAATTCCCCCCCCTCCCCTTTTTTTGGCCATTTTTTGGCTCCGAAGGCCCAGGCCCAAAATGTCTGGAAATTGGAGTGTCCGGGAATTGGGCATTGGTTATTACAGGGATTACTGTAAATAATAACCATAGGGAGTAGGCTGTTGCACCAGCCAATCAGGGTGTTACTCCCGCGGGGAATGGGAATGCTGGTAATAGGGAGAGCTGGAGGCCCCATTTCACTGGCTACCAGAATATTTGACCATCTCCCTTTGCTGACCATTTCAGTGTGACACTAACATGGAGAGTAGGCCAGCATACTCTTCCAAACACGCTCTAACTATCTCATGCACAACCCTACATGCTTTTTACATATCACACAACGTACCCCACTGTGTAACAGGTTGACGCCAGCAGGGGCCTGTGGCCAGAAAAGTTTGTCCTCGCTACCTAGTGGCGGACCTACAGTATTGAAGGGAGGTGTGATGAGGGCTCCACCAACATAGATATGGGGACAGGGATGGAATGGGGATCAGACCTGTGCTAGAGGGTACAGGGGATTGTGGTTCCCAGGCTGCAGCTTCCGTCCAATAGAGAGGAGCCTGAACTGAAGTAACGCCCCAGGAGGCTGCCTTATCCTTGGGTGTATTATGGTGGGGCAGTTACAGTGCCAAGGCGTGCATGGAGGGTGTCCCTGTAGCTCTCCTGGCAGGGTGCCCCGAGGCCATTGTCACAGACACTGGTCAAGGATGGTGGGCTATGGGTCCCAGATCCCATGCTTGGACTTGGGACTGTGTGGATGGGTGGGGCCTGTGGTCTGTCTCTCCTCACTATTTTTATTTTTACTGAATATGACAAAAAAGAAAGACAGAATAGGGAGGCTACCATAGACCAAGCAGCATGGAGAGCCACTATTATGTGGTCAAGGCCACTGCATGCAAGCATGTTGGAGCCTTTAAAAATGAAACGAAGTGAAGCGATTGAGAAAGATAATAAAAAACATATTTTTTACAGCACAAAATATTGGTCTGGTCAACTGTTTTTCACAGATATAGATGCCCCCTGATCACAAGTTCATTTGAACAATATTATTTTTTGTCTACATTTTGTCAGTCTAACAATATTATTTTTTGGCTACATTTTGTCAGTCTACGTGGGTCTGCCATCCCCATGGACCATCGTATCTAAAGGGTTAAGTTAGCTGGAGAGAGAGACAGAGACAGAGACAAACAGACAGACAAACAGAATTATTATCACATTGTTTAATTAGTTTAGAATAAATGAAGTAGGAAAGGTGCTGGGAGGAATGAAAAAAGTGTTTAGATGTTGTTCGCTTAGAATGGATGTAAAGAGAAGGCTGTATGAGGGTGTTGTGGTACCGACTGCATTATATGGGGCTGAAACATGGAATATGGGTGTAGCAGAGAGGAAAAGTTTGAATGTAATGGAGATGAGGTGTCTGAGGAGTATGTGTGGAGTGACGCGTATGGATCGAGTGCGGAATGATGAAGTGCGAAGGAGAACTGGAGTTGTTCGGGAGATGGCTGGTAGAGTTGAGCAGAGGGTGTTGCAATGGTTTGGGCATATGGAGAGAATGGATAATGAGCGATTGGTGAAAAAGATAACTAGATCTGATGTGGGAGGTGTAAGGCTGAGAGGAAGACCACGAATAGGATGGATGGACAGTGTGAAGAGAGCGCTGGATGCGAGAGGGATGTCTGTTGAGCAAGGAAGAGTGGCTGTGCGTGACAGAAATAAATGGAGAGAAATTGTGAATGAATAAGTGATGATGCAGCCCTGAAGGGATATTCTCCCGCATTTGGTCTGATCAGCTATTTCAGGTCAGGTGCGGGTAAGGGGATGAGTCTGTTATGATGTGGCAGGGGTAAACCAGTTCTGCTGTTGGGTCCTGCTGCGGATGTCACTGATTGCATTGCACAGTTGACCCTTGTGCGGTGTGGTGCGGTGAGGATCTGTCCATTCTCCCCTTTGGGGCCAAGATGCGAATGAATGTGTTTGAATGGATGAGTAAATGGGGAGTGTGTCGTCCTGTCTCGGCTACCTCCCTTTCCTTGGGGGAAGCAGCCTAGGTATATAGATAGATAGATTAATTAATTGGGGAGAGAGAGAGAATTATTATCATATAGGCTACATTAAATTAGCTGGAGGGAGAGAGAGTAAACCTGCGTAATGCTTGTGTCAGCTGTATAGAAGTCAGAATTGCCTGCATTGGCTTGGCTAAACATATTCACTCACAGATATAGGAACACAAATTGGATTTTTTTTTTTTTTTCTATTATATTTTGTGGATGTGATAGAGAGAGAGAGAGAGAGAGAGAGAATTATTAAATTATCCCTTATGTTAAGTTAGTTGGAGTAAGGGAGAGTTAACACTATGTCAGCTTCATAGAGACCAAAATTGCCTGTGTCATCTTAAGCAAACCTAGTCTCCATCACTGATAAAGGGGGCGAAAGTTGTATTTTTCTATTTTAATTTTAATTTATCTCATTCTGTTGCATTCTTTTATAACTGTTTAATACAACTCAAAAATGAGTAAGAGGGATAGATGTATCAAGAAGAGGAATGAAAAGAAAGAAGGAAGGAGAAAAGAGGAAATGGAAAAGTGGGAGAAAAATAAAGGGGAGAGAAGAGAGACAGATTATATCATTGTCGGTCAGTGTAAGGGTTCATAATGAAAAGTACCACCCTGCCTGCAGGACTGGTTTGCATGGTTCCCCTAGTTTAAGAAATGACTGCTTAAACCTGGTACTATAGGTTAAGAAATGACTACGTAAACTGAATGCTGTACCAGTACTTACAAGGTAAGAATGGAAGGCCTACTGTATGTGTGTTTTAGATGTAACTAACCTTATTTTTGTTTAAAGTTGAATTACAAAGCATTATAGGTACAAGTTGGTGGTGATCAAACATCGAACCCTCTTTTTCCCATAGGTTACATACAATACAGTACTGTACCTCATAACTACTGTACTTGTAACCCTGGGACTCCCCTGGACAGTACAGTGGCATTTTATGCTTATTACAATATTTAGGGTTGTCTATGTATGTTGGTGATAGGTGGGGGCACTCACCATCCACTCACTCGATGTAGTGCTGCTCTCGGGTGTCTGCCCTTTCCTATCCTCCGTCCTTTCCTTCCTTCCTCTTCTGTCTTTCTGTCCTTCATTCTTTCCTCTCCATTCTGCCTGCAGGTGACTTTATACTCCCTCTTCTGTCTTTCTTTCCTTCGTTCTTTCCTCTTCCTTCTGCCTGTGGATGGCTGTACACTGAGTGACAAGCCAAATGGTTTCCTGTACACCAGGAAACCATTTACTACACTGGGTGGTAACCATATAACCAAGTTATGGCACCTGGTGATTTAGTGAGTAATTAAGGTGCTCCAATCGAATTGAGCCGGTGCAGGTTAATATCCAAGGGGTGGTTGGGGTTTATCACTCACATAATGCCTCTCAGGGATAAGTGAGACTGGTCACTATCTATCTGTCTATTGCCAGACTCCTCAATCCCATTCTGGGTGGCCACAAACAAATCACCTCCACGTCGCCCTGTCCCCCGCCATTTCACTGCCCCGCTCCCAACTCACACCCCCCTCTCTCATGTACCTCACCACCCCATCCCTCTATCTCATCCTCAGCCTCCCCCTCCCTCTTCCCCCCTCCACCTCACTCACATACACTCTCTTCGTCAGTCTTTCACTCTCCATCCTCTCCACATGGCCAAACCACCTCAGTGTATTCCTCCTAATGCTTCCAATCACATCCACATCCATACCACAACGCTCCTTTATATCCTTATTTGTCAGCCTGTCTCTCCATGTGACTCCACAGGCTCCTCTTTAACTCATTTCCACTGCTCTCACTCATGACTTGTGTCCTTCCAACTCTCATCTTAATTGTCAGGACCAACTTGCCTAGCCCTGGGCTCCTACACTCCTCATGGGGCACCATAGGATGGGATGATGGATAGAGGGATTACAAGATGAAAGTGAGATGCACAAATGGAAATGAATAGAGACACAGAAGGCGACTAGCTTTGTAATACAAACAAGACAGGGTGGCACTGCCGCATTCATATATACGTAAGCATTTTAATATTTTCCACAGAAAGAACTACAGGCTTTGAGAATATTTTGTTATTTATTACTAGTGAGAGTGAGATGCATAAGTTAAATGGAAATGAGTTGAGCCTAAAACAGGCGACTGGCTACATACATTACGTAAGAAAGGAGACAGGCTGACACTGCCCACTTGCATATCTGCATAGACATTTTACTATTTTCCGCAGGAGGATCTACAGACATTGAGAATATTTTGTTATACTTTATATTAAAAGTAAGAGTAAGGTACACAGATGGAAATAAGTAGAGCTGAAAGCAGGTGACTGGTGGGTTGGCAAGAAGATGCTGGCAGTAGCTTCCTTGAAAATAATTATTAAATAGTTCCAGGCTGTTAAAAAATTAAAATTTGGCATTGAAACTGTCAAAAAAAAAAAATCCTGTAAGTAATAGTGGAGTACTGTAACTTTTTTGTATGAAATACTGAAACTTGTGACTTGGAAAACATGTCAGATAAGTGTGCTAAATCTCACTGGAAAGCGTGGTGCTACTGAGAGTGCCAAGGGCAAACATAAAAGGGTAAGGCATAGCCTTTCCCTTAATATTAGATTGGACCTTGTTAAGCACCATAAGGATAGGCTAGGGGCAAACAGCATCGCAGAAACCCTTGAGCGATGCTCTCCCGCTTCCTCGCTACATTGCTCTCCTGCCGCCTCATCGCATCACTCCCCATATGCCACACTGCTGTGCTTTCCCTCAGCCTGACCGCATTACTGTCTACATCATTCATCACCTTCTGACAACCTGGAGAGATCGCCCAGGCCCTCCAGTTGTCCCCTAGCCTTGGGGGGGGGGGACCCTTTGATAACTTGTCCCGGCCTACAATGCACTGTACTCCAGGTAGGTGGCAGAAATGGCTTTTGAGATGTTAGGATCCATGACTTTTGACCCCCAGTGTATTCCTATTGAATCCATGTTAAATTGACATCGATTTAAGATCAGTTGGTATGTGATTGGTTTTTATATGACAAAACCTGATCGTGAATCGGGTCATTGTAGAGCTCTGAGCCAGCAAGAGTAAAAATGTTTAATAAATGACAGCTAATTACTAAAGTTTATTGTACTTTGACAGACGACTACGAAAAGGCAGTGATAGAACTCCGAAAGTGGTGGGCAAAGGAGCAACATAGGTATCTGAGGAATGATAACGAGAATGATGCAGCAAAAAACCAGGCAGTTGACAACAGGAAGGAAGATGAAATAGAGGTGGAGGAATCAGGGTTGGTTCAACAGGAGGATACCAGTCACCTCCCACAAATTTCCAATTGTGTTACCATTGAAAATATCAGTGGAAAGTCCACTGTCTCTCTGAAATGCCAGGTCAGTGTTGGAAATCATTCATTTTTTTGGTATTATGTTAGAGGATAGGTATGGAGTATTTACATAGGTAACTGTAATATATTTTCCTGTTGTGCTGAAGATTTTTTTGTAATATTGCTTTGCTGCTGTAGGCTTTCATATTTTCCATCTCTTGACAATCAGTTGATTGACTGAATAAGTTTCTTAACCATGTGAAGTGATAGTGTGGTTAAGATGCTGGTATATTGTGGGTGATTGTATGGTTTGAGATGATAGTGTGGTTTGACTGATGATATTGTCTGGATAATGGTGTGGTCTGGGTGATTGTGTGGTCTGGATGATGGTTTGGTTTGGGTGATGGTGCATAGCCAGTCACCTACATTCAGCCCTACTCATTTCTATCTACTTCTGAACTTCAGGTTAATTACAATACAATGTATAATTATGTTTACAATTGTTTGGTACATTTAAGACCAGTTTTGAAGCAAGGGCAGCCTTGGAGGGTCATTAACCCAAACACTGCATCAGTGTTTGTTTACATGTACATCCTGTGTGTGGCAGTTTTCAGATATTTAGAAAAAAATATTAGAAAAAAAATAATATTGTCAAAAGATAGAGAAAAAAATCCCGAGTTCAATGGTATATAACACAATATAGCAAATAAACAAATTACCTCTGATACAGGTCCGTGAAGTAATAAATATTCCCTGTGTGGTGGTGCCAGGCGAACAATTTGTTATGGTTGCACTGTGTTGTCATTGTCAATCATACGATCAGATAAGGTGTAAATCAGCATCTAAACCATCATTGTCATCATCTAACAACGTATCACACTCATTACTACACTCATCCAGAGATTTCATCCAATATTTGCTTGGGCCTCAGCTAGCAGCGGCATGGAGAAGATTTCGTACCCTTACCTTCAGCGTTTTGTAGGTAACTGAGCTGAGCTCCACACCTTGTAAAAATTCATAACCTATGTATGACAATATTCTATAGGGTGCCATAAGTTGCTAGCTGATTTATTTCATGCCATTTCTGACAGTGGAATTTTTGAAAGCAGGAAATCGTATATGATACAGCCGCAGTCAGAGCCATTTGGACTCAGATATCATATATGATACAGCCGCAGTCAATGGGTAAAAGGCTACTCTGGGGAAAATGTCAACCATAAACCATCTGGCATGGAGGATCATTAAAGGCTGTGCCGGGGAAGATGTCAACCATAAGCCATCTTTCCCACAGGTTCTGTCTTCCATAATGCAGATTTATGTAGCAGTCTTTTTATGACAACAAATTTGTCACCTTCGAGACATTCTTCCTGTGCGTGTGTGTGTATGTGTGTGTGTGTGTGTGTGTGTGTGTGTGTGTGTGTGTGTGTGTGTGTGTGTGCAGTAATATATACAGTATATATAAATATATATCAACGGTGGTAGGGGTGCTCACCATCCACTCACTCGATGTAGTGCTGCTCTCAGGTGCCTGCCCTTCCCTCTCTTTCTTCATTCCATCCTCTTCTATCTCTCTTTCTTTCATTCTTTCCTCTTCCTTCTGTCTATGGATGACTCAGCACTGAGTGACAAGCCAAATTATTTCCTGTACACCAGGAAACCATTTGCCATGCTGAATGGTAACCATTAACCATATCTTGGTGCCTGGTGGCTTAGTGGGTAATTAAGGTGCTCCAATCAAATTAAGCTGGTGCAGGTTTATATCCAAGAGGTGGCTGGGTTCTGTTGCCCAAATATTTGCCACTTGGGGATGAATGAGGCTGGTCGCTCTCATCTTAAATGTCAGGACCAGCTTGCCTAGCCCTGGGCTTCTATGCTTCTCATGGGGCAACACTGAACTAGATGATGAATAAATGAATGATATATAAGAGGTGCTACCCAGAAGTTCCAGTAATTTGTATATTGTAGGAAAAGAAGTTACCTTACCTCCTAGTTCTCACTGTCGTCTTCGAAGCAGTCGCCTTGGGCATGTATACAGTGGTCCCAGCATTTTTCCACGAGTCCATGCATCCCTGGAAGGCTTCAGGCGTGATGTTCTTGAGCATCTCCTGCGATTCTGTCTGGATCTCTTCATTCTAGTCAAACCGACGCCCTTTCAGTCATAATTTCAGCTTGGGAAACAGGAAAAAGTTGTAGGGGGCAAGGTCAGTCGAATAGGGTGGGTGGGGAATGACTACCATGTTAGTGGAAGCCAGGAACTGCCAGACAACAATTGATGTGTGGGCAGGGGCATAGTCATGATGCAGGATCCAGTCCTTGTTCTTCCACTGTTCTGGACGTTTGCGGCAGATATTCTCCCTCAGACGCTGCAAAACTTCACAGTAAAACTTTCCGCTGACAGATTGACCGGGTGGGATGAATTTCTTGTGAACAATCCCTTGGATATCAAGGAAAACGATCAACATTAACTTGACATTGCTGCGCCAGTGGTCCACCATTGCGAAACCGTCAAACCACCTACACACCACGTTACAGTAGTAAGCGTAGCTCAACAACACGTCCACTCACGGACATGGCTGGGACCACACTGACGTTCAAGAGGTGCTGCTGACTCCTGCTAGTGGCAAAAGGCAAAACTGCAAACAGTTGGCTCCCTCTGTTCAGATTAATGGAACTTTTGGGTAGCACCTCATATATTTTATATACGAAATTCCGCCAATTGTTTTGAAAAAGTGTTCCCCTGAACTTGCCTTTGTTCTAGCTAAATTATTCATAGTATGCATACATACTTCTTTATTCCCAAATTCATGGAAAGAAGCCAATATCCACCCAATTCCGAAGAGAGGAAGTTCGTCTGACCCCCCAGACCAATAGCTGTCACATCTTCTCTTGGTAAGGTATTTGAAACATTAATTAATAAGCACATTGTTAAACATCTTGAATCCAACAACTTAATTGGTGATAGACAGTATCGTTTTTGCCACGAAACATCCACCATTGACATACTCAATCTCCTAACTCATATCATCCATCAATCAATTGATCTGCATGGAGAAACTCATGCAGTAGCTCTTGATATTTCTAAAGCTTTTGACAGAGTATGGCACCATTCCCTGCTGTCCAAACTCCCTTGCTATGGACTAACGTCTTTTGTTCCTTTGATTTCTTCATATCTTAGTGACAGGAAAATAAGAGTAAAATTAGATGATGTATATTCCAATTTCCACTCAATTAACGCCTGCGTGCCGCAGGGATCAGTTCTGGCACCGACCCTATTTCTGGTTCATATTAATGATCTCTTATCTGTCACCCACAATCCCATTCACTCATATGCAGATGACTCAACAGTACATAGTTCATTCACACTCAGACACCCATTTACAAAGTCTAATATCTCTACCTCTCAACTCAGTACAGCCATCTCCATAAATCAAGATCTATCTACGATCAGTGAATGGGAACAAAACAATCTTGTCTCTTTCAATGCTAGTAAAACCAAATATATACAGTTTACTAATAGACAGATATTGCCAGATTCGTACATTACCTTCAGTGCTACTAATACTGTATTCCCATCTCCAAAAGTATTGAAATTCTTGGCATCTCACTTAACAATGCCCTCAGCTGGACCTCTCATGTCAGATTACTTGCTAAATCTGCCTCAAAGAAACTTGGATTATTGTACAGAGTCCGTAACTTCTTCACTGATGAGCAGTTAACTATAATTTATAAGAGTCATTTGTGCTCTCAGCTTGAATATTGCTCACCCTTGTGGAATGGTTGTGTAGAGGTTGCGTTAAAACAACTAGACAAAATTCAGAACAAAGCTGTTAGAATCATTAACAACCCTGCCATTACAAATAAACTACCTCCCCTGCAAGTAAGAAGGAATGTTGCCTCCCTTACATTATTTTACAGATATTTTTTTGGCAAATGCTGATACGAAGTTGCGTCCATGGTGCCACCTCTCCATGCCTTCCCTCGTGCTACACGGGCATCTGGTAGTGCTCATGACTGGAATGTCACTCAGCCATGTTACAGAACTTCTGCCTATCAGAATTCTTTCATTCCCCGAACTGCGTCTCTCTGGAACTCGCTTCCCCAGAGATGTTTCCCTCCAAATTTCAACCCACAGCTGTTCAAGAATAATTGTTACAGATATTTTATGAACAGAGGACACCAGTAATCTGGTGAATGGATTATTTTTTTTTATTCATTTGTTTCTCCTTCCTCCGTTCTGTTATTATAAAAATATATATACTGCATATATATATATACTGTATATACTGTATATAGTGTATAAACATTTAGTGATTGTTGAATGCTTTATAGCTTTCAGCAAGCATTGATGAAATGTTTATATATCTGTGAGAAATCAGCATTGAATAAATGAGTTACCTATAAAATATGGTAATTTATTTCTCTCTCTGTCTCTGTCTGTCTGTCTGTCTGTCTCTCTCTCTCTCTCTCTCTCTCTCTCTCTTTTATTAGGAAGATCACTTATTCATTTATAAGATGTAGCAGTTTCATAATAATACAGTTATAAATAAGGACAGAGGAAAAAGTTGAATGATGCAACCGAAAATCTTGACAAGAAAATACCACAACCTATATGGTTGGACTCGACCAGCGCTGAAAAAGTGTGAATGGTTGGATTTCATTGTGACGCTACCTGCGTAGAAAAAATGCGGGTGGTTGGATTTTTTACCAAACCATGGCGTATCAGAGGGTTAACAGTAAAATATCGCAGAAAAAGCATTACCTATCATGATGAATTATTGCAGGTACAGTTAGTTTTTATTTATTTATTTTTTATTTGTTTGTTTTTACATCCATTTTTGTTCATGAATCCAGTATCGTAAAGAAAAAGTCTGTTCAAATTTCATCACCGCCAATGAAGTTAATTAGCCATTTTTCCCATATGTAGTGATTTCTTGGTTATTGCATGTAATTGGTACCAAGCGTGGTGCATGCTAACGAAATTGCGTGACAACGAGAGCACAGAACTTCTGGGATTTATCCTGATTGGTACCAGGCATCCCAATTAGAAACCCCAATTTTCCCTTTTACAGTAATTTGGACCCACTAATTAAATACATACTGTTAAGTATCCGCCACCTAGGATTAACTCCTTCAGTAGGGCCTTATCTTTGAATCCCTCAGAACCATCAGAAACCACAGACATTGCACTATCATGGTCAGCTGAAACCAGCTCGAGTGTGTGATAATGACGTTTTTTAGCCCCAAAATACATGATATCAGTGGGAGTGCAGATTATCTTGCAGTGATGGAGAAAACTGCAATTACCAAGTGCAAGATAACCAAGGGATAACAGTTGTATGTAAAAAGATGTATTACTGGAGAACTCATCCCATACGTGTAATGAGGACTACTTGTAATATTTTGTCATGCATCTACCCTGGTATTATCCTAACAGGTGGTGAAGATTGGAGTCATATGTGTGACCGGGACTAAATTCACAGTGCTGAGAGTCCAGGATGGAACACAGACTGGAGTTAACTTTATGGAGGTTAGTTCAGTAATGCTGTTTTTTGTGGGAGCATGTACACTTTAAGTGCATGTTTGGGGACTTAACTAGAAATAATGCCAGATATATTTTTTTAGTCCAGGACGCCATTTGGATACCATGTTTGGTAATATTCACAAAACCATATGAATGCCTGGTGGCTTAGTGGTTCAAGGCATTTGAACCAGATGTGACCCATAAGGGTTTATATTTAAGGAGTGGTTGGAGTGTTCGAGTAAATACTTACATAATACCACTTACAATTGAGCTACTGGTCACTCTTGTTTTATATATCTGGGCTAGGTATTGTAGCCCCAGTCCTTAAACTCCTGATGAGACAATAAAGGATTGGATGGTAGATTGCATGGAAATTCCTTCAAACAGTAAGTAGTAAATGAATGGCTACCATCAAACTTGGGAGGTATTACCATGAGAGTGGCATGTGGTTATGAGTTTGGTAACTAATCACACAATCATACTTTCAGGCAGGAAACATTTAGCCACAAGTGCATGAGTCATTGTCCAAATCATATTACATTTTAGTTATTTCTTTTATCCCAAGTGTTTCCAATAAATGAAAGTAATTAGCCGGATTTGACACCTGGTTTTGCCGCCAGTCCTTAGAAAACTTCAGCTGTACCATGACCAACCTCAGAATGGGTATTTCATAAGAGGTAGCATGGCATCATTCTTATGTATAAGAAGGTAAACCTGTTAATAAAGTGTTAAGGTGGACAGTAAGAATAATAATACTAATCTATCTCTCTATAGCTAGATGCCATAATCCCATAAGGGGTGGCTGTTGTTTCTGAGTTAGTTGTTTTACAGAGAGGGGGCACTAACCCTCCGCCAACCCATTTGTTGACATGTAGGGAATGTGTGTGGATTGGTTATATGGTTACTATCCAACACTGTAAATGGTTTTGTGGTGTACAGGAAACCATTAGCCTTGTCGCTTAATATAAAGCCACCTAAAAAGGAAAGGAGAGTAATAAAAAATGACAGGAGAGTTGGAAGAAATAGGAAGAGAGGAAGGCAGACACAGAAAAAGAATGACAAAGGTGAAGGAAGAAGTAGGGGGCACTGCATCAGGTGAGTAGATGATGGTCACCACCACCTGCTACCAAATTAATAGATCTATCTATCTATCTATTGCCAGATGCCATAATCCCATAAGGGATGGCCACTTGACTTTGAGTTATTGGTTTTACAGGGAGGGACACTAACCCTCCACCAACCCACTTGTTAACAACTAGGGAGCATGTATGGGTTGGTTATATGGTTACCACCCAGCATTGTAAATGGTTTCTTGGCTTACAGGAAACCATTTGGCTTGTCACTCAATGTAAAGCCACCTGTAAAGGAAAGAAAAGCAATAAGAAGTGACAGGAAAGATGGGAGATATAGGAAGAGAGGAGGGCAGGCACAGAAAAAGAATGATAAAGGCTAAGGAAGAAGTAGGCTGCATTACATCAAGTGAGTGGATGATCGTCGCCACCACCTACCACCAAGTTAATAGATAATTCACCTTATACTCTTTCAGGTGTCATCATCATCATCATCATCATCATCAGGTGTCATACTTCATATATACATACTGTATATGGTAAAACCTCGATTATCCAACCACACATGGGGGGGAAGGGGCTGACGGATAATCCAAGGGTTAGGTTAATGGTAAATAAAGTATGTGAGAATAAAACATACATTTATAAAGGATCTATACCAAATCTACCTCATTTAAGTCCCTCTGTTAAGTTTTTGTTCATTTGTCATTCATATTTAGATAACATTTGCTTTAAAACATTAACCACTTTAATAAATATGAACCAACACAGCAACCATGAATAATCACAGGGAAAGTCAAAGAACCTAATTCTTTAATAACAAAGCTTTTATTAATGAAAAACAGTGTAATAGTGTTTACAGTACCATAATCCTTCCATGAATGCATGGACAGCAGAACCACTGTGTTGTAGTTGTACTGTATGTACAGAATTAATTATCTGAGTCAATTTGTCTACTGACGTGACAAGTGGATCATTTGCGAAGTGAAGAACTTATGGGAAGAATAGGGTTAGGGAGCAAGGCCTCCATGCATCCTCCCCCCAAACCACCAAAACTGATTTCTGATCATTTTAAGGTGGAATAAGGGGTTAATACAAGGGAGTATTACACCTGAAATATAAAAACAGCATTACTATAAGCAGAATAACATAAATTATAGGTAAAATAGGGATGGGGTGAACAACCAGCCAAGTAACCTCCACCGACCACCAGCACCTGTGATAGACAATTTTAACCCGAGGATTGTGAGCCACAGCTTAGGCTGGATAGCGTCACGTTGCGAGCCACAGCTCAGGCTGTGCTGGCCATGCATCACCGCTAACTACTCCACCCCTATGCAAACTTACGCATGGCGCTACGCGAAGATGGAGAGAGATTTTTTTGTTTTCACTAGATGATGCCATGGATGTTTATCTTCAAGTTTATAAGAAACAAAAAGAAAAAACAAAAAATTTTTGATTTTTTTTTTTTTTCAATTTTTCATTACTCCCCTACGTAAACTTACGTATGGCCTTACGCAAAGACGGAGAGAAAGATTTTTTTTCTTTTCACCAGTTGATGCCCTGGATGTTTATCTTCTATCTCTCTGGCTATTGGCAGATGCCATAATCCCATAAGGGGTGGCCATTTGACTTTGAGTTATTTGTTTTACGGGATGTGGCACTAACCCTCCACCAGCCCACTTGTTGACACGTAGGGAGCACGTATGGTTTGGTTACATGCTACCACCCAGCGCTGTAAATGGTTTCTTGGCTTACAGGAAACCATTTGGCTTGTCACTCAATGTAAAACCACCTGTAAAGGAAAGAAAAGCAATAAGATGTGACAGGAAAGATGGGAGAAATAGGAGGAGAGGAGGGCAAACACAGAAAAAGAATGATAAAGGCTAAGGAAGAAGTAAGCAGCAGTACATCAAGTGAGTGGATGATGGTCGCCACTACCTACCACTGTGTTTAACTTCAAGTTTATAAAAAAAAAAAATCCTTCATTTTTTCACACCATGGAGTGGGATAGAAACACATAATTGTGCAGTCCACGGGTTAAGCAGGAATAAAGGGTTAATACACGTGAAATACAAATACCCTCGTATCGATTCTTGTAAGTTGGGATTTTGGGGGGATTTTACCTGCTCGTTAAAGAGGTGGTGGTGCAAAGTTCAAGACCTCATATTTGCGAATTCTTGTTAAGCGGTTGCTCCTTAACCAGGACTTGCCTGTATATATGTTGATACTGTACTGTATATATACGGTACAGTGATCCCTTCATTTTGACACGCATAGTTATAGTACATGCACAGTATCTTTTGTTATCACTGCAAGATGATGATCTGCATTCCAGCTGTTATCATGTATTTTTTGGCTAAAAACTGTCGTTATTGAGCATCTGAGCTGGTTTCTGCCAACAATGATGGTGCAGTATCTGTGGTTTCTGATGGCTTCAAGGGATTCGGAAATGATGCCCTACTTGAGGAGTTAATGTTGGGGCAGGGACCACTATCGTTTCACTCCCTAGCCTCAGAACCCCTTATCTCAATCCAGTCTCAGGTATGTTATATGTTTCTTTCTTAATGTGCCATTTTCAGCACTTTCTGTGAACCGAATCCTGCCTATGTTTATTTCTGATAATTACTGTAACAGTGTGTATATATTTAGTGGTATAAATTGTTGTAAAAAGGATAATTTGGATTTACAATTGGGGTGCCTTGTACCAATTAAGATAACCATATAACCAAATAATGGCACCTGGTGGTTTAGTAGGTAATTAAGGCGCTCCAGTTGGATTGAGTCTATGTAGGTTTATAAGGAATTCCAGTTGCATTGAGTCTATGTAGGTTTATATCCAAGGGATGGTTGGAGTTTATTGCTTACTTAATGCCACTCAGGAATGTGTGAGGCTAGTCACTCTCATCTTAAATATCAGGACAAACTTGACTAACCCTGGGTTTCTCTGCTCCTCATGGGGCAACATAGGATTGTATGATGGATGAATGGATACATATGTTCTGTGTTTTTATCATCACACAGTTTCATTATCATGCACCTGACTTCGTACCATTTATGCACAATAACCAAGGGATTCTTGATCACTGTGTGTACAGTAGAGTCGCAGTTTAAGGCAGAGGGAAGCAACGATCGTACAAAAACACAAGCATTTAATTTCTCCCTTAATTATTCAATATCATGATATCCCTCAAGTGTGCAGGAGAAACTGAGTAGGTAGTAGGTGTGTTTAAGCACTGGATTTCCAGATGGCTGCATTTGTTAACAACCTGTGCGTTGTGGTTTTTATTAGTCAGTGCTAGGGTTCCTTAACCTAAGCCAACCCACGTGACCCACCTCCCATGCCAACTGCTGTTTATCTTAGTCATTGTGTTTACTACTGTGCCCAGAAGCATTTGTTTATTTTTTATTTCCTCATTCTTCATTTCATGTCAGAACTATGAGCACACAGTTCCAAACTAACCATAGTTACAATGCTTAAGCATCCTAAAAGTGTTATGAACACAAGAAAAGCATTTATTCCCAAGGAAAATGTAAAATTGTTGGACAGAGTGGCATGTGGTATGGGAGCTTAATGCAAATGAGAGTAACGTTCAAACTGTAAGATAAAATTAGTTGGATGTGTTTACGATGTGGATAGTTTCATTGTTGGAGAGTGGTAAAAAGCTAAAAATGTTAATGATGAGGGATCAGTAAAATTCACGTTTTTGCATTTAGTGCAACGAGTGTGATTTATTTATTTTTTTAAGTCTACCTTATCTCATCATCTCATCCATAGATGGAAAAAAGAGATGGTGTTGCTTAGGATGATGATTATATGTTTGATTTTACAGTATGACTTAGATGGAGGGATGGATGAAGAGCAGAGTATTGGTGGCAGTGGTGTTCAGAAGGTTTGCAGTATTGGCTCCCGCACTGTTGATGTTTTAGTCCCTGCTCCACCTCAACACCCTACTCTTAAGGAGATAACGGTAATAAGATTTTACATTTCATTATTTTAGGCATGACTGAGACAGGATGTTAAATGCTTGGATGATGATTGAAGGATTGTGTGGCCCATTTCACTTGTTATATTACTTTCTTAATTTTCCAACTTTTGTGCTGTTTTTTTCGTTGTTTCTGGATTTTGCCTCACCCTGCAGTGTTGGAGAAAGACACCCGTCTAGCTGGGTTTAAATGTCCCTCCACTCCCTATCCTCCAAATGGAGGATGACCAGCTTCAGGAAAAGGGCAGCTTCTGCCTGTAGTTCACCAGGTTCTGATTCAGATCAACCTGGGGTCACAACAGCAGGAACCATCCTCCTCTTTCTTAGACTGGAAACAAAACTGGGATGATGGTGATGATGATGGTAACAGTATTAAATTGCAGTAAATGATAATGAATCTAATGATAATGATATAGCAGTATGGGTGAACAAATGGTAGGCAAAAACAGGATATTAATGATTATTTTCATGTAGATGGATGGTTAAATGAGAACATGATGGATGCAAGAACAGCGAGTGAAGTTTATAATGATGAGTTTGGATGAATTTGTTTTGCCGGCAGTAATAACTGATGTCAATGTATGATTATGGCTGTTGATTAATAATAAAGTAATAAACTATAGATTACCTGTACCTCTCTTGTGCTATGAACATTCTCTCTCTCTCTCTCTCTCTCTCTCTCTCACTTGCATTCTGGACAAAACAGACAACTTTGACATAATGAATTATAAAGTGTCCATTGAAGTCTCTATTGTGATGAAGATTCATATGTAATATCGATATTTCTGTCACCAGTATACCGGTAGATTTTATTTATGTCAGAACAGGCCTTTCTTTATCACTGGGATGAAATTACATGGTAACACTAGAATTAATATATATATTCATCATTCATTCATTCATTGCCAGACACCATGTATCCCAAACGGGGTGGCCAAGGGCTTAGAGTTAATTGTTTTACAGAGAGGGGCACTAATCCTCCACCAACCCCACTTGACGTAGGGATGCCAACAGCATCTGGTGTTCCCAGGCGGTCACCCATCCAAGTACTAACCAGACCCAACGTTGCGTAATATATATATATATATATATATATATATGTATAATGTTTAGCATCATTTGTAAAATATGTTCTGATTCTTTTTTCAGGTTAAGTTTTGTGTGTTTGATGTACGGTACTAATGCAATCATATTTTGTTGCATAGTAACCTGTGCAAACTTTTCCATCATTTTTGTGTTTGATAAAATTAAGAAGGTGCACAAAGTTGCAAAAGATGTAAGCTTGTTCTATGTTCTTTCAGGTTAACTCTTTTGTGCTGTTGATTGATATTGATTGTTGCAAGGTTCAGGAGGAAAAGACTAAGAGAACAGGGTATGTACTGTCCTATATTGCTATGAAGAGCACCATCACATGCATTTCACCAGAGAGCCATGAGCTGCACCACCTCCTCAGGTATGGTATGGTTTGTTCATCATATCTTGGCCCAGATTCTTATCTATTTGCGGCTTATTTCATGTAGCTCATGGTAGAAAAAGACTACATCCTTCCCCTAGTACAGAGATAGCCTGATTATCTGAGCTATGTAGTGTGAAGGGGTGCGCAAACAGTCCAGAATCATGATTAATTTGGCGGAAACAAAAGACAAGTACTGTTTTATTTATTTACCGGTAGATGTACACTTTAAGCAGCATACAGACCTTACCAATTCAATTCATATTCCCCAAGCATGTTTCTGTATTTTTCTGACTATTTTCAGTTTGGTAAATTACTTTTTCTTGCTGAAAAATTTCCTTCCTCTTATCATCGTCACAGTGTTTGGCCCTTGGCCTTTGATAAATGCTGCTACTTTGAGTGAGGCAATAGGCAGGATGAAGGTGGGGAAGGCAGCAGATGTGTCTGGATTGACTGCCAAAATGTTGAAGGCCTCAGGAGATATAGGGGTGAGGTTAGTCACTGACCTGATAAATATGATTATTTCATTCTTTCCTCTTCCTTCTGCCTGTGGGTGACTCTGCACTGAGTGACAAGCCAAATGGTTTCCTGAACACCAGGAAACCATTTACTATGCTGGGTGGTAACCATATAACCAAATTTTGGCGTCTGGTGGTTTAGTGGGTAATTATTGCACTCCATTCGGATTGAGCCGGTGAAGCTTTATATCCAAGGGGTGGTTGGGGTTGATTGCTCATGTAACGCCACTCAGGGATTAGTGAGGCTGGTCACTCTCATCTTAAATGTCGGGACCAACTGCCTAGCCCCGGGCTCCAACGCTCCTTCATAGGGCAATGTAGGATTGGATGATGGATGGATGGATGAGTGTGTTGTCCCAGATGATTGGCTGAAGAGTGTAATTGTAAATGTGTATAAAGGGAAGGGTGATGCCCTGGAAAGAGGAAATTATAGAGGTATAAAGCTTTTAGATCAGATAATGAAGGTAATGGAGAGAGTTTTAGAAGGTATGATTAGAGAAAGAGTGAATATTGATGAGATGCAATTTGGGTTTATCCCAGGCAGGGGGACCACTGATGCCATATTCATTGTTCAACAGCTTCAGGAAAAATATATTGGTAAGAAAAGGGATCCTTATTTTGTTTTTGTTGATTTGGAAAAGGCCCTTGACAGAGTCCCTAGAGAGGTGGTGAAGCTGGCAATGAGAAAGCTTGGCTTGGAGGAGTGGCTGGTTAGGGTGGTTATGGCTATGTATGTGGGTACTCGAACCCAGGTAAGAGTGAATGGAGATTCGAGTGATGAGGATTCCGTGAATGTTGGTGTGTATCAGTTTTGAGTCCCATGTTGTTTATCATGGAACTTAAAGCCTTCTCACGGGACTTCAGAAACGGACTCCCGTGTAAGATGTTGTATGCTGATGATTTGGTGTTGATTGCAGAAAATGAAAGGGAGGCAGAGGAAAGATATAGGAAGTAGAGAGATGGATGGGGCACAAGGGCTTAAGGGTAAATGCAGATAAAACAAAAGTGATGATATCCAGGGTTGGTGGCGGTACTGTCAAAGACGAGTGAGAGTGGCCATGTGCAGTTTGCTGCAAGGGCGTGGGAAGTAATTCCATCTTGTGCGGTGTTTGTGATAAATGGGTGCGCAAGAGATGTAGTGGTATCAGAGGTAGACTGCGAGATAATGCTGATTTTATGTGCACAGCGTGTCGGGGAGAGCAGGTGGAGATTGTCAGCCGTGAAAGGATTGAACTTGCTGGTGAATCTCTTGAGTGCGTGGAAAAGTTCAAGTACGCCTCATTTAAGGGTAGGAGTCAGTTGCCAAATAAACAAATTGTTGAGAAATATAACATTGAACAAGTAGGTTATAACATGGTTTGAATGGGGATACATTGCCAGACATCCCAGAATTGACCCTTTTGAGGGATATTTATTTGTAACTCTAAGTCAAGAACCAGCTTAAATATGTTCATTACCACCAGGAACAACACAAACTGCCACAATAAACCAACATAATTAGATTATCAAACATTGATCACAGTGTTATTATAATGACCCAGTGTTCCATAGTTTATTTTCAACACAAACCAAGTTCAGCTGGGTTCTCGGCCAATGATTAGATGCTTGAATGACCTGGTTCTTTATACTGTATTGTACATTTTACATTGATCACTCAGGTTTTGCCAGATTAAGAGTTCAGAAAGTATTACCATAGTTATTGTTATGAAATGTGTGAAAGAATATAGTCACGTTATGACTAGAGCTGAAGGCTCAGGGCAATGTTTTGTTTGGACAAAGTAAGCAATTGATTGATCAGCTGTTTGAAGGACTCTGTGCTCTGTATCATACTTCTCACACATTTCACTCAATTTTTGTCATATTAGAGCGGAAAAAATATTAATTATCATTAACCCCCCCCCCCTGGTACCTGGTGGGAGGCCTGTAACTCCCACATGGGTATATTTTGGCCATAAATGAATTGCCAGAAATTGTAAATCCAGTCTTACAAAATAGTTGGGCAAGCTACAGGTAGCAAATAAATACATGGACTTATCATTTTACTGATGCCCTGTCAAGGAGGAACGGTTGAGTGTGTGAGTGTGTAAAGGGCCTGGTGGTGGTGCCAGCAGGAGGGACGAGTGGCGGGAGGCCATAAGGGTTGCCACTGCGGGCATTGTGAGCCACAATTTCCCATGTGAAGGAAAGCTGTAGGCCTAGTTGGCAATCTCAACCAGCCTGGGCGGCGCAGCCATGCAAACAGTGGCGTGATATGACAAAATGTTTATTTACGAGAACTGTTGTGCCCTACATACACGTAAATAAGCATGAACCTTAGGGGGGAGGGGTTAAGGATTGTAATGCACATAACATATTGAAGATAATTGTCATGTTTTGACTCTAGGTGAAGGCTCAGGGTAGAGTTTTGTGGTGAGTGCCAGGCAGATGTTACATTGAGTTCTCATTGTTTTAGTTTTTCTCCTAGTTTAGCATTGAATTCAGTTTATTGAAGGCAAGGGTGTCAAAAGTTAATATTTAAAAATTGAATTATAATTCAGTGATTCATTGTTTAGTGAGTTATACCTGTACAGGCCATCCCCTACTTACAAACGGTCGACTAACAAATTTTTGCACTTACGAATTTGTGCTTTCTGTATAATATTTAAAAAATTACCAGGAATTGCATGAGATATTCAACACTTCATTATAAAATAGGGATTGTGTTAATGATTTTGCCCAACTGTAGGCTAATGTAAGTGTTCTAAGCACATTTAAAAGGCTTGGTAGGCTTGGCTAGCTACGATATTCGGTTGCTTAGGTGTATTAATTTTTCGACTTACGAAAAAATTTACCTACAAACAGTTTCTTGGAATGTAACCCATTCGTAAGTAGGCGAGGACCTGTACTTTATTTTTTTCACAGTTCTAGGTATGATTCACTGTCAATTGTCCTTAAAAATTAAGAGTTTCAGTTTTGCAAATAAATTGGAGCTCGTTTATAACCTCATAAATATTGGCCAGTGCTCATATTCATTGATTCATATCATACTTTGGTAGTTTACTAAATTTATCCTCATATGATGCCAGCAGCAAGTTATCATCTGTGTCTGGTCCCTCGGAAGTAAGAGGGAGAGACACTCCTCTATCACCCCACCCAGCCAACACTTCCAGGTAAGCCCAAGAACAATGTTTATCTTTAACTATTAGCTAGCCCCCTAGCGGGAAGAAGACACTTAAGGACAAGCATTTCATTCTGACAAATCCCAGTAGATTTTAGTCAGCTGAGAGAAACCCATACCATCTCACAATTGAGCATTGAGAGCGTTGTCCATGACAGTCATTTGTAGTTTGATTTTCATTTAATAGAATGACCATAAGCCATTCCCAGAACTTAAAAACCTGTACCAAGATATGATGGCATGAATTTGATAACCATTAATTATGCGATAGAAATGATTCCCCTTCCCTGCTAAACATATTGACCCTGACTACATTTGGCCATTAACTTAACTGAAAGAAAGCAGGGATGTTTGTCACGTTACACAGTGCAGTGTAGTACTGCATACAGTAGTTGATAAGTTGATAGTCCAGTATATTGATGAAGGATATGCTGTAGAGAGTATAAAAAAGAAGAAAGAAAAAACAGAATAGCATAATAAATACCTGTATACAGTAAAAGTAATGAAGGATGTAGCATTACATTTTGTGAAATACAGTATGTCAATCCTGATAAATGTACAAGGTGCTATTCAAAATTTTCCAGACCAGGATCATGACACCTTAATGGGTTGTAGTAGTGCAATGTGCCTCTAGGTGGCAGTATTAACCCCTAAAAGACAGGTGTCTACATATGCTGTCTGAGGGTACTAGTGCCAAAAAGACAGGTGTCTGCATATGCTGTCCTTTCCCCCCAACCCCCACACCCACCCCACCCCCCTACCACTGTACCAACCCACCATCCCCATCCCCCCACCATGACCCCCCCACTGCCCCCACCCCCCTACCACCATACCAACATACCATCCCCATCCCCCCACCACATCCCCCCCACTGCCCCCACCACCTCCACCCTCCCATCTCCAAACCCCCACAGCCCCCCATCTTCCTCCATAGCCCCCATCCCTCCCAAACCACCCCCTACCACCCCTAACCCCCAACCTCCCACCATCCCCCCATGCCCCCCACCCCCCTATCCCCCCAGCCACCTCCCACTCCCCCACAATCCCCCCAGCCACCTCCCACTCCCCCACAATCCCCCCACCATCCCCACTGCCTACCCCCCATCCCCTGTCCCCCACCACCTACCTCCATCATCCCAACCCCCTACCCACTAGCCCCCCCCACCCACCACACCCCACACTCCACCCCCCAAATCACCCCCACCTCCTACCCACCCCCTACCCACCCCCACCTCTCTACCTGCCACCCCATCCCCCTCTCTACCCCCCACTTCCCATCCCTCAGCCCCCTACCCACTAGTCCCTCCCCCACCCATTACACCCTATACCCCACACCCCAAACCACCCCCACCCATTACACCCTATACCCCACACCCCAAACCACCCCCACCCCCTATCCACCCCCACCTCTCTACTTACTACCCCACCCTCTCTACCCCCCCACTTCCCACCTCCTACCCATCACCACCACCCCACTGATCATCCCCCACCCCCACCCTGCCCCCAACACCCACCCCTCACTTCCCCATACCATCCAGCCCAACCCTCCACACCACCCCACAACCCCCCAACCACCCCTTCCACCCCCACCACTGCCCCCACAAACCCCCCACCATATCACACCTGCCGATTATGCCCATTGTGAGCATGTCAAAACATTCCGATGCCTGTCTTTAGGGGTTAACATGCATTGTGAGTCAGTATGCCACGTGCCACGGAGCCTGGCAGATGGGGATTAGTGACATTCATTTGTTTGCTGTTGTGCACGTCATCAGGCGATATTCGAGATGGATATAAAAAACGAACTGCGAATTTGTATCATATTCTGTGCGAATCACAGGATAAATGCAATAGAGGCCCTGGCAATATTCAACAAGTGTTTGGTGAGCTTCTCTTGGTTGGACACAGGTGTTTCAGTGGCATGTGCGGTTCAAGGCCAGTTGAACACTGGCCAGACAGGTGAAATGCAATGTCAAGAGCCTGCTGATCGTTTTCTTTGACATCAAGGGGATTGTGCGCAAACAATTCGTCCCAGCTGGCCAAACTGTCAGTTCCAACTTCTACTGCGATCTTTTGGGGCAACTGTGTGAAGATGGGAGAAGGTGACGACCCAACCTTTAGGGAGACATCTGGCTGCTTTACCATGGCAGTGCTCTGGCTCACAGTGCACTCAACATCCAGCAGTTTTTGGCCGAGAACAACATGGCTGTCATCCCCAACCCTCCATATTCTTTGGATTTGGCCTCCTGTGACATCTTTCTTTTCCCAAAAATGAAGATCAAGCTGAAAGGTCGTCATTTTGACACCACTGAGGATATCGAGAAGGAATAGCAGGTAGTGCTTGATATTCTTGTCAAAAAGGACTTCCAGGTAGTGTTCCAGGAATGGAGTGCAGGGACCGGTGTATCAGTGTGAAAAGGAATTACTTCGAGGGTGATGGCTGCCAGTAGGAGCTATGGTGAGTTTTCAGTTTCATATAGCATTAGTCCGGATAATTTTGGGTAGCACCTCGAATATGCAGTAAATTGTACACATGCTTCTTATATCATGCCAGTGCCCAGGGTTATAGTATTAATATTTCCTAGTGTCATGTGGCAAGCATGACTTAAAAGGTGTAATGATTGCCACTCAAATAGATGTTTTGTTTGTCATATTTAGTTGCTTGTTAAAGAATATTCTACTGCACAGTAATACCTCAATATAACGGAGTTCAGTAGACTGGAATTCGCTTTTATCGGACCTGATTAAATTCTTATATATCGGAAAAAGTCGGGTAAAGCCAGAAGCAGTCTGGACTGCCTGACCACTTCAGCTATGTTCACCACAATAAGATAAAAGACATATTTATCAGTGTACAGTACAGTATTTTATATATATATTATACAGTCATTACTCGTTTTACTATGATTCGGTTCATGATAATTCGCTACAACGATAATAGAAAAGTTCCATCCCGAAATTCGATTTACAATAAATTTCCCACTGTAATGATTTTGCCATCAGAAAGCGCCAGGCACACGCTAGGTGACTGTCACTCGTCTCAGGCAAAGTGGCAGCCCAGGCTTGCAGTGCATTGTTATGGTTCAGGTTCCGCCACGTCTTCTGAGCCTTGTCTTTTCAACTTGTTCATGTGTTCCCCCCTGTTTTCGTCACCTCTCAGCCAAACATCATACTACAGTACTGTGGATTTGTGTGTCCAGTGGTAAAGTCAGTGCCAGTGTAGGCCCCAGTGCTATGGTTGGTGCAGGTATGGGTCCCATTGCTAAGGTTGGTGCAGGTATGGGCCGGATTCCCCTCCCCCTAACCTGTTCCTGTCTGACCCAGAGGCTGACCACTAGTGCCTGTAAGCACAGGCTGTCCCACAGCCTCGGGGGGGACGACTTGGAGACGACTTGGACCAACACAGGAAGGAATGAAAGTGGGTTGTCATTTATGGTTCAGTCTTGGTTAGGTGACTTTGGGAAGTTGAGTTGACGTAACCCCCCTTTTGTAATGGGTTTCAATCTCCCGATTTACAATAAAATTAGTATATGATAAGGTATGACCTGACGTAACCCCATTGGAAAACAAGTAATGACTGTACCATTTGATTAATGTAGTGAAGTTATAACACAGTACAGTACCGGAGTGGTAGTCAAAACAGTTTAAAAACTGTTCATACGATCTGGACTAATGTCTGATATATCGGAAAAAGTCCAGGTTAGCAGGGGGAAGTCCGGATGTCGCTTTTATCGGAATTTTGCATTTTTCGAAATGGCATGGGACCCAATTAGTCCTTTATATTGAGGTCTTACTGTATTTGTCCTTTGAGCAGTGATGACATTAGTTATCCTTCACTGGTTTTCTAGTTTTTATTTTTTTAATTCCATGAATGTATACAGTCAGCCCTCAGTTAATGCATCAGCCCTGTAATGGGGAGTTGCCACATTAACCAAAGCCATTGTATGAAGAACAGTAAACTCCCGATTATCCATCTCATCTGTCTCGACGCTACCCAGCATACGACATTATTTGGCATAGGTAATGGCTGAATTAAAATGGTATCCAGCAGAAAGCATAAAATCTTTAACACTATCTGGCATGAGGGACCCTTTCTTCTGGCTAGAAGTTCATTATTATCCAGCATAAGACAGTTGCTGTCATCAAACCTCCAGCCACAGTCACAAAAATAAAAAAAAAATAAAAAAATAAAAAATAAAGAAGTAAAATACACAAATAGAATGTAATATGAAACAGGTGGAATGTTGAGGGAAGGAGAGAGGGAGTATTGATGGTTGGTGGGCCTAGCAGCTCACGGGGTGTTTGGTGGTGGGTAGGGAGGGGAGATGCAGTGGTTGGGAGTAGAAGAGTTTTGATTGGCTTAGGCAGGGGAAGGAGAATTGTAATGCAGAGTTTTCATTGGCTGGCAGCAGGAATGTGGATGTTCTTTTACTCTCCATTGTATTCCTCCGCTGCTATGGTGCTGATATTCAAACAAACCTACACTGCAGTCTGTGTCTCTTCCAAAACATTATTATTATTATTAAATGTCAGTGTTGCGATGGGTTTCCCTCTGAACCCTGGCAGGCCTTCTAGTGCTGCTGTGGCTTTCTGACACTTTGCACTGCAGCCTCCATCCCTCCTCTCCTCTCCCCTCTGGTAAGTACAACTTACAGTGATCTGAAGTCACATTACAGCATTGTACAAGTGACTATTGGATTCTGCTAAGGCACCGATGAAAGTGTAATGGGAAGAAAAGTCAATTAGATTGTGTTACCAAACAAGAAGAGCTGGCAAAAATGTGTTTATTTTACTAAGCAAAATAATCATAATACAAAGGAATCATTAATACGATATATAAAATCATTTAGACAACTGTTTCTTCCCAAGTGAAGTTTGTCCTTTCTACTATGAGATGAAAGTTTTGTGTTCTGTGTGGCAGAGTGCTAGAATTTCTATTGAAGAAAGTACAGTATGGTGTACACAGTACAGTACAGTAGTGAAGCATGGTTCATTTTATTCATGTTTTTTCTGTTTTTTGATGTTTTGATTGTTTATTTTTTATTTGGGGTGTTATTGTACATTATTCTCCAGTTTTTATTTGGGGTGTTATTGTACGTTATTCTCCAGTAATGTCTACATCACCACCACCACCACCACCACCATCATCACCACCACCACCACCACCACCACCATCAACATGAAATGTGTTTCTGTAAATATGATTATAGTGTGCTTTACATTACATAGAGTATTTCAATATTAGGAACGTCTTTTAACTGATTTTCGATGATTTACAGTGTTTACAATATGTGTTATACAGAATGTGTACTGCTGGGTGAAAGAAAACGGGTCTTCCAGGTGGGGGGACCTTAATACTGTATTATCTCCATCATCAATATGAAATTGCATCTGTACATAAAATTTCAGTGCACTTAACCATTTGGTGTTTATTTGGTGTTGTGCAAATTTCATGCACTCGTTACCATTTGACACAGACTGTGTTTGTGCACATTTCAACTGCTCATTACCATTCGACGCCAGTTGCGTTGAACGAAATAGCCCCTGTTTTTTTTGGTTATGGAATGATTACTGGGTGAGAACAAAGCAATACCTGTGTCCCAGTGTATCCCTTCACCGCGGTTAACCCACTTTGCACCCAGTCTCGCCCCACTGCCCCAGTCAGTGTGCTATGAGCTTTGCTCGAGCATAAGATAACTTCCTTTCACATTTCGTAAAATCGACCCTACTTGATGTACAGTAATTCTTTATACACCAAAATGTAGCCAAATAAATTCCCTCTAACTTTTTCTAAGTAATGTTTACCATAAAAATTATATTTCTATGAGAGAAACTGAATTTAAAAAAAAAATAAATTAAGGCATAATTTACATTCAGCTGATCTTTTTTACAACCCCAAAAGCATGTACATTTATTCAGGAATACGGTGAAAAAAAACACACGATTATTGAAGCATAAATAAGTGTGTGAGGATAAACTGTTTATGAACTATTAACTGTGCGGGAATAGCGCGATGACGGGAGGGAGGTCTCTAAGTGTGTGGCCTTGGGTGCTGAGACCCTCCTTCCAAGTACTTGCCCACAGTAGGACCAGCCTGCATCGAATGGTAACATAACAGTTAACAGTACATTATATACAGTATTTTATTTTTAGAAATGTCTGTTAGGTGCTTTTTGACATTTTAAAGCATTATGTAGGGGTTAGACAGTGGATAAGTGTTATAGGGTTGAGGGGTTAGGGTTTCCTAGGGGGTACTTTTGCATAACCCAGCATTTTGACAGTATACGTCAGGCCTTTGGCTTTATTACACCCGATAATTGTGAGTTTACTGTACTGTACTGTATTGGACACACCTACTGCTGGCTACTTGGCCAGAGTCACCCTTTTTCTCATATCTTAACCAAAACTACCCTAAAAGCCTTGCCTCATTACATACACACACAACACAAGCTCAACACACAAAGCACACATACAAAACACACAGAAGCCAACTAAACTCCACTGAAGTGACATCACTCATAGCCCTAGTTAAATGTGATAACACGCAGTCACGCTACAGCCTTTTTTTTTTTTTACTGCATTTAGGGAGGAAGAATCACATTTTCATATGTGCAAATGAGAAGGAATCTGAAAAGTAATGCATTTACGGGGGCTGACTGTGCATGTTTTGTTTGTTTGTCTGTTTTGTTATGCTAATAATTTATTTTTTTACCATCTTGTTTATGCATCAGCCCTCCTGCCTCACAAGTGCTCCTTAGTGATTCAATGGATATCTTCATGGCAGCCCTTCCAAATGAGTCCCAGTAATAAATATTTATGTATTGTTTTGATGATTGCACATTTTCTGTAGTTATTTAATCTCTTCACTATGGAGTCTCCCCAGAGCACAATAAAGTTGTTTGGCATTAGCAAAAATAATATGAAAGGGCATCTTTGCAGTGATGAGGTTGATTGAGATAATTTTAAACCCTTTCACTATGAAATGTCCTTTCTTGGGTGAACTAAATGTCAGATTGTGTGGTGGTACCAAAAAAAGTATACCTGTAATAAAATATCAACATAGTGAAGAGGTCATAAAGTATTTTGTTGTCTTCATTGCCAGCATGTATATGTCAGTTGAGTTTGTTCTGTTATTTATAATATTGTAATTGTATATGCCTTGTGTTACATTATTTTTTATATTAATGCACACCCATACCCCATTATGTGGCACATTGATAACCGGCGCTTCGCTAGACCGAACACAAGAAATAAGGGAATATTCCCACAGTCCAAACAGTTTGAATGTCCATTGCTGCGCTAGTCCAACACCCCACCTCTCCCTAGCTTTGAAGTGAGGCTGTACTGGTTCTCTCATCCTCCCTCCAACCCCTCTCTTCTCCCTCTCCCCACCATCCCTTCTCCATCCCCCACCAAGCTCACCACTGCCAGGCATGTCTCCCTCCCTGTTCCCCTGTCCTCCCCCACCTCTGGTTGTCTCCCTCTTCATCCCCCCACCCTCCCCCACCCCTGCTTGTCTCCCGTGTGTGTGTGTGTGTGTGTGTGTGTGTGTGTGTGTGTGTGTGTGTGTGTGTGCGTGTGTGTATTTACCTACTTGTGATATACAGCAAGGGTTTGGAGCCTGCAGGTCCAGTGTTTGACCCACAGCCTTTGAGTGATGCTTCTACGGTGAGCAGTGCAGTAGACAGGATGCAGGTGGGGAAGGCAGCAGGTGTATATGGGTTGACTGCTGGCATGTTGAAAGCCTCAGGGGATATAGGAGTGAGGTTAGTCATTGACCTGATAAAAATGATTGTATATGAGTGTGATGTCCCAGATGATTGGCCAAAGAGTTTAATTGTAAATGTGTACAAAGGGAAGGATGATCCCCTGGAAAAAGGAAATTATAGAGGCATAAAACTTTTAGACCAGATAATGAAGGTAATGGAGAGAGTTCTAGAAGGTATGATTAAAGAAAGAGTGAATATTTATGAGATGCGGTTTGGGTTTATGCCAGGCAAAGGATACACTGATGCCATATTCATTGTTCGACAGCTTTAGGAAAACTATATAGGAAAGAAAAGGGAACTGCTTTTGTTTTTGTTAATTTGGAAAAGGCCTTAGACACAGTCACTAAAGAGATGGTGAAGTGGACAATGAGAAAGCTTGGGATCGAGGGGTGGCTGGTTAGAATGGTTATGGCCGTATATGTGGGTGCTTACACCTAGGTAAGGGTGAATGGAGATTTGAGTAATGATTTTTCTATGAATGTTGGTGTGCATCAGGGGTCAGTTTTGAGCCCCTTTTTGTTAATTATGGTACTTGAAACTCTCTCACGTGACTTTAGAAATGGACTTTCGTGGAAGGTGTTGTATGCTGATGATTTGGTGTTAATTGTAGTAAATGAAAGGGAGGTGCAGGAAAGATTTAGGAAGTGGAGAGATTGTATGGAGCACAAGGGTTTAAGAGTAAATGCAGATAAAACAAAAGTGATGGTATCTAGAGCTGGTGGAGGTCCTGTCAAAGAAGAGGGAGAGTGGCCATGTGCAATTTGCCACAAGAGTGTAGGAAGTAATTCCATCTTGTCCAGTGTCTGTGATAAGTAGGTGCATAAGAGATATAGTGGTATTAGAGGTAGACTGCAAGATAATGCTGATTTCGTGTGTGCGGTGTGTCAGGGGGAGCAGGTGGAGATTGTCAGGCGTGAAAGGATTGAACTTGCAGGTGAGCCTGTTGAGTGTGTGGAAGAGTTTGGTATTTGGAAGACATGTTATGTGCTGGAGATGGGGCTGGAGCTCGCTATGTGGCTAGAGTGAGGAGTGGTTGGATGAATTTCAAGGAGCTGTTGCCTCTCCTGACGTTGAGTGGGCTCTCCCTCTGTGCTAAGGAATCTTTGTATGCAGCATGTGTTAGGAGTGTAATGCTGTATGGTAGTTAGACCTGGGAAGGAAAGAAGAGGATATTTGCAGGCTCAAACATACTGAAATGACAATGATTAGGTGGCTGTGCAGTGTGTCCCTGAGTGTGAGGCCTGGGGGGCTAGGTTTATGTTGGAAGAGTTGAGGGGTAGGATGGGATTGGAATGTATTGGTGTTGCGATGAGGAGAGGTAGATTGAGTTGGTTTGGGCATGTGGATAGGATGAGTGATGATAATTGGGTGCAGAAAATGAGAGGTGTTAATGTTAGGGATAGGGTTTCGAGAGGTAGACCGAAAAAGACCCAGGAAGAGGTCATTGAGCGTGACCTCAGGGATAAGGGGCTGAATAGGGAAGCTGCCAGAGATCGAGCAGCATGGAGAGTGCCATTAGGTGACCAAGTCCAATGCATGTGACCATGTTGGAGCCTTAAAAAACAAAACAAAACAAAACAAAAGCTGTGCTCGTGGGGTCCCATCTGTGTTTCTCAGGAAGTCAAATTTTGCTGTGAACTTGTTTAAGTTTAGTGTGGATGATCTCTCTGTCCAGGCTATTCCACATGTCTATGCATCTGTATGGAAAACTATGTTTCTTGATATCCTTCAAGCAATTTGACTTTTTCAGTTTCATTCTGTAGCCTCTTGTTACTCTCCCATCCCATATAAACATATCTTCACTGTCAATTTTATTTTACTCTCATCATGGCCCTGAACACTACAGTCATGTCGCCCTCCCTCTCTCCTTTCTTTTAAGGAAGGCAGATCTAACTTTTCCAGTCTTTCCCTGTACAACAGGTCTGCCAGGCTAGGGGCCATCTTGGTTGCTGCTCTTTGTATTCTCTTGGTCTTGTTTATATCTTTCTTTTTATGTGGAGACGGTAGTAGTTCTGCATATTCCAACCTGGGGCAGATCATGGCCACTATCAATTTTTTCATCATCTCCTCATTCATGTAATGAAATGTTACCCTTATGTTAGTCAAGAGATTATACATCTCTCTTACTATCTTGTTAATGTGTTTTTCAGGTGACAAATTATCCAGGACCAGCACTCCCAAGTCCATCTCTTCCCTCACATTTGTGATTGGTTCATTACCCATCAAATTATTCAGTGATGGTCTCTTGGTACTTTTACCCATTTCCGGTATTTTACCCCTTTTTTTTTTTTTTTGCTTTGAATTTCATATCCCACGTCCGGTTCCAGTCATGGATCCTATCCAGGTCCTCCTGCAGCATTTTACATTCTTCTTCAACTACTTTTCTCATGGTCTTTGCATTGTGAGCAAACAGACTTGCATAATTGTTCATTCCATCTACCATATCATTTACGTAAATCAGGAACATTACAGGCACTAACACCAAGTCCTGTGGGACTCCACTTGTTACTTCCCTGCATCCAGATATCCTGTCTTTTATTTTTGTCCTCATTTGTCTGTCTCTCAGAAGTCTTTCATCCACTCCAAGAGGTTCCCCTTCAGTGTTCCAATTTCCACATTAGTCGCTTATGAGGTACCTTGTCAAAGGCTTTCTCCAAATTTAAATACACACGATCCACCCAACTCTCTCTCCTGTAGCATGTCAATTGCCCTTGAGTAGAAGCTTAACAAGTTGGAAACACACAACCTTCCACTTCTGAATCCAAACTGACTTTCTGCCAAAATATCCATCTCCTCCAGGTGTTCCATCTGTCTTTCAGCATTCTCTCACACAGTTTTGCAACCATGCTGGTCAAGGACATTGGTCTATAATACAGGGGTTCTTCCTTGTTCCCTTCCTTATAAATGGGTACCACATTGCCCCTCTTCCATTCCCCAAGGCACTTTCCCTTCTTCCAGAGAATACATTTAAACTGCGAACCTTATCCGCCAGTTGTCCTCCTCATTCCTTTAGAGATCCTGTCTGGTCCTGGGACCTTCCTCACATCTTGAGTTTCCAGTAATTTGTGCACTTCTTGCACTTCAACTTTTACATCTTTTAACACTACGTTTCTAGTCATTCCCTCCTCCTCCACAAAATCACCTTCTCTAGTGAAGACTGATTGGAAGCATTTGTTTATTATTTCAGCTTGCATAACCACATCTTTATAGACATTTCCTGCTACTTTCAGCTTCGTAATTCCTTCCTTTTGTCTCAGTTTGCCATTAACAAACCTGTAAAGCAATTTAGGTTCTTACATTTGGTGGTAGGTGGTGGCGACCATCATCCGCTCACAAGTAAAGCTGCCAACTTCCTTCACCTTTATCATTCTTTTTCTGTCTGCCCTCCTCTTTTCCTCTTTCTCACCATCATCCACTCACTTGATGTAGTGCTGCCTACTTCTTCCTTCACCTTCATCATTCTTTTTCTGTGTGTGCCTTCCTCTCTTCCTATTTCTTGCCGTCATCCACTTACCTGGTGTAGTGCTGCCTACTTCTATTTTCACCTTTATCATTCTTTTTCTGTGTCTGCCCTCCTCTCTTCCCATTTCTCACTATCATCCACTTACTTGATGTAGTGCTGCCTACTTCTTCCATCACCTTTATCATTATTTTTCTGTGTCTGCCCTCCTCACTTCCTATTTCTCACTATCATCCACTTACTTGATGTAGTACTGCCTACTTCTTCCTTCACCTTTATCATTATTTTTCTGTGTCTGCCATTCTCTCTTCCTATTTCTCATCATCATGCACTCATTTAATGTAGTGCTGCCTACTTCTTCCTTCACCTTTAGCAATCTTTTTCTGTGTCCACCCTCCTCTCTTCCTATTTCTCCCATCTTTCCTGTCATTTTTTAATACTCTTCTTTCCCTTTCAGGTGGCTTTACATTGAGTGACAGTCCTGATGGTTTCCTGTAAGCCAAGAAACCATTTACAGTGCTGGGTGGCAACCACATAACCAACCCACACGTGTTCCCTACATGTCAGCAAGTGCGTTGGTGGAGGGTTAGTGTCCCTCCCTGTAAAAGAACATAACTCAAAGACAAATGGCCACCCCTTATGGGATTATGGCATCTGGCTATAGACAGATTGAAAGATAGACCTTATATTTGTCAACTATACTGTTTTTGAAGTTTTTTTCTCCCTCTCTATGTATTCATGTATATTCATTTGTAGTTCTCGTATATTCTTCCTTTGTTCTATCATTACCTCTCTTTCTCCATTTGTTCCATGCCCTATCCCTTTCTTTTTCTGCTAACACCTTTTGTTGAACCAGTCATTCTCCAGTTCTCTTTCCCACTAACTTCTGGCACATACTTTTCTGCACCTGTATTATAGAAGTCTAGAAAGATATCCCACTTTGTATCTCTCTTGTTTCCCAGAATTCTCGCGAATCCTCTTCTTCGAAAAATTTTCTCAGTCCTGTAAAGTTTGCTTTTCCAGACTTGTATCTTCCATGCCTGTATAACTCACTTCTTGTCTCCTCATTTCCTTCTGTCATTTGGAACTCAGTCACTACATGATCACTTTTTCCTTTAGGACACAGATATTTCAGAGATTCAGTCGCATCAGGTTCATTGGTTATAATTAAATTTAGTCTTGCTGGTGTTTCATCACTTCTAAATCTTGTCTCTTCTTTGATCCACTGGCTTATTACATTATCCATTGCTATATTTAACAGTATACTGCACGTCCTGAGTCCCACTCCTCCAAGTTTATCTGTTTACAATTAAAGTCGCCCATCAGGATTATGTTGTTGCTTTTTTCAGTCACTTTCTGTAGGTATCTAACCATGTCTGAAAATATCTCTTGATATTCCTCCTCGTTCCATACCCTTGTCTTGGGGGGGGGGACATATGCTACTGCGATGTCTCTCTTGCCTTTCCCTTTGGTTTCTAGTATCATGTTTATCTCTTCAGCCATACCTTCTCCTAGTTCCACAGTATCCACATTTAGGCTGTTTTTCACTGCTATCATCACTGTTCCCATTTTTTCTTTTCTATCTCTTCTCCATAGCTTATATTGCCCATCTCGCATTTGGATTTCAGTATTCTCTCTTAGCTTGTTCTCTACAAAGCACATAACGTCTGGCTTATTTACCCTCAAGAAATCGTCTATTTCTGTTCTTGCTGAGATTAGACCATCTACATTAGTGTATGCCACTTTCAGTCTTTGCATTGTTCTTTATTCTGTCCATCACTCTTTCTCTCTCCCCTTCAGTACCACTTCCTCGATTTCTGATCCGTAACTCCCCACTAGAACTCTGTCATCTATTCTTCCATTCTCTGGTCTTTTTTTTTCCTCAGCCTCCTTAACCAGTTCCTTTATTTTAGCTCTCTCGTCCTCATTTGCATCTTTCCTTATCCAGATGTTTTTGAGTCCCTCCTTATCTGCTAATTTCCAAGTCATGTTGATTGTTTAATTTACTGTGACTTGAGATTGAAATTTTACTTTTAGTGGTATTGCCTTTCTCTCCACATATTTTCCCACCCTAAACACTTCTTTGATCTCCTCTTGGGCTTCATCATTTCCTTCCATAACCATTGACACTATTTCCTTCACCCTTCTCAGTTTTTCCCTTTCTCTTTCTGACCTCACTGACATCGGTTGTTCTTTTAAACCTGAGATAATCACACATTTTTTCTTGTCTGCTGCATCTCTGACTAGTGATTCTTTACTTTTTAGTATCCTAACCATTTCCTTCTCTACCTTTTCCTGGTTTTCTTTACTCATTTGTGCTATAATTTCCTTTAGATTTTTTTTCCTTTCATCCTGATTTTTCTTTCTCCCCTTGTGCTCATCCATGATTTCCTTAATGTGTTCATCTTGCATCTTTGTTTTTGATTCATACTTTTTAAGTTTACTTTTCATCCTGTCCCTTTCTTCCTCCAACCTCGTATTTTCTCTTTTAAGCTGTTCTGTTTCATTGGAGGCTGAATCATTACTCACTTTTAATTTTGATATTCCTCTCTCTTGTTCATCTCTGTGTACATGGTCTTTGTCTAACTCAGTTTGAAGCTCGCTAATTACTGACCATACCTTTTTTAACTTCTTGGCATACTTCTCAGCCATTTTCTCTATGCCTGCTACTCATGTTTGGTTCAATTTGATACTTCCATTATTCTGGTCATTGTTGGAAAAAACTGTAAATTCAGGTTCACTGGATGTAAACATTGGAGAATTTCCTTCTGCCAATATGTAATTGAACGAAAAACTTAAATTTCCACTATGTCTTATGCTCTTATTTGACCGAATCCGTTTTTTTCCACCAATCTCAGACGGGACCACCACTCATGCACTCATTTCACATATTCACAGATAGACTGGCCTCTTCTTCTCTGCTGTGTGCATATGTGTATGTGTGTGTGTGTGTGTGTGAGTGAAAGTGGTGAGTGAGTGAGAGTGAGTAAGTGAGTGAGTCTGGGAGGGGTAGTAGGGCTGTTTGGCTTTCTTGTCTCCTTCCCTATCCTCCCACCCTCCCCCACTCCCACTTGTCTCTCTCCCTAACCCCTGTTTGTCTCCATCCCCATCCCCCCACCCTTCCCCACCCCCACATGGTACACTGCCAGCTGCCTGCCTGGCTGTTTAGTTGCCCTGAAGCTTCTCGACGCCGCACGTCCCTCCACCCTACGCTCCTGCATGTGATGTTTGATGTCCCATTTTTTAGCAGTAGTATTGTTTATGAAGTTAGTGACATTACCAATGGTGTTTCTGTGTCAGTTTCTATTGATTGAGTAAGATATATGAGAGTTTAGGTTAGGTCTGGAACGCATCTCTTGCATTTCTTCAGTATCTCGTGGGGAAAATTGCTTCAATGTCCGACATACTCACTGACCGAACACTCCCACTGGTACACAGCTCTGCCTGATATCGGGGTATGGGTGTACAGTAATGATCATATTGCATTTTTGTTTACCTCTAGATTTGTTTTATATGATTTTTTACTTTTATTTTTTAATGTAATGTTCAGTTTGCCCTTTCTTACATGTAGGTTTTGTCATATATAACATTTACTAAGTACTTTTCAATGTTATGCACCTCTTGATTTTTCTTATGTTTTCCTGCAGGTACCTCTTTGATCACCCAGAGAATCAGGAGCAACCGGGAGTCAGTCATCCAGATCGTAAGTTGACTAACACATTTACCATCATCATCATCACCATCATTGTCTTTGTGATCATTGTCCCGATGTCTTTTTTTCTCACATATGGAAAGGGGAGGCAGGATCTAGAAATTGTGGAAAGTTTCTATACTGTACTGTATAGCCAAACTTCCTAATCCTGGAAGGCATGGCCCTGAACACAGATCCTCCACATCACCCCATTCTCTGATGTGAAACAATCCCACTTCCATCTCATACTATTCTGATAGGCTAGAAAGGTTAGTGAAAATGGTGTTTTTAGAGAGGTATAGGAATGAGAATGGTGTTAGATGGAGGAAGGGTTGCAAGATGATGGAGATCAGGGTTCTGTAGAGGTATTTTGTTTATAATCACTCCATCTGGGATTAAGGCATCATGCTGTAGATAGATGGATCATCAGAGCAGTTTTAGTGTGTATGATTTGATATTTATTGTGCCACTATCTTGTATAGCAAAAATCACACCATTCCTCTTAAAGAATCCCTGTAATGGGGTTGGCCATGGTACAGCTGATGTTTTCTATGGACTGGAAGCTAAACCTAATGCTAAAACCAGCATATTGCTTCACAGCAGCTGCTGGAAGCTGTTGGAAAAATGAACCATGAGATGTGGAAGAAGATTTGTGACAAAGTGAGAGTCTCATCTTTGACTTTGTACAATCACTCAGAACCCAGCATGTTTGATTCCTTATACACACATTTGACTAACCTTAACCTCACCCTTTCCACTGAAATTACCGTTTTGGGTGATTTTAACATCCATTATGTAGAATGGTTATTGCATTCTGCCAGGACTGATGATACTGGTCTAGAATGCAAGCTGTTTGCATAATTATTTAATCTCACTCAGTTGGTAGAACAATCAACCAGAATACCAGATAATCCTGACCATAACGCCAATCTTTTGGACCTATTCCTGACAAATACAGTACTCCATATCTATACAGAATAGAAGTACTATCACCGCTTGGATCGTCCAACCACAGTCTCATCAAAGCCTCATTAGTTAGTTGCCCCAAACCTCCCCATCTGAATGAGTCAGGGTGACCAGATGGCACCTTGACAGGGCAGACTGGGATGGATTTAGAAATTATCTTGCTGATATTTCATGGCAATCTTTCCTCTCTAGTGACATTAATTCTACCCAGTCCCACATTAACAATTTAGTACAAGCTGGTGTGGAATTGTTCATACCGAGTCAACAGTTCACTAAAAATCAGATTAACAAAAATGGTTTGACAGTAATTGTGCCAAAGCAATGACCCAAAAGTCCTTAGCATATAACTTTTACTTAAAATCAAAATAATCTGAATCACCCAGTCAATTTGGAATTGCTGGAAACCATGCAGAAACCACAGTCAGTCTCGCTAAATCAAACTTTCTTCACAACCAAGCATCCAAACTATTAAATAGTCATAGTGGCAATAGTGTATTCCAGTTAACTCTCAGTTCTTTCAATAATAACCTTGACAAGTCATCACCCATTCCTCCACTAAAGTCTTCTGATGGTAACACTATAGATGACCCGCATGGTGGGGTGAACATCCTAGTCAGTACATATACAGAAATTCAGCCATGGGGGAAATCAGCCAGAGCTTTCCTGTATTGGAACTTGACTCTCCAGAAGTGGCTCCACTTGGGATTCGGACTAGATGCATAAAATTAATTCTGAACAGTTTACCAACCAGCAGGCACCGGGTCCAGATGGAGTTCTTCCAGCTGTTTTGCAAAGGTGTTCCCCAGAACTTGCTGGTGTTCTGGCTAAATTATTCAGACAATGCATACTTACTTCTTCATTCCCTAATTCTTGGAGGGAAGCCAATGTCCACCTAGTTCCGAAGAATGGCAGTTCCCCTGGCCCCTTTGATTGCAGGCTAATAGCTATCATGTCATCTCTTGATAAAGTTTTTGAGATTGTAATCAATAAGCACATTGGTAAACATCGTGAGTCCAACAACATAATTGGTGACGGACAGTGTGGTTTTCACTGCGAGGGATCTGCTGTTGATGTACTCAGTCTCCTGACCCATACCATCCATCAGTCAGTTTACTAACATGGAGAAGCCCATGCAGTAGCTCTTGATATTTCTAATACTTTCAACAGAGTGTGGCACCATTCCTTGCTATCCAAACTCCCTTGCTATGGCCTATCATCTTTTGTTCCTCTGATTTCTTTATATCTTAGCAACAGAAAGATCAGAGTAAAAGTAGATGATGTATTTTCCAATTATCACTGAATTAATGCCGGCATGCCATGAGGATCAATTCTGGCTCCAACCCCATTCCAAATTCATATTAATGATCTCTTATCTGTCCCCCAGAATCCCATTCACTCATATGCAGATGTCTCAACACTTCACAATTCCTTTACACTTAAACATCCATTCACAAAGTTTAATATCTCAAAGTCACAACTCAGTACAGCCATATCCATGAAACAAGACTTATCTAAGATCACAGAATTGGGACAAAGTAACATTGTATCATTTAACACAAGGAAAACCAAATGCAGTAATTCGTCCAACATCCGATGTAATAGAGCCAAAGGCATGTCCGGGAAGTGGTTTTGTCCGGATACTGGGTCCCTGCCTCCTGGACTTGTACTAATGGACCCTAATCCGGCCTAACTTTGAAAGCCACCTAAATAACTCCCTACTGGACATGCATAGCACATATTTAAGACCCTTTTCTCACCAATAATGGACATAAAGCATGAAATAAATGAAAAGGAACCAGAGAATGAGGAATTAGAAATGAGTATGGAAAATATTTAGCAGTGTACAGGGCACTTAAACACGTCTGTGGCCGCCTCCTCTAAGGCTATGGCAGTGGTGAAAATGCTCTTGAAGCACGTGTTCTCTAGAATATAGCCATGACTTAAACCAGTACTGAGTTTTCATCATCAGCAGCAGCAGCATAATTCTTTCTTGCTATTTTTGGGGTGGGTAACATCCAGGATTGAGTCTTAAACATAAATACACTACAGTACATTATAAGAGCTTTTATCATTGACCTGAGCAAAAAGTAAGCATGCCTCCTATTATGCGCCATTCAGGTCTCCAAAATGTTTTTGCAGGTGGCAGAGAGAGCACTGTTAATGGTAACAAGAAACGTGTGGCTGACAGTCAACAAAAACTGATGAGACCATCCCCTATCTTTCCCACACAACGTCGATCACCACCTCTTGTCACCACTGGTTAGTTTAAAATCCATTGCTCGTTTGTGTGTCATGTTGTTACTCAGATGTATGTACTGTGTATTAGCTTGAAGCCAGAATGAAGTGTAGTAAGTTGAAATGTTGGCTGAGGTAATAATTATGCAGATGATTAAGCTTGTGACATGGAGCCAAGCTTCAAAGGACCTGAATGATGTTTGATTGATTGTACCAACAGTTTCACTGGCATGTTGTTAGTAGTTCTCTGACTTTTGTGCTTACACTTTAACCCATGGATTGCACAATTACCTTTTTATATCCCACTCTGTGGTGTGCAAAAAAAAAAAAAGTTTTGTTTATTATAAACTTGAAGATAAACATCCAGGGCATCATCTGGTGAAAAAAAAAAAAAAATCTCTCTCTCTCTCTCCGTCTTCACATAGCACCATGTGTCAGTTTGCTTAGAGGAGTAGTGAAAAAATGAAAAAAAAAAAAAAAAATAGTTTTTGTTTATTATAAACTTGAAGATTAAGATCCAGGGCATCATCTGGCGAAAAAAAAAAAACTCTCTCTCTCTCTCCATCTTTGAGTAGCACCATGCATAAGTTTGCATAGGGGTGGAGTAGTTTACGGTGATGCACGGCCACTGAAAGGTTAGCACAGCCTGAGCTGTGGCTTGCAATGCGACGCTTCCCAGCCTGAGCTGTGGCTCGCAATCCATGGGTTAAATGTTTCTAGGCCTCCTACTGCATTCTCCTCTTTTAGGTTGGATTTAGGGTTTGGATGGCGATGTTGATAATGATAGCGATGATAATTCTAATGGTTTATGTATAGTTTATTTGTTGGAAGTGAGAAAAAAGCTATTACTGTATACTTTAAGGTGATGTGATAGGGTGAGTGAATTGCTAAAATGATGAAAATAATGATGGAAGTTGAGGAAGCATTTGTAATTATGTTCCCAGGATAGAAATGAATGATGGAATTATGCGCAGTGGCAGTATCGCAACCAATGAGGTCTTGCCTAAGTGACGTATTTGCTGCTGCCATAAAGCTCAAATTGGGAAAAGTTGTAAAATACCATCTCAGCACTTTTGTGGCACTTTGTTTTGGGTTACCTTTCCTAGAAGGGTAGTCAAGTTGTACGGTACCCCACCTGCTCGTGGTGGCCTCGCAGACACCTTGTTTTTTCATTTCTGTTCTTTATTTTTTTTTTTTTTTTTTTTTTTTTTTTTTTTTAATTAGGGTTACACAAACAGGGGGTGGGGGGCTACCCGGGTTTATCGCGGGTAGTTTTGTATATACTTTTTGCTGTTGTTGTTGTCATTTTGTTTTTGTTTTGTTTTTCTTTATTTTCAACCATGAGCTACAACACCAGTGCCCTCGCTGCAGTAGGTCTGTGGCAAAAAGTGCACAAGCACTGAAGTGCGCCTACTGCAGCGAGTGGGTTCATTTGATGTGCGAAAATATCGATGCTAATGATTATCCATTTATCAAGAAGTGCCACCAGCTGGACTTTAGCTGGCTCTGTAGCCAATGTGTTGGATGAGGTCATGGCTGGTGGAGGAAGAAGAGCCACTAAGAAGGAGCTGGGGGATGGGCTTGTTGGGCCAACCTTTCAAGCAAGCAGAGAAGTTTCAGACAGACTAGAGGCACTAGAGACCCTGGTCTCATCACCCATGGGTGTCACCCAAGACCAGGCCAAGTCATTTGCGGATGCTGTTCTGGGATCTCTTGTGGAGGAGGGGAAGGATCTGCCTGGGCCCTTGGTTGAGATCAGTGCTCATGGCCAGAAAAAACCCATTCGTAGTCAACAGGTACTGATCATAAAACCAAAGAGCGGTGTTGATGCTGTGACAAGTCAAATGGGACCTGAAGACATCAGAGGTGTGTTTGACTTAGTACTGTACCAGTTGATAGCTACCGTAAGACCAAGGCTGGTGGGCTAGTAACGAAATTTCCATCAGCCAACGCCAAAGGTGAAGTGGCTGGGATACTGAATGATCATTTTGACTCTGATGGCACTTTCTGCATATCAGAGCTAAAGAAAATGCTGCCCAAAATGTCTGTGGCGGGCCTTTCCATGTCCTTGGGTGACTCTGACATCATCTCTAGCATTCTGAATAACAACAATAAAATTAAGATGCTTGTTGATCGAGGTTGCACCCTCACTATTCTCTTCACAAGAACTAAGAATGACACTAAAACTGCTGTCTTGAAGATGTTGCCAGAGGTGAGATCCTCCATCGCAGAATAGGGCAACTACATCTACGGATCGTACAAAATGCTGTGCTTCTGATACATTCTGGGTTACACAGTGTCATCACTGTCAGGGTTTTGGTCATACATCTGAGAGATGTTCTAGAAAAGCACACCTGAATGTGTTTTTTGTGCTGGGTCCCATAAGTCTTAGGATTGTAGTAATAGAAGTTCTCCCAAATGCATCAACTGCTCTTCCATAGGACATCAAGAAGCTAATACTAATTCACAGTCAGTTGCCCAATTTGCATCTAGTAGCGACTGTTCAGTTATGATTTCTTATAGGAATAGATTGATTGAAAACACCAATTTCGACCATTCAAAAAACTGGCTACGTCCCTCTTGAACCAGTTAAGGATGGATCTTTTAAATTTTCGTTCCATCCGTAATAAGATCGACCATATTAATGAAGCTGTAAATCAGCACGGGCTTTACATTTTGTGCTTGAGTGAAACCTGGTTGTATGAGTCTGATATTAATATTATTCATAGTGCCTTGCCTAAAACACATTCAATTATAAGTATTCCCAGGCCTGCTGCTGACTATCCAGGAGAAGGTGTATCGCTCATCTACTGGGCAGCACTTGCAAATGTTTCTCTCATAGACCTGACCCCATCTTCATTTGAATTTATGGAATTATTAATAAATTTCCATCAGAAAACCGTTAGAATTACAATTGTTCATCGACCAGATCATCTGGGCTTAGATTGAGGTTTTATGGAAGAGTTTGGGCAGTTTCTTGAAGTGTTTTCTCATAAATCTGGAGGACTTCTTGTTTGCGGTGATTTTAGTTATTTGGGTTGATAGTTTGTAGTCAAAACCATTTTCTTCAAATTTCTTGAGTTGATCACCCAGAATAATTTTTTCAATCTTGGGAGTGACACATGCAAGCATGTTGGAGCCTTTAAAAACGAAAACGGAGTGATCCTACTCATGTCTTGGGACATGTCCTTGATTTGATCTTGTCCCTTGTTAGTTGCAGGTGCATATCTGATGTGGAGGTTGACTCAATTGACCCCCTCATCACTGATAATGCTCTGCTTACTTTTAGTTTTGATATCCCAAAATCCCCTTCTTATAAAAAGGTCATCCGGTTCAGAAATTACAGGAACATTGACTGCCATTTGATGTCGTAAAATTGATCGGCTTTCAAACTGCATTGATGCTTCAAATCTTTCTTCTGATGATTTTGCTTGATAAATATAACAAAGAGCATAGGTCAGTTTTTGATAATTATTGTCCTGAGGTGGTAAAAACAATCATTGTATGTGATAATTCTCCATGGTATGGTCCATCCATTAATTCTTTGCACAGGCAATGTAGAAAGGCAGAATGTGAGTGGTGCTTGCAACAGACCGAATCAACTTGTTTGCATTTTGTTTGTGTGAGAAGAGCCGTTATTCACAACATAAAAGCCTAAAAGGTAAGGTATTATCAAAATAAAGTTAATTCATGTGGTGGTGATGAAAAAAAGACTGTCTGCAGTTGTGAACAACTTGGTTGGTTGGAGGAATGTAATTGTTAAACCAACTTCTGTATCTGATGCCCAGCTGGCTTCTGATTGCGCTTAATTTTTTTAAAACATAGATACCTTCCATAAAAAATTATTTAGACAACAGTTCTTATAGTGAAGTGTACTCAGTTGACTTCCAACCACAGCAGGGGGTCATTTACTTTCAGCATTTCATCCACGGGATGTAAATAAAGTCAAATGTTACATCAGAAAACTTAACAAAACATTTTGCCCCCTCGATCCGTATAACTTGTCACAGCTGCCTGATGTATATGTGCATGCAGCAGACTTTATATGCAACATAATAAATACACGCTTCATAGAAAATAATTTTATGCAGTCTGAGAAACGTGCTTTGCATTGGCCCCTAATCAAGCAACCGGCCTTGATGTCAAGAGCATGACAAATTATTGTCCTGTCTCTAACCTGTCTTTCTTATCCAAGATTATTGAGGCCATACTTGATCAACTCTTACCACTACTGGACCATACAGAGTTGTTCTTGTTGTTCAATCAGCATATATAAAATACCATTCAACTGAAACTGCATTAACAAGGATTCATAGTGACTTGTTGGCAAAAACCTGTAGTGAGATGTCCTCTTTCCTAATTCTGTTGGATCTGTCTGCAGCTTTTCACACAATTGATCATAAATTACTGTTGGACGATCTGTATTTTTATGGCGTTCGTGATAGTGCTCCTTTGCTCCTTAAGTCGTATCTTTTGGACAGATCTCAGAAAGTGGTTGTTGATTACACTCGCACCGATTCTGCTCCCCTTCTGTTCGGAGTCTCTCAAGGATCAGTGTTGGGTCCAATTCTATTTACAATCTACACGAATAGTAGCTATGTCGTTTTTACTTGATGCTTACGACATGTCCTATCATTTTTATGCTGACGACACCCAGCTCTATGTTAAGATGTCAGATATCAACGATACTAAGACTAAGCTTGAATGTCTAATGTCTGATATTAAGATCTGGATGGCTAGGAGGAAACTAAGGTGAATGATGATAAAACTGAGATCATCATCATCAGATGAAACAGAAAGGGTGATGACACTGATAATGCCCTGGCTTTGAACATTGGTTGGTCACTGCTTCATCCAGTCAGTTCTGTTCGAAATCTTCATGTTTTTTTTAATTCAGAGTTAAATTACAAAGAGCATATTAATCAAGTCATGAGAGGGTGAAACTTGCATATCAGAAATCTGTACTCTGTGAGAAAATTCCTGAATAGATGTTGCCTCATAACATTGGTCCACGCAATGGTCTTGTCTCATGTTGATTACTGTAATTCACTGTGGATCTGTCTTCCAAATAATTTACTAAGAAAGTTCAGTCTGTGTTGAACAGGACAGCATGGCTTATCTTTGGCCTCCTCCCCAAGAACCTTGACAACTCCATTCCTAATTGAGCTGCATTGGTTACCAGTAAAGGCTAGAATTGAATTTAAACTGTGTCTTTTTACATTCAAGGTTCTAAAGTTTGGTGAACTGAAGTATCTTGCTGAATTGTTAAAACTCCCATCAGCATGCCCAGGTGTGATGTTACATAGTGAAGATGATTCCATGTGTCTTGACGAGCCTGGAGCCATTCACCAGTCAACTTTCTCTGATTGTTCTTTTGTTTATAGGGCCCCTAGATTATATAATAGGTTGCCATTGTATATGAGACGACCCTCTTCTGTTGAATCCTGTAAGAGACAGCTGAAAGCTTTTGAAAAACAAAAGACCGGATGATTATTATTATCATTATTAGTTGTATAGTTGACAGTGGGTGCACCTCTGTCTTGTATTTTTGTGGATGGTACATTCTGTAGGATGGTGCTGAAAATAATGGAAGGCTTGAATGGTGAGTGACAGTGCATAAACCACATCATTAACTTTCTTTTGAAATGTGATCACTATATTTCTTTGTAGTTTTCAAGCCTTCCTACGTCTTGTAGTATTAGCAAAAATCTTGTTTTTTCTGCTTCTTTCTATGGATTTTGAAAATCAGTCTGGTGAATCCACTGCAACTGACAGCAATGACTCAGTTTTGACCACAGATAAGTATTGGCTGTTTCTGATTCTCTGTTTCATTTCGTTTCATTTTTGAAGGCTCCAACATCCTTGCATGCGTCGGCCTTGGTCACCTAATGGCGGCTCTCCATACTGCACAATCCATGGCAGCCTCCCTGTTCAGTCCCTTAACCCTGAGGTCACACTTAATAACCTCATCCCACGCCTTACTCGGTCTACCCCTCGCAACTCCACCCCCAATATTAACACTTCTCACCTTCTGCATCCAATTATCATCCCCCATCCTCTCCACATGCCCAAACCATCTCAATCTACCTCTCCTCATCACAACACCAATACACTCCAGTCCCATCCTACCTCTCAACTCTTCCATCGTAAACCCAGCCCCCCCAGGCCTTCCACACAGGGACGCACTGCACATCCACCTAATCATTGTATGTAATCACTGTATGTTTGAGCCTGCGAATATCCTCTTTCTTTACTGCCCTGGTCTCACTACCATACAGCATCACACTCCTAACACATGATTCATACAAAGACCCCTTAGCACGTAGGGAGAGTCCTCTCATTGTCAAGAGAGGCAACAGCTCCCTGAACTTCTTCCAACCACTTCTCACCCTGGCCACAGAGCTAACTTCAGCCCCACCTCCAGCACATAACATGTCTCCCAAATAACAAAACACTCCACACACTCAAGAGACTCACCAGCAAGTTCAATCCTTTCACGCCTGACAATCTCAACCTGCTTTCCCCAACACACCACACACATAAAATCAGCATTATCTCGCACTCTACCTCTAATACCACTATGTCTCTTGTGCACCCATTTATCACAGACACTGCACAAGATGGAATTACATCCCATGCCCTTGTGGCAAACTGTACAAGGCCACTCTCCCTCTTCTTTGACTGTACTGCCACCAACCCTGGATATCATCACTTTTGTTTTATCTGGATTTACCCTTAAGCCCTTGCACCCCATATTATCTCTCCACTTCCTAAATCTTTCCTCTGCCTCCCTTTCATTCTCTACAATCAACACCAAATCATCAGCATACAACATCTTCCATGGGAGTCCATTTCTGAAGTCACGTGAGAGAGCTTCAGGTACCACGATAAACAACATGGGATTCAAAACTGACCCCTGATGCACACCTACATTCACGGCACTCTCATCACTCAAATCTCCATTCACTCTTACCTGGGTGCGAGCACCCACATACATGGCCATAACCACCCTAACCAGCCACTCCTCCACCCAAGCTTTCTCATTGCCTACATCACCACCTCTCTAGGGACTCTGTCAAAGGCCTTTTCCAAATCAACAAAAACAAAATACAGATCCCTTTTCTTCTCAATATATTTTTCCAGAAGCTGTCGAACAATGAATATGGCATCGGTGGTCCCCCTGCCTGGCATAAACTCAAACTGCATCTCATCAATATTCACTCTTTCTCTAATCATATCTTCTAAAACTCTCTCCATTACCTTCATTATCTGATCTGAAAGCTTTATACCTCTATAATTTCCTCTTTCCAGGGGATCGCCCTACCCTTTGTACCCATTTACAATTACATTCTTCAGCCAGTCATCTGGGACAACACACTCATATATAATCATATGAGTGTATTGCCCCAAACTGATTTTCAAAGTTTATGGAGAGAAATGCAAGAGAACTTCAGCAGCCATTATCCATTGATGCCGCAGTAGTATGATGACAATAACAAGTACCATTTCACTTTCATTAGGCATTGAATATTTGATCTGCTTTATTGTGTTATTGGTAAACACTGTATTGCATATTTGATCATTATTGTGATAAATACTGTGCAGTAGTTGTTTTCTTAATAATATTGCCAATTGAATTTTAGGCAGTACAGTACAATGTTGGGTACAGTCATGTAGAAGAAGTTGTATAATATTTCACCTCTTTTATTTCTACCAGTGCGTTAATCAGGTGGCTGGGATTGCTAGCTGTGAAGCTGCCATCCAGGTAGTGCCAGGGTTAGAATCCTGTTGGAAGTATCTGACACTACTGGACTTGAATGTCCATCCACTGTTTATGGGTTAGTGGGTAAAATGAGTACTGAAGAGCTGCACCGTGGGAAGGTAATCGTGATAATGTGGATTATGTTTGTGGCCGTATATCCTAGAAAAATGGATGAATAGCCCATCCCTGACTCATTCTCTTAAATTATGGAGACGAGCACTGTGGCTAAATGCTCACAGTGTCTGCCCCCATCTTAACCTTTATACTCACTTTCCTCTGGCTAATATTTTAAGCTAAAAGAGGTATTTTATATACCCGGTACTGGTAAATATGCTTATAGATGATTCTCGTTGATATCATGCATCATGGAGGAAACTGATGGATTTGCCGTAAGTGTGATGTACACATAGTGGAATAATAGGTGAAATTATATTTGTAACTATACATAGTTGTAATTGTGTGTTTACCCTGCAGTGGTTTCGGGTACGTTTGAGAAGAGCACCCTCACAGATGTGGTAGATCGGGGGATAACCGGAGAAGTGTATGAAGTAAAGGCACTACCATTTGACTTGAAGCTGGAGAGCTTGACCGAATGCCACATCACTCACCACGGTCAGTATGCCATGCCCTCAGGTTGTATGTAACTAATTATGGCTGTATGGTAAGTGGTACAAAACGTCTCTTAGCCTTTCATTCTTAGCAATATATAAATTTATTATATTACTCCTTAAGTCTTTTGTATGTTATGTATGTTATATTAATAGACATAATTTGCATCAGTAACATACAAGAGGATATTGGAGTATAACGTTCAGATTAAATCACTACAAAAGAGGTGTTATGAAATCTCCAAAGCCACTTAGAATACATCCCATAATTTCTTGTTTTGGTATTCTTAACCTCTTTTTTACAATGATGTACAGTTTTGTTTCATTCGTACTATCTGTAGATGATTTTATTCTGCTTAGAGGATTTTTTATTTTTGATTTTCTTTTTTTTAATTAATGGAAAGGTTAACTTAATTTTTTTATCTTTTTCAGTTTTTCAGTTTCATATGTACAAGTATTTTCCCTGTAACAGGGGTCATGTGGGTCCATCTGATAGCACTCCATCCTCTGCATTGTTTATGATAACTGGGTGCATAAGAGATGTAGTAGTATTAGAGGTAGACTGCAAGATTATACTGATTTTGTGTGTGCAGCATGTCAAGGATTAATCTTTCTGGTAAGTCTCTCGAGTGCGTAGAGAAGTTTTGTTATTTGGGGGATATGTTGTGTGCACGAGGTGAGGCTGGAGCTAGCTCTGTGGCTAGAGTGAGGAGTGGTTGGAAGAAGCTCAGGGAGCTGTTGCCTCTCCTGACATTGAGGGGGTTCTGCTTCCTCGCTAAAGGATCTTTGTATGCGGTATGTGTTAGGAGTGTAATGCTATATGGTAATGAGACCTGGGCAGTAAAGGAAAAGGATATTTGTAGGATTAAATGTATAGAAACAACAGTGATTAGATGGATGTGTAGTGCGTCCTTGAGTACGAGGCCTTGGGAGGTAAGGATTATGATTGAAGAGTTGAGAGGAAGGATGGGACTGGAGTGTACTAATGTTATGATGAGGAGGAGCAGATTGAGATGGTTTGGCCATGTTGAGAAATGGAGGCTTACAGCGGGTGCAGGAGGTGAGAAGTGTGAACGTTGGTGGTAGGGTTGCAAGAGGCAGACTGAAAAAGACCTGGGATGAGGTCATAGAGTGTGGCCTCATGGATAAAGGGCTGAATACTGAGCCTACAAGAGGTTAAAGAGCATGGAGAGCCACCATTAGGTGACAAAGGCTGATGTATGGAAGCATGTTGGAGCCTTTATAAGTGATACAATACAATGAGAGGTGCCATTGGAAAGACGCAAGCATTACATCACATGGTCTTGTCACCCAGGTCCCATTAAACTTCACAAAGCCATCCAGCCTAATCACTACCCAGTGACGAGCACTCACCTCTGCATAACCCCTAAAGTCTGTTCATTATTGATCAACGTATTTTGGACAAGGTACGTTGAGTCCGATCCACATCAATTTAGTAGAAGCCACAAAAAACTGGGGAGAGGTTGCCATGCCTCTTTGATGACATAAGTGGAAGGTAGCAATTGGGAACAATATCTGGTGGTGTCTGGCATGATTGGTCCCTCTAGATGTGGTGGGAGGACCCTCCCCCCTTGGCTGTCTCTTCACCTCTATCTGCCCCATTGGATCCTCGTCCCACTGTTTCCTCCCACCCAAATCTCCCCTATACCCTCTCTGTACCATTGTGGAGGTGTGTAGCAGGCATATTCCCTCCCTACTGAGGGCCCCCCCATCCCCCTCTCCACCTCCCAGGGCCCCCCACACCGACTCCACCTCCCTCTGCCCCCCAGTTGACTGACCTTTGTAGAAGCAAGACCTGAGAGTGACCGCTCCATGATCAGAAACACTGTCCACACCACGTATGGCTAGGTGGCGGTCGGCACCTGTATATGCTGTACTGCTGCATTTGTCACTCAGAGTGTATGGGGTTATATAACCATGGCTGCTGCAATTGATCCTGACCCAGTGGAAGTGAATAATAAGTTCCAGGTACTGAGCAATGACATGGCCATGGAGGAAGGTGGTATCACCCCAGTCATTAGTGTGGCTGAAAAAAGGAAAAGGAGGAATAATGCAGCCGGACAAGAAATAAGCAGCCCCGATGCAGAGAGAAGAGACGGTAAGAGAAAAAAGTATGATGGTTTTAAGGAGGCGGGAAACAAGCGTAACAATGAGACAGTGACGGAGCGAGACGTAGGGGAGGTTGGGGAGCTGGATGAGGAGCCACATGGTGGAAAGATGGCGAGGAGGAGGCTGCTTTTCCGCAGGGACTGTGACCTCTCGTACCAGGTAAAAACATGGAGGACGGTAAAATTGGGGATTGAGCACAGGAACTTTGAGTTCCTGCTTAAACATGGGAGAAACAGAGCATACGTGACAGTGGGGAGCTAGGAAGCAGTGGACAAACTTACCATCACAGGTTTCCAAGGAATTGTGCTGTGTGCCAGGTGGTAGGACATACTCAGGGTACCATATACAGTATCTGTAATAGATAGTCACAGAGTTTGGCACAGGTTGAATTTTTCCCATAAATATTTATGTCCAGGTATTGCAAGATGCAGTTTTCATGCTAGGCGTCCAGAACCAACTAAGGATGGATAATGCAACCCCCACATAAACATCAGGAGATACCAAGAACTTACCAATGGAAGATGCACCAGATTTCCTTTCCACCATTGTTATCAGTGATTTTGATATGTAGGCAGTGCATTGCTCGTAAAATGTAAGTGTTCATCGTCATCATCATCATGACCTTTTTCAAACCTATAATGTTGAGGTGAGATGGAATCATCTCACATATTTCCATTTTTAAGTATATATAACAGTTTCATTCTCTGTTAACCACTTCAGTTCAGTGACTTACGTTGGGTGAAAATTTGAATGAGGGAAAAATATGTGTCCCTCATGAACCTTTTCACAAGGCCTCTCTCTTAACCCCTTCAGCCCGATGATGTATTCTGTTTTGTATTCTTTTTACCAATAGACATTTAAATCCTGCAGTGTAAGAGAGAGTTTTCAAAATGAAGATGTTAGATATAGTCTTCATTAACCTTTTCACCATGATAGGGTTCCTTTGAGTTGACTGATATAATCTGGAGTTTGGGGGGGGGGGGAAGGTCCTCAGATTCAAGGGTCTAAGCTGAATAAAATTGTTTGGTGGTGGCCTGATTAAACTGGAAAACGTGTCATGGTATTGAAGGTATTAGTAATGTTTGTGGCTTGTCAGATGAAATATCGTGGGATAATGTTTTAGAAAATATACAGTATAATGGAATTAAAAATGTTAATAATGTATCTGCATATGTGTTGCAGGGGGGACGTACCTTTACCTGTTGGTGTGGGGTGTGTGTGTGGAGTGTGGTTTTAGCCTGTCCGGCCAGAACATAATTGACTGCTACCCACAACGTCTCCTTACTCAGCCCACTCTCCCATGTTTAAACTGTCAGGTTGCTGAAGTTCTGCAGAGCCTTATGCAATCAGATAATGATGGTAAGTTGTGTACCACCATATTTAACCCCTAAAAGATGGGCATCGGAATGGTGTGACGTATGCTGAAGATGGGCATAATCAGCTAGTTGATATGGTCGGGGGTCGGTGGGGAAGGGGAGGGGAGGGGATGGGGGGAGGTGAAGGGGCAGTGGGGGGGGGGAGGATGGGTGTGGTGGTGGGGGGGAGTGTGACCACATGTGAGGGCACCCATCCTTTTGACCCTAGTACCCTCGGACAGCACATGCGGACACCCGTCTTTTAGGGGTTAAGACAAATAGTGTAAACTTAAGCTCCTCAGTTGTTGTAGCTTTACCTTCAGGTGACACTTCACTGAGTGACAGACCATATAGGTTCTTGTAGTCCAGCAAACCATTTACTACACTAGCTGTTAACTTCATAGTATACATTAACCAAATGTACACCTTGTGGCCCAGTTGGTTAAAGTAGTTCAACTGGATGTGGTTGTTAAGGATTTACATCCAAAGGGTCTTTGGGGTGTATTGATCACTTTTGCCACTCAAGGGCAATGCAACTAGTCAGCCTTGTTTTAAATGCCTGGACAGAGTAGCCTAGCCCCATGTCCCTAGGCTTCTGATGAGGCAGTAAATGATTGTGTGGCAACTGGATAGATATTACCTCTCTACCTGTTAAAATTTACCATTTCACCTTTTATCTTCACTCACTCTGCCATTTTTTATTGCCTAGGGATTAATAACATATTGCACTACATTAACTCATTGATATTGGAGAGGGACACCTTCATATGGTGGCACTGCTATAACGAGGCAGCTATACTAACATCCCTCCCTATTTCCTGACAGGAGGAGGGTGTACTACACAAATGCAGCCTGAACCTGCCCTCCGCCAGGTTGATGAGGAGACGAGCCCAGAGCCACAACAAGAAAGGCGGGGGCAACAACAGCAGCAATCAAACTGTAAGTAGCTTCAACAACAGCAACAATCCCTTCAGTCCAGTGATGTATTCTTCCCCCCACCCCCCATAGATGATTTTTTTTTTCTTTTTCAGCATAGACATTTGGATTTGGAGGTTTTAGATGTAGCGTTTGCTTACCCTGATGATGATGATGATGATGATGATGATGATGTTTCCCTGTTCGCTACTAGAGGCCCTTTCTAATGCGAATAAAGCCATCTTGTCATGACTTGAGGAAAATGAAAAGACCTCATTGGAGTAAAGGGTTTCACCTGTTGGAAAAGTCTGCTAATAATAATTTTCATATTGTGCTTCCTTTTGCAACACTAGTAGTTGGTAAATGTGGTATATTTGTCATGTACAGTTGATTTTTGAAACTACAGACACTAATGCACCAGATTGTGTAGGCAGATACCAAAATCTGTTGGTCCTAATCAGTCCAGCTGAAAAAGATTACCCTTTTTGAATAACTTGCCATGCCCATGGGAAGTGTTCACTGGGCAGCTCATTGATGCTCTGTGTCAGTTAATAAATGCTTATTTTTTACAGCACATTAATATGGTCATAAAAGAAAGGATACATAGAATACATTGAGCTGGTACAACTTATTTTACTGAGAACATCCCTGCTAGCTGGCATGAACATTTTCCATCCTTGGTGTGTGTGTGTGTGTGTGTGTTTTCCCAAAAGAACAACATTACCAGTAGGATACGGTATTTCATAAAGATGTTGTATATAGTTCTTTCTGTATGGTTTGTTGAGAAAAATGGCTGACTTTCACAAGCATGACAGTTTTACCGGAAAACATTTTCAAAAGCTTCATCCATTGTTTCAAAATGGAAAGACAAAAGATTGTAAAGAAAGTTTTTTGACTGAGTGTGCAGGGTTATCTTGAGTAGGTACATCTATCTATCTATCTGTTGCTAGACGCCTTAATCCCGTATGGGGTGGCCACAAACAAATCGCCTCCATGTCACCCTGTCTCCCGCCATTTCACTGCCCTGCTCCCAACTCACACCCCCCTCTCTCATATACCTCTCCACTCCATCCCTTCATCTCATCCTCCGGCTCCCCCACCCTCTCCACCCCTCCACCTCACTCACATACACTCTCCTTGTCAGTCTCTCACCCTCCATCCTCTCCACATGGCCAAACCACCTCAGTGTGTTCCTGCTAATGCTTCCTATCACATCCACATCCACACCACAATGCTTCTTCACTTGCTCATTTGTCAGCCTGTCTCTCCATGTGACTCCACAGGCTCCTCTTAAATAACTCATTTCCACTGCTCCTCTTAAATAACTCACTCCATCAACTCCTGGGGCTTTCCCCAATTTGACTTTCTTCATTGCTTGCACAACTTCTATCCTACTGATTATTTCTTGTCTTCTCACCCCCCTCCTTCTCCCAACCATTCCCCAGCCACTTATACTCGCATTACTTCCATTCTCTACGTTCAGCAATTCCTTAAAGTGTTCTCTCCATCTGCTATCTATTTCTCCCTTCTCCACTAGTAATCTACCATTTTTATCTTTCACTCCCCTACTAACTTCACTGCCATCCTGTCTTACTCTCTTCATGTCTTTGCAGAACATTTTCTTACAGTCCATCCACTTTACACTCAAATTCCTCCCAAATTCCTCACCCACTCTCTTCTTACTCTCTCTTACTAATCTTTTCACCTCTCTCTTCCTTTTTACATGTAACATATATAATCATAATTGTGCACATACAGATGCTCAGCAGCTGCAACAGAATTTGGGTAGTAGATATATTTAATAACAGTTGGATTTTATGGAGTTATATTTGGTGGCTAGACTGTACAGGATTATCATGTATGACTTAAGTATCCCCATAAGTACGTATCTGGTCATAAGTACGCACTTACAGAAACACATCACCTGCAACAGAATTTGAAAAACATTCAGTAACATGTGAGGTACTGTATGTGGGGTTATGTCAGATGGTCATAGAGGGTTATTCTCAGATACAAAGGATTACTAATTCAGTTAAAGGGTGTAATGCACAAAATTCATTACTATCATATTGTACTTTCTAGGGTTTTGGCCGGGCACTTTTTTTTTTTTTTTTTTTTTAAGCAGCCTGTGCAGTTTAAAAAATTTTCATAGTTTTTTTTTTTTTTTTTGGGGGGGTGGAATTCAGATAAACGAGTTTTAGTACAAAAAATGGCTTTTCAAATATCTGAAAATTTGGTAATCGAATGTTTACTGTAGATACCAGAGGTTACCTGTATCCTACCTAACTTATAGTAACAACCTAACCTGTTGAAATGCAACTGTAAATGAATTTGGGTAAATATGATTAGGTTTTATTAAAAGTCCCTCATTATGTCCCAGATACAAACACAGATTGTGAAAGCAAAACCAGGTGAATTAAAATTACACATATTGGCCTGTTATTACCATTATACAGGTATTCTTGTTCATTCACTACTGCTTATGCCAAATGATATGCATTTAAGGGTAGATAACCAGCATACTTCTCTTGGTGGCATTATGTGATTGAAAAGTCATCACTCTCCTCCTTGGATATCAGAATTATGGATGGACATTACGCTAACTTTTTTTTTTTTTAATGCAAGGAAGAAGGAACCAAAGGCCAGAAGCCTGAAGGATTGTTCTCTGCAAGACCACCAGGCAGAAATGCCTCAAGGCATATTAACCATGTATAATTCTCTTACATTTTCAGTCAGTCCTCTTGCTTATTTTTTATGTGCATTTGTTTTATTTTCTGTTATTTTCCATTAACACCCTCTCACTGTGATAGTAACATTTTTTTATATTCTAGTTACCACAGATGATTTTATTCAACTTTGGTAGGACCTCTAGTTGTAGAAGGCTAACTCTTAAAACATGGGTGGCATAAATTTACTGTGATGAGAATATGATGATGATGATGATGATGAGAATCAGGGTGCATGCTCCAGATGCCATAAATTTACTGCACTGTTGTGCTCTCCAGCTTGAACCCCAAGGTGGTCAGCTGGGCAGTTTGAGAAGGAATGCTGTTTAGTGGAAATTTTCTCAAAACAAGCCTGTCTGTAACATATCACAGAAATTCAAAAATACCACTCTGGAGGATTTAATGTATGCAGTAGGGTTGGGCTGATTAATCGTCAGGTAATCAGTAATCGGCCTAATCGGGGTAGATTTAACATGTATAGGGATGCGTTTTTGAGCCTTGGGTTTCCCCCCTAACCAAGTCGTAAACCCACCCAAATGAGTCCAAAAACAAGTTTCTAGCCAACCTAAATCCCCAAATAGCTGTAAAACAAGCTAAACTAAGCCTAAAAGCAGTTTATAACTCGCCTAAACCCAAATATAAAATCTGAAAATCGTCAAACAGAAGTCTAGAAAAATTCAAACCTAGTAAACTGTACCCCCAAAATGACAATTTTCACTCCACCTATGACTATACATATTAATTTAAGTCTAAAAACAGTTTATAAATGAGCCTAAACACAAAATTTAAGTCTACAATATCATCAAAATTGGTAAAAAACAAAAAAATAAACCCATTGTTAAACTGGGGTTTGGCCATTGTTAGGCAGGGTATGGTGGTATTTCTACCCCCATTGCTAAGCTGGGGTATCGCATCTAGGGGTGTCTTATCTCGGGGTATACCTGTACAGTACTGTCAACTAAAGACAGCATAGATTAGAGAGAGAGAGAGAATGAATCATTGCAATTAAATTAGTGCAATTAAATCTTACATATGAGTTAGTATAACTGAATTACTCTGCTTCACAGAAACCTCTTGTATTGAAGGGATTAATGAAAGCTAAAGTCTCTCTAGAGCTGTATAAACTTGCTTGGAGATAGCAAGATTGTAAAACTAAAGACATCACTGTATTGAAGAGGTTAGCGTTACATTTAGGAACAAAAGATTGAATTATTATTGCACTGCACCTGCTTTACACTTAGGGCAGGACATGTCTGTCATTTCCTTACTGACACATCATATTATGGAGAACCTTTGTGGCCTGAAAAACATTCCAAGCCATTCACAACTTAGGAATGTTAACCAGCAGAGAAAAATAAGAGACAAGATAAATATTAGGTGGAGAAACATACAAAATCTCTCATTTTAGGAATAATTGCCAGCAGAGGTGAATGAGAAATTGAAGCAGAGAAGTATTAGGTAGAGAAACATAGCTAGTCTCTCAATACAGGAATATTTTCCAGCTGAGGTGTGAGAAACAATGGAATGTTTGGTGAGTTATTGTCCCCAGCTCTACCTTAGTTACTCACTCTCAACCTATACTCCTTACAGGTTCTGGTGAGGGAAAAAGAGAGACCACAGGAGCAGCAGCAGTTGAAGGGAAACAGACCACAAGAGAAGAGACCACAGGAGCAGCAGCAGTTGGAAGGAAACAGACCACAAGAGAAGAGACCACAGGAGCAGCAGCAGTTGGAGGGAAACAGACCACAAGAGAAGAGACCACAGGAGCAGCAGCAGTTGGAAGGAAACAGACCACAAGAGAAGAGACCACAGGAGCAGCAGCAGTTGAAGGGAAACAGACCACAAGAGAAGAGACCACAGGAGCAGCAGCAGTTGGAGGGAAACAGACCACAAGAGAAGAGACCACAGGAGCAGCAGCAATTGAAGGGAAACAGACCACAAGAAATGAGACCACAGGAGCAGCAGCAATTGAAGGGAAACAGACCACAAGAAATGAGACCACAGGAGCAGCAGCAGTTGGAGGGTTTGGTGAGGGAGAGATCGAGAGTATGGGAGCAGCAGCAGTTGGAGGGAAACAGACCACAAGAGAAAAGACCGTAGGAGCAGCAGCAGTTGGAGGGAAACAGACCACAAGAGAAAAGACCGTAGGAGCAGCAGCAGTTGGAGGGAAACAGACCACAAGAGAAAAGACCGTAGGAGCAGCAGCAGTTGGAGGGAAACAGACCACAAGAGAAAAGATCGTAGGAGCAGCAGCAGTTGGAGGGAAACAGACCATGAGAGAAGAGACCATAGGAGCAGCTGCAGTTGGAGGGCCTGGTGAGGGAGAGAATGAGAGTATAGCAGCAGCATCATATACGGTCCATCCCATCATGCTTATGACTGTGGAGCTGGCTGACCCAGAAACTGGCATTGTACTGCCCTGTGTTTTGGCTGGTGACCACTCCAAAGAATTCTTTGGTCAGTGATAACATGGTACTGTGTGTGTGTGTGTATATATATATATATATATATATATATATATATATATATATATATAATTATTGTGAAACTAATGACTGAAAAGGATTAAGAAAATAGGGGGAGGGGCATCCGTTGAGGACTTTGTAGTATCAGAGGGTACATGTCAGTATTCTTTTTTACTGTTGTAATGTCCAGCTTAACTGGTTGATATTGTTCCTTGAATCTTTGTGATATATTTTTTTTAGTTGTTGCTGCTCCCAGATGGTTATATTCAGTGTAGGACCAGGAATTTCCTTTCATATTGACAGGGTTCAGTTGAATCCTTTCAGTTAAAAAATCTTTCCCAAACAGAATAAAATCAGATGGTGGTAGAAGAATAACTTACAAAGTACACCATAGGGCAGAATTAACATCTTTAGTACATTACAATATAGTAGTCTTTTTTGCTAGACAGTTTTATTCAGTGTAGGGGAGACCTTAGGGTTTATCCTTTCATAATGTTATAATCTTTTAATATTATTCCTTCTACCATTAGACTTCTTTATTCAGCTAAGGGCAGACGGTGTAGTAAAGCAGTTAGAGACTGTGTTTCTTAGCTTTTTCATATTGAAACATGCTTTTAATCTTATTTGTGCTAATACCAGAGAACTGTTTGTAGTGTATGGGAGATCATTTATAATGAAGAGGTTAAGCTTACTAATATCCTGTAATTGTGCAGGTGTGTCTTGTGCCTTCTCCTGGTTGGTAGCGGATGGTGATGAAGACAGCGAGAGGAAGCAAGTAATTAAACTAATGAATGCCTTACTTGATGACTACAGACCACAAGTGTTTGCCATAAAGAAGATGAAAACTCCCCGTGGTGACCTCAAGTATCAGATACGCCACACCTCACTCAGATTTCTTTAGCCACAAATGTTCACTCTTGTAGAATTTTTACCAGATCTGTTCTTTGTATATTTGTATAATGCAAGTTTTGAAAGTCATTGTATTGCGTCTACTTTTCAATCTTGCTCATCTTGTGGGTATCCGCCCTACACAGTCCCAGCCAGCATTAGTAGACCCTTATCCCTGAGGTCATTTTGTAGGACCTTCTCCAGAATCATTTTGCAGAGTGTATGGGAGAAATGGAGTTCCCCCGAGCTAAGCCCCATATTGGACTATATAGCCCCGCTAGGGTTACAGGAGGGAGCTACCCCTCCCGGCACGGCAGCCCGGGCGAGGCTCGAACTTGCAATCCCCCGATCACAAGTCCAGCGCGCTACCACTGTGCTACCGCGCCCCCCTTTGCAGAGTGTAGGTCTGTCTCATGATGTTGCTGTCCATAATCACACATTTGTATTTGTCAGACATATTTTGTCCACCATTCTCTCCACATATTCAGACAACCTCCATCTCCTTCAGTGTATATATTGCCAGTGCCTTCAGTTCCCAGCTGATCTCTCAGCTCTTATCAGCAATCTTTCCTTTTACCGTACTTTTGTGTAGGGAAACATTACACATCTTTTTAGCCATCTTTATATATATGCTTATATTTATGAATGCCCTGTCCATTTACTGCCTAGGATTCACTATGGACCCCTCTTTGTCAGTGGAGCTAGCTTCATCTTCCCCCCCCAGGCATAGATCGTATCACCCAGGGGGAAAAAAAAAAAATCCTGTATATAGTTCAGATACATTCCACCACAGAGACACTTCATCCATTGGTGGGCCATTTGTCCACACTGCTCGGTTACACCCCCCAGTCATGGCATATCCACTTACCACCTTCTGTTCATTTGTGTAGAAAGTTTCATCTCTTCCTGATTAAGCATCTTGCATGTATTTCTCATAGATATTTATATCATGATCATGATCATCATCTAATTCTGTGTTGCCCCATAAGGAGCATAGGAACCCAAGATTAGGCAAGTTGGTTATGACATTTAAGATGAGAGTGACCAGCCTCACTTATCCCTGAGTAACATTACTTGAGCAGTAAACCCCAACCACCCTGTGGATATAAATCTGCATCAGCTCAATCCACTTGGAGCACCTTAATAAGCCCACACAACTACTAGGTGCCATAATTTGTTTATATGGTACCATCCAGCATAGTAAATGGCTCCCTGGTATACAGGAAACTATTTGGCTTGTCACTCAGTGTAAAGTCACTTGTGGACAGAAGAAGGAGGAGAGAATGAAGGAAAGAAAGACAGAAGAGGAAGGAAGGAAAGAAGGATGGAAGAGAGGGAAGGGCAGGCACCCAAGAGCAGTACTACATCGAGTGAGTGGATGGTGAGCACCCCCACCTACCACTAATAGATATGTATAAATACATATAATTAACCACTCAGGGATGAGTGAGGCTGATCACTCTCATCTTAAATGTCTGGACCATCTTGCCTAGCCTGTGGCTTCTATGCTTCTTATGGGGCGACACAGGATTAGACGTTGAATGGATGGATGGATTTTGTTTCCTCCGCATATTATCAGCAACATATCACATTAAGTAATCTGTGCTAAATTCATCACCAGCAATGACTTCAACATGCCTCACTGGTTTCCTTTCTCTCAAATCATCAGTAGGGAGCAGGATGGCTCAGCAGTAGAGAATCGGACTCGGGACTGGGGGGTCGTGAGTTTGAGCCACGCCCAGTAGCTGCCATGCCAGGAGGGGTAGCGACCTCCTGTCAGCTAGCTCAGGGCAACATTTTTTTCAAATCATCAGTAGAGTGAATACAAACCCCCTCAGGTATTTATTTTTATATCAGTCTACTTTTTTTTTTTTTTTTAAGAAGTACTTTATACAATGTCTTACAAACTTCAGTATTTTTTGTTTCTCCCCCAAAAAGATTGAAGAAAGAACTAAATAAAAAATAATGTATAACTATTAGAGTACAGCTATTCCAGGTTTATTTTAAGGAATCCTTGTATGTATAAACATTTTATACAAGTTATGTATGAAATGAAATAGGACACTTTAATTATGTTCCAGGTTCCTGTGATTGATAAGTTTCATATTTTATTTTTATGGACTTGCTATCCTCTGGTGTATTCACCCTACTGTATACCATAACATTTTATCATATTCTTCCACGGTGCCCCATATCATACGTTAGATGTTCCTCATATACTGTATCAGTACCTCTCATTAAACTCTCACTTAGATTCAGTCACATATGTACCCTTCATTATTTTATTCCTGAATGCTTAATACAAATATGAGCCTATTTGAACTGTACTATGAAGTGTAACATAGATTTACAGCTGTAAGTTATCTACATTGTATGAAAATCTTAAGTTACATAACTGTCACACTGACATCGCTCTGACTTTTCTTCTGTTATGTTAAGTTACATAACTGTCATACTGACATCACTCTGACTTTTCTTCTGTTATGTTAAGGGAGATCTGAAACAAATTCTTAAATTTCATCTGACATGCATGAGGGAAAGTCAAAATTTCAACGGCTTGGATAGTGTGTGGCTGATTGTGTGCCTCATTTCTGTTGCATGCTGTTTAATAGTTCAACTTTTTGTGTGCCCTCATTCTTTGTTTCTGGATCCTACCTAACTCGATCCTGTAGGTGTGAATTAGAGCTGGGATGGTGATGACAACGATGATTTACAACATATGAGTACATTAACAGGTAGTGCCCCCCAAAAGGCTTTTCGTCTCATTAACTCTCCTCCTCTTACTGACTCCCTTCAACCTCTGTCTCTTCATCGCACTGTTGCATCTTTATCTCTTTTCTATCGCTACTTCCATGGTCACTGCTCCTCTGAACCGTCTGCGTGCATTCCTCCACCTCTACGACGGGCGCGTAGCACCCGTCTAGCAGCAAACTCTCATCCCTTTTCTGTCCGACTCTCTAATGCAAGAGTTAACCGTTACTCCCAGTCCTTCATTTATGCAACAGGTCAACTCTGGAACTGTCTCCCTCGGTCTGTATTTCCTGCTTCCTATGATCTCCATTCTTTCAAACAGTGTGTCCAGGCATCTCGAAATGATCGGATCTTGAATTTGGCTCTCTCTTGTATTCTGTTTTTCTCTTGGAAGGAACAGTAATTGTGGGCTTGCGGCCTTTGGTTCCTTCTTCCCCACATAAAAAAAAAAAAAGTAACGGATTTGTCCAAAAATATCAATTTATTCCATACCATTGGTTCTGAAACTGGCATATTTTTATAGGTAGCAACAGAAGTTTGACAGCAACAGTTTTCTGTGATTTATCATGGACTTACATCTGGCAGTGAATGTATGAAAGTACAGTACTTTGTAGACAGATCTCATTATAAGTCAGGGATGGGCTCTGAAATATCATTACTTGCTTTCCATATAATTTGGAACAGTAATAGGTAGAGGTGGGGGCAGATGTCATGAGGCACTTAGCCACAGTGCCTATCTCCATAACATACCATAGGCTTCTGAGCCTGTGGCTGTTTTTTCATCCAGTGTCCTGGGATACAAGGTCAGTGTGTCATCTAGGGTACTACAGTTACCTCCCTTAGATATTATCCTAGATACTCATTTACCCTTTCAACCTAAAAGGGGTGGATGGAGATTTGAGTTGAGTGATGCCAGCTGCCTCCACCAGGATGCAGACCGTGGTGCTAACGTGCCGGCAGCCTCACAGTCAGCAACACTGACCACTCAACCACCTTTGCAGTAAATGAAAGAAATTGGGTAATTTAGCTGCATATATTAATGGCACTTCAGCAGATTATTAGTCCCCTACCGGTACGCAGTTCTGTCAGCACTGTATATCCGTCAGTCCGTCTGCAACTTTGTGTCTGCTCTGTAACTTCCAAAGGCATGGACAGATCACAGTACAGTATAGCTTCACACAATTGTTCCCCATACCATGATAGTGTGTTGTGTGTAAAAATCAGCCATCTACTCCCAAGGTCAAGGTCACACTTGGGGCCCAAACAAGGTCGGGTGCTGTCATACGTGCATTCATGTCCGCTCTGTAACTTCCATGTGCATGGACAGATTTTGATATAATTTCAACAGCACAACATACACTCCTTGAGAGCTCTGTGGGAAAGCCCGATCTCGGCCGTGGCCTTCCTTAGGGACTCGGGGCTGTTCGGCCAGACTGCCTAGGGAACAAGTACTACAACTACTTCCTCCTCTTCCCTCTCTTCACCATTCATCTCCTTCCATTGTGAAAAATGTGGATGAGGATGTCTGAAAACCAAAACTTTGAAAGAACTGAACAAGCATGAAATCTGACTGGTGGAATAAAAAAAATTTGCGTAAGCAGGGAAAAGTAAACATAATTAGGTTAAGAGACGGTGACTGAAAAAGCAAATCAGATGAAATATAAATCAATGAGTGCAAACGTTTTCGAGGAATAATTGAGAAAGGGCATTGTGTGTGTGTGTGTGTGTGTGTGTGTGTGTGTGTGTGTGTGTGTGTGTGTGTGTGTGTGTGTGATTTGGGTAATTAAGGCGTTGAAATGAAAAATATGATCGAGGGTTTGACGGAGTGAAAAGAAATTTAAGAAAGGGACTGAATGAGAAAGATAACCAAAGAAAATAAGAATGCCGGTTAGGCACGAAAATGATTGGTAGTTTGAATAAATGCCAAAGGTACGAGTGAAAGAAAAGTTGGAGAAAGGCCGGGTAAGCATTAATAAGAGGAGACAAACTATATTTCAGTATAAAGACTACTTATCTCCTATGTAATTTTTGCATAATGTGTCAATATTCTCGTATTCTATTAATTTTATATCATCAATACGATATATTGTACGACAGTTACATGAAAGAGGATAATAAAGGTGTATCGGGCAAAATAAACGTTAAGGAAGAGCTGTTACGAGTCAACGAGCCTACGACCAACTGTGAATGAGGGTTTGACAGTATATTAGGGTGTAATAAGCAAAATAAGTCACTGAAGAGATATTGCGAAATATGTCAACGAGAATACGATTCTGTCATTGAGGGTTTGACAGGATAGTAAGGTATAGTAGGCTAAATAAATCGCTGAGGTATAAGTGTTACGAAATTTTCTACGCTCTAATGTGAAAGGGGATTTGAGATTATATTATAGTGAAAAAAAAAAAAAATCGCTGGAGATAAAATACTATCCAATGTGGATGAAGTTTGACAGGGTATATTAAGATAAAATACATAAAATAACCTCAAAACAGAAGGCATAACGAAATCTGAGACAACGAGATTAAGACCCAGTGTGAATGAGATTTTGACAAGATAGTAATGTGTAATAATAAAATGAATTGCTAAGGATGTTACGAAATCTAGCCTGGGATCATACGGTCCTAGAATGAGGGTTTGACAGAGGATGAGAGATGGCTAGTGTCAGAAATGAAAAAGTTAACAGGTAGAAAGTGAGTGAGTGTTCATAAATCGCTAGGATGACAACAGTGAGAACAAAACACCTGTCACTTGCACCTGTTCAACACCCGAGCATCTGTGTGTTCTATTGTTCATGTCAGATGGTTTTCATGTGTCGACAGTTGCACAGTTCTTCCTTTCAGCTTCTAGGGAGTTGGTTACGAGATTCGGTAAGTTACAGCTGCTGAACCAAAATGTCTTGTTGCCTCCTGCTGAACCCACAAACGTCGCTAATCTCACGCTCAGGAGACGCTAGATTATTGCTGCATAAAGAAAGAGTCCAGAATATGTGCAGAACACGTCCAGCTCCAGAAGTACCGGATAGATAAGGAACCATATAGTGGAATTCATCTATATGGAATCGCTACAGAGAGCACCTTGCGTGTAAAAATCCTTAAGGAACTACAGTGAGGCACCTAATGGGGCATTGGTACAGTGAAATACCTTGCGTATGAAAATCCTTAAGGAGTTAAAATGAAGCACCAAATGGAGCTTCACTAGAGTGAACCACTGACGTGTGAAAAATCCTGAAGATACGACTGACTAAACAGACCGCTCATTGAGATGTTCCCGTATGTAAAATATTGGTAGAATTTATAGAAGAACGTTAACATTTGGTCATAATATTTAGATTATCATTAAAAACTGGGTAAATTAACAAGCCTGAGCGTCTGTGTATCCCTGTAGAATCAGACTGTGTTTTGGTGACAAATGGTGCACGTAGCTCTTCAGCCCCTGTTAAAATCTCAACTCGCTTATGCAGTAGGAGATACGAGCCCGCTGGCAACACAAAGACCCATATCTACATCAGAACAAGGAGGAGGGCTTTCCATCTCCCAGTCCTATATCACCCAGGGAAAGGTGAAGAGTAAAGAAAGAAAAAAGCAGGATGACTAGAACACTGAGTAACACTTGGGTAGCAGAACAAATGACGAGGGAACGAAGGTGTGGGTGATGTCACAGCAACGTGGGGGGCTGAACAAGATTAACAGGCAAAGGAACCGAACGGGTGAGGCTGAGGCGGCTCTGTCCGGGACCAACATTATTAAATATTCAGCAGTACAGGACTTACACTATGGAAAAAAAAAGAAAAAAAAGTAAAGGACCTTGGGGGGAGGCGGTGGCTGAATCGGTAGAGAGGCGGCTTGCGGTCCTAATGGACCCAGGATCGAATCCCGGCTGGGGCAGGGAACAGTTTAAGGATTTGAATTTCCTAAAAGCAGACTTTCCTGATCTACCAGATGACCCGCCGACATGTCGTAAAAATACCCCCGCTAATACCAATACACCAGTCCTGTATGAGACAGCCCTAGCATGTATTCAATATGGACGGTGGGTGTTAGCGCCGAAGTGGTGACATGTGGAGGTGTAGGAGGACTACTGGGCCTTGGGATAGGCAACTGCCCCCAAGAAATAGGCCCTGAGCCTTTGCCCAGAGTCGGACACATAAAAAAAAAAAAAAAACATGAGCAGTTATTAAATGAATAAGTGGTGATTGAATTACAAGTATTGCTTAAATGGAGGTGTAAGAGGAAGAAGTGACAATGAAAGGCAGTCGACCAGCATGTATTGCACAACAAAATACCGATGGGACAATGACCAAACGGAAAACCCAACAACTCACCCGACGGGATGCAGGTCACTTGGGTTGTGCAACACAGAGGGTAAAAGGTGTGTTCGATGACCGCATACCTGCGTTGTGCCGACACAACTGTCAGCTGGCATAAACATCAGCTAGCATAACTGTTAGCATTACCATTAGGCGACATAACCATCAGGGTTATAACCGTCAGGGGACAAAACCGTCAGATGTCATAACCGTCAGGAGGAAAAACCGCCAGGGAGCATAAGTGCCTGATGGCATAACTGTCGAGGCATAACCGTCAGGGGGCATAAATGCAAGAAGACGTATCCGTGAGTACGAGAGTCAAAAGTATTGATGATTTTCCTGCATTGTATAATCACGAACAAATATGTTCAGTGATCAATTCAGGATACTTCACATACTGGTACTGTTACCGGTAGGCTACATCATTTGTTTTAGGTACTATCAGCCATGTTCACAGCCAGTCAGAGCAAGCAGCACCCACTTCAGGCTCAGTCTGGTCAAGTTTGGTCTAGGTCTGTTAAGTGCCATTCAAGGTAGATGATGGTGGGTGACGAGGTATAATGTGGGAAGTAAGCTGTATCATGTGTATAAGAATGATGTAGGTTTGCTGGTAGTCAAGGGAATCATTATACTATTCACACCATCTGGGCAGTAATGGGTACAGTGTGTGGAGAGGTTTGGTGGGATGATGGTGGGCGTTGAGGTATGCTGGGTAAAGAGTATACTGTGAAAATAGGTCATGTATGTAGGCCAGTAAGGTGTAAGTCAGAAACAAGGAACTAAAAAATGGATGGGGTGGGCAGAAACGAGTGGGTGGGATGGGGAGAAAGGTGAAACGAGATAAGAGGTGGCCTTAGCAGTGGGAAGATGGTTTGTGAAGAAAGTCTGATCTGCTAGGTGGTAGAAAAAGGGTAAGGTGGGTGGACAGGGGAGGACGGGAGTAATATGGTATATACCTGTAATCAAGATGGGCATTGTAGACAGACTAATATGGATGTGGCGATGGTTTAGTCCAAATTTCTCTCCAAGAAAATGAATATTGAGAAACTAGAAAGTAAAAGAAACAACAGATGATGAAGAAAACAACATATCAAGTACGCACCGTTCTCATATACTCTGCAACTAAGGACACGGATGAAAATGGAGATCTGCGTCTGTAGGCAGGCTTCAGGCTTAGAGCAACATGACAGAACTCTGTTATTCTTTTACTTGGTGGACCTCTTGGTAGGAGACACACTGTGGAGTCAAGGTAACTAAGAAATAAACGAGCATGCCTCCTGAATTTAATGATAATGCTTGAAACATGAATCTGCCAGTTAAACACGGAATTGGGGGCAACTGTACATGACATTACTTGCGAGGGAGTGAGTGGGATGGGGTGGCTGTGTGTGTGTGTGTGTGTGTGTGTGTGTGTGTGTGTGTGTGTGTGTGTGTGTGTGTGTGTGTGTGTGTGTGTGTGTGTGTGTGTGTGTGTGTGTGTGTGTGTGTGAGGACTGGCGCCAATGCTGTCTACTACCAGGATGTTTAGTTATCTTCAGTACTTGTTTGTACTCTTCCCGGTGTTCCCAGCAGCAGAAACAACAACAACAAAAATCATCATCATCATTTTCACTTCCTGCAACTTACTTGGTGAACGAAGTATCCACAAACAGGAACAGGAAATACAAGAGTAGTAGAACTGTCAACTGAGTGGCCAGTAAAATTGGGCCACACTCATTTATCCACCCACTCATCATCGAAGCCTTTGAATATACGGTTCATATCGTCTGTGAGGTAGAGCCATTCCATTGACTGCCGGGTTAAAAAAGAAAAAAAAAAGAAGTGCAGCGCTAGTATGCATTACATACAGTACATCGTTCATCCATCCTCTTCTCTCCATTGTCAATTCCTTCCTTTCCTCAGTTTCCATACCTCGCTTATTCACTCATTCACTTTCAATAAACATTCACCTTCTTCTACTTCCACGAGCCTCCTCCCGCATGCTCTCAAACTTATTAATACTCGTACACTGTATACCGTTTCAGTACCTTTTTGACATCTGTTCTTTCTGTGTGACCATACTGTCAAAGCACACTCCAGTACCTTTTCGTAAAAAACTTCCTTACTCTGCTCTGCATCTGTTACGAGAGAGAGAGAGAGAGAGAGAGAGAGAGAGAGAGAGAGAGAGAGAGAGAGAGAACATCTGTGAAATCTGAGCCCCTGCAGCAGTACATAAATTTTTCTCTCATTGTTCTGGGAGTTCACTGACTGTGGAACTGACAGGTGTGGGTGAGGCAGGTGTGGGTGTGTGATTAATGATTGTCACGTCAGCGCGGCACAGGTGTTCCAAGCTCGTTAGGAATTCGGGTGACAGATGTGGTGTAACACAGGCATATGAAGGGTATGAGGAATGAGGACGGTATGAGGTGAATGGGTATTTGGTAAAGAGTAATGTCTGAGGTTTGTAAGTAATGAGTAAAAAGTGATGTGTGAGGTAAATGAAGTGTATAAGTAACAAGTAATGTGCAAAGAGTAATATATGAGGTGTATGAGTAATGAGTATGTAATTAGTATTGTATGAAGTGTATTTTGAATGAGTGTTCCGTAATGTATGATGTGTATGAGTATGGACTGTATTACGTTAGCGTAGTTCTTGTGTTCCCAGATTGTTAGTTCAGATGGAGGTCGAAAAGTATAACTACAAAAGAACTGCCGGACATGGATTATCTCTTCTCTCAAATTTACATTACCCCTCTTACGGTATGGACAATTCTCTTGTTTTTATTCCACCTAAGGCAGATTATTTCATTCAGCTAAGGGTGATTTCTAGGAGGATGAGTATACTGATACTGGCACCACTCACCCTCTCGCGATTGGGGACAATCTTAGTAATCTGAGAGTAAGTCATAGGAGGCTGTGTTATTAAAATCTTTTATAGTGCCATAACGTATATTTGCTGCGCCAGTGAACTGTGAGGGAGTCAGTCGTTTTCTGTAATTCTAGTACCATTTCAAACCGTGTATTGCCTCTTATATCTTACTGACTAAAGTTATCTTGTTCCCGCAGAAGCAGTATACCTCAAGGGAAGCAAACGGGCAGTAAACAAGAAGTACCAGTAATTAGAAAAGGAAAAGAAAAATACACAAGAAAGAAAGAAAGAAGGGAGGGGGAAAGAAAGAAGGAAGGAAACATAAAGGAAGGAAGGAAAAAAAGAAAGAAGGAAACACAAAAAGGAAGAAAATACGCAAGAAGAAAGAAGGGAAATAGTAAAGATGAAGGCAGCTATGATGACAGTGGTGGTGATGATTATGGTGGTGGTGGTGGCTGTGTCGGTAGGGAGGATATCGGCGTCACCAAATATCGCAGGTTAGAGTTAACAGGCACCTTGTTCATAAGATTTATTTATTTATATATCCATTTATTTATTTTATTCTTGCTATGATTCGACAACTTTATTCAGTCAGGGGATAATGAAGGCTTTATCTAATGCCTCCTGGTCAAAAAATCTCCTGAGCCCTGAGCATTATTATTATTATTATTATTATTATTATTATAACTGGCCAGATTTCGACTTGTTATACTCGCTGAGCCACTAACTCCCTTCTTTGCCCTAACCATACAGATCATGCGGGCCGCCTTCCAAGAGAGACGCAGGAGCCGGGACAAGTGGGTATGTGTAGTGCGTTTACTCTAAACCCTCACAGCTCAGTTGACCAAGTGTAGTCAGAATGAAGGGAAGATTATAACTAGTAACCAAGGAGATCCATTTGTAGTGAATAAGCTCATCTAATTTCAGACTAAACGGACGATTTTTAACTAGTAACCAAGGAGACTCATTTGTAGTGCATAATGTAATCGAATTTCAGACTGAACGGGCGATTTTAACCAAAGAGACTCATTTGCAGGGGATAAGGTCATAGAGTTTCACGCAACCTCGGCTTAGTATTTAGCTTTATTAGAGTGGGCCAGTTCCCTCTGGTGAAAACAGGCCAACTATAGTGTTTTCTGGCGGCAAGAATGAACAAAATCGTCAGGCAACAGGAATCAAGAAGTAACAATGAGATCCTCAGGCTGAAGGGGTTACAAATTAAACAAATCCAGTAACAACAATGAAATATATTAAAAAAAGCGAATGTCTTGTTTGCTGGAAAATTCGTAATACCTCTTCCTTAGCGATTTCTTTTGCGTATTAAACCTTGACATTATTTTGCATGCTACACTTATTCATATTGCTTTTATGACATACTTGGCAGCAACAACACATGTGAGGAGACTGAGGTGTGATGTGCAGAAACAATCGGTATGGATGAGGTGTTACGAATTTTCCGCTTTTTATATTTAATTGCTGATGCTAACTGACGATTTATTTCATTCAGCTCAGGGATTTTTTTTTTTTAAATTCTTGATGCCACCAGACGATTTGATTCACCAAAGTTACTTATGGCTATGTCTAACCCATCTGTTTCGTTCTATCCATCCATCCATCTCTCTGTCTCTGTCTGTCTGTCTCATGATACTTATAAATGCAGTGTTTCAGTAATCTATCTGACTGCCTTCATTTACGTGTGTCTCTATATTTGATTATACTCGTATATTAATATTTAAATGCCCACCTACTTTTTCGATGTCAGTCTGCTTACCTGTATTTGTTACCTGTCTACTTACCTGTCTATATGAATTTATATTTTCCTTCATTTTTCATCTGTGTTGGATATCTTTCTGTCTGTCTGTCTGTTTCTCATTCAAAGTACTGTACCTATTTACAGTTGTTACTTTCTGTCTATACCTTCTCTCTCTCTCTCTCTCTCTCTCTCTCTCTCTCTCTCTCTCCTAACGCGGGCACACGTGTTTCAGCTGTGATGGGGTGCCTACTCATCGACGTGGTGCAGACTGTGGAAAAGCTGGCATGTGGTGGTGAATCTGTCCCTTAGTAGAATGATATTTGAAGATAGTCGAATGAACTGACAAATAGATAGATACAGATAGATGGATAAATAAATAGATATAGATAGATGGATAAATAGACAGATAGATATAGAGAGATAGAGAGATAGATAGAGAAGAAGGCAGGTAAGAATACATGGGTTGATAGGCTTGGCAGATGGGCGTATACAGATAAATGAATCATTTACAGACAGACAGACAGACATACGGACACAGATAGATAGATCGATAGATACTCAAATATATACAAAGTTTAGAGAGAGAGAGAGAGAGAGCAACTGCACTAATTTCCCCTTAATGATCTTTGGGCTACCTGACCGAGCACTATCTTAACCAGAGTTAATTAAGATCTCATGAGTATTCGCGATCTTGCATACACACACACACACACACACACACACACACACACACACACACACACACACACACATTCTCTCTCTCTGGTACGCCGGTCAATAGCCTAGCTCACGGTCGTGTGTGTGTGTGTGTGTGTGTGTGTGTGTGTGTGTGTGTGTGTGTGTGTGTGTGTGTGTGTGTGTGTGTGTGTGTGTAAAGCTTTCATGTACTTTATGTATGTATGTACTTACTGTATACATATATTGGTAGGCTGGCATGTGTAGAGAATGTTATGCATGTATGTATGATGTATATATGAAGCAGTGTTGTGGGACCTTCAGCCTGGCATAGTCCCCGTGCAAAACCAAAGTGATAAAAGGAATGAAGAATGACGTCACGAGGAGGTGGACATCCCCAACCCACCACACCCCCGATGACGTAACCACCACACCTACACGGCCATCAACACCTTCCTTATTTCGCATTCAGTGAAGCTTTATTACTCCTTTACTGACCGGGCATCAGTTCAGCGTTGTTATCTGCCAAGTGCTGCAGGATTTTACTAAGTCCATCTCTGAAGGGTTAATCGATCATATGATAAATAAATAAATACGGCATAGCTTCTGCCACTGTAGTGTGTCTGTACTCTCTGTAACACTCCCACCCACCCAACTACCCATCCATCCTTTGTAAACATGGTAATTCTTGTGACTGCTGTGGGTTATACTGATATTTTGGAGGTAATATACCTGTTGTGTTTGTCATCAACCAGCCACACAAGCCACATGTGTTATTCTGAAACTACAGTAGCTTCCCCAGATTAGTTCCCCTCCAGACATGAACCTACAGCAGTTCACGTCCAAATGTTACAGATAATTGTTTTCTAATGAGTGGACGACACATGTAATCTGGTGTATGAAATGTCTTTGAATTTGTTTTTCCTTCCTCTGTTCATCTTTTGTATGATAATAATGATAATAATAATGGTTGAATGGGTAACAGCAACACCACAATGGCAGACGCGGCTTAATCTCAGTTCATATTAATCAGAAGGAGCATCACCACATATTATTGTTTGCTGTAACTTGCACAAGGTTTGAATGGTTTGAGGGATATATTGTTTGATTTTGAGGTGCTTTTTCAGTGCACTCGGTCGTTCACTTTATTATTATTTGGGACTGGGGTTGAGTTTGAACCTTACACTTCCACTACACTTGCTTTTTTTGCATAAAAATTTCCACCAAGAATATACAGTATATGATCGACTTAATTACAGTTGCAAAACACCCCTAGAAGACATTAGTAGAATAAAAATAATAATAATAATAATAATAATAATAATAAATTTTCACAGCTAAAAATCTACAGAAAAAAAGATGTCATTCTAAGGTTAGGAATTCACGTGCAGGGCGGAATATAGGCTATGCAAATCCATGACGCCTTTTCTGCCTTTTTTTTTTCTCTGTACGATTTTACTCAGTTTACGACAAGGTCCTAGTAATGAATGGGCAATGAAGGCTATCTGGAACCCCTCCACTTCGCAGAGGAATGCATTCATAAAGAGAACAAGAATTAAGGATGAACTAATTGGACTGAAAGGGTTATGGGTTAAGACGTCGTTATAAACAATTTTGCAACCACCAGAAAATTATTATTATTATTATTATTATTATTATTATTATTATTATGAGTTTGAGAGAACGCCCTGGATTCGGTGATTACGCCAGTTAACCCCTTCAGTTCGAAAAGTCTCTCAAATAAAATCGTCCAGAAATAGCAATAAATAGTGCTGGAGAGGTTAAGAAAGGCTACACTTAACCCATCAGTTCGAAAATTCTTCCTTAAAATTCCAAAAGCCAATTTGGTCATCTGTTGGTGGCAATGATTAAAAAAGAAATGAGAGAAAAGTGAGAAAATGAACGTGTGCTAACAGACTAAGAAAATGGGATAAAGGAAAGGAAACTATTGCAAGGAAGTAAAGAAAAAGTGTGAAAACAAGGCGTCAACGTACTGAATTAGTAGTAGTAGTAGTAGTAGTAGTAGCCTAGTAGTAGTAGTAGTAGTAGTAGTAGTAGTAAGTTAAACAGCTCTTTTGAACGTGAACTCTTTTTGAATGTTGAGCTGTAATGTGAGATTAACACTAAAATATGGTGCTAGTCACGAGGAAGAGGTCTGAAAAGGATGTAGAGCCGTACTTCAGTCTTATTCTATCTCTGAGCTATAACGAGAGATCAACACTGGAGTACGGTGCTAGTAACGAGGAAGTGCTATGGAAAAGGTGCAGAACCGAAGTACCGTAATATATTGCCACTCCGCTACGGGCAATAAGATGCAAAAGGACGAAAATCTGCACCAAGTTGAGGTGAATGGAGTATAGCTAATTGAAAAGAAGTTGAGGATTTACAGGAGTTTCAGCCCATCAGCCAGAGGACGTCGTGTTTAATTCATTTTGGCTGCTACCAGACGATTTTATTCGGCTTAGGAGGCCACCCGGTAGTGAGGGGGTCAATGAAGGCTATATCTAATCCCTCCAGTTCGGAAAGTGCATCCTTAAGTGAACAAAATCGTCCAGAGGTAGCACGAATGAGGGAAAAAAAAAAGTTACCGGCGTGAGGGGTTATGAACAGAGTAGGTGAGTGAACGGGGTTAGAAAGAGATCCAGTAACCCCTTCAGTTCGCTGACGTCTTTTTAAATTTCATTCTTGTTGCCGCCAGTCCATTCATGTTGACAGCACGGAATTGTTACAGCAACGGTATACGTGTGAACCTTTGCATCAATAAACATTTTGAAAGCCAATGTAATGCCTGTTCCTGTTACTGCATCCATCCCATTCCTTGTTCATTACACAGTCTAATTCGGTCTAAAATTCCCACCATTCCATCTTGAAGGCCGAGTTATAACAAGAGACTAACAACTGAATGCGGTGCTAGTCACGATTATGTGCCATGGAAAGGATGTAAAGTAGTAGCATATTGTCTTTTTCTGCCACTCAGCTACATTAAATAAGCTTCAAAAAGACGACACTCCCGCAAGTTATGGAAGACGAACTATGATGAGAAATAAGGCTGGCATCACAGACGTATGGTGATTAGGAAGATGATGACGACGATAATGATGATGATGGTGGTGGTGGTGGTGGTGGTGATGATGATGATGGTGGTGGTGGTGGTGATGATGATGATGTGTTAATTTGCCATATATAGACATAAAGAGTGATGAAAGAGGTACCAGCGAGACTTCTAAGCCTACAAAGATACGGCCCAAGGCGGAGGGGGAGTTACCTGCCCTTACGGAGGAGCGGGGAGCAGGGGAAGGGAAGGGGGGGGAGGCAGGAAGGGGTAAGAAAAGCAGGAGAAAGGAAGAAAGGAGGGGAGGGGAGAGGAAGGGGTAAGAAACGCAGGAGAAGGGAAGAAATGGGGAAAGGGAGGGAGAGGAAGGTGGAGGAGGATGAGGGGATGGGAAAGGAAGATGAGATGGGAAGGGAGGGGATTGGAGAGGGAGGAGAAAAAAAGGAGAGGGGATATTAAAAAGAGGGAAAAGGAGGGGAGAGGGAACAGCAGGGGGAAAGGAGACAGAACAGAAGGAGGCAAAGGAAACAGAGGGGATGAGAAGGGAAAGAAAAGGGAGGGAGAGAGAAAAAGAGGAGGAGAAGGGGCAAGGAGAAGAGGGGATGGGAGAGACAGAGGAAGTAGTGAGATAGGGGATAGGAAGGGGGATGGGGAGAGGACGGGGGGAGGAGAAAGGAACGTAGGAGAAGGGGCCAAGAAGGGGGGTGGGGGCTTGTTGGGTCAGACACCTTATCCCTCCTTCTCTCCCTCCCTTTCCCCTCTGTTCCAAAAGTTCTGGCTAAGGTGGATCAACCCCTTCAATCTGGTGCCTTCTCTCTCTCTCTCTCTCTCTCTCTCTCTCTCTCTCTCTCTCTCTCTCCACTGCCTCTAGACGACTGTGTATAGCTTAGGGGAGAACTCTTATAGTGGACTTGTTGATGAGGACTACAGGTATATGTAACTCCCCCAGTCCAAACGATTTCCCTCATAATTCACTCATAAGGACATCAGTAATTGTAGCTCCATAACAGATGGAATGGCACCCATGTTGCTAGGGCATTTTCTTTTTCTTTACCCAAAATCAGTCCAAGAATCACCTATACACCTATCTATCCATGTATATATATAAATAAATATACAGTTAGATAGATGGAGAGAGAGAGAGAGATATTAAACAGAACATACACATCCGAAGACAGCAATAATAATAATAATAATAATAAAAGGCAAGCGTTCCCGGAATAAAGAAGAGTAAATGACTTGGACTTTTTGATGGACATGGTAGTGACAGTCGCGGTATGGTCTAAGTGACTAATTTGCCCCATACCGCTTACATAATTGCCCCCTTACAGCCCAGTTATAGCTCACAGTCCGGATACAGGTGCTGCACTGTGATTGGAACCCCTGTCTGCCTCTTTTGAATCACGCCGCATCCTGTGAGGGGGTGGGTGGGTGTTGGTGAGGGTGGGGACGCTTGGCAAAACGACCTTAAGGCATTTCTCTTCGTGGAAAAATTATCCCTGCATCTTTAAATGGTGTTTGTTTTCGTCTGTCAATATGCGCATATACTTCATCCACTTCAGTAACCACGAGACTAAGAAAGAAAGAGAAAGAAAGAAAGAAAGAAAAAGAAAAATGCTACTTTCTTTCCCTATTCAGCAATAACTCTCTCCCCACCCTTCTTTCCTACGATACTGCATAATCATCAAGGAAGAGGTAACACGACATCCTTACTTAAAGCAAGTTAGCAATAATACAGCAAGCAGTGGTGAGGCAGTGCGAATGGGCCTAAAGGACTATCCAAAAGCATTCCCAGAGAAATGGGTCACAGTTCCTTACACTTCCAGGCCTTCAGCACCTGGCTTTACCTTATAAGCAAAGCAATGTTTTCTTGTGTCGCAGTAGTAGTAGTAGTAGCAGTAGTTGTTGTTGTTGTCGTTGTGAGAAGGAGAAGGAGGAGGAGGTAGATGAAGAGTACAAGTAGGACTAATAGTACCACCAGCAGCAGCAGTAGATGGTAGTAGTAGTAGTAGTAGTAGCAGGAGCAGATGCAGCAGCAGCGGTACTAGCAGTAACTGAAGCAATGTGGTATGATTCAATGTAGGTAGAAAAAATAATATAAAATCAATTTAATAACAAGCTGGCACCAACTTGTTAATCTGAGCTATGTAAGTGCTGATTCACCCGTACAGTGCAGGTCCCGGATACGTGTGTGTGTGTGTGTGTGTGTGTGTGTGAGAGAGAGAGAGAGAGAGAGAGAGAGAGAGAGAAGGGGGGGTGGGGGTACACACACCTCAGGGCAATTTTACTTGGTCCAGTTAAAATATTCGTAGCAAGACACATTCTAATTACAGAACAGGATAGCCAACCTGAAGGCTCTCCCCTACTCACCAGGTCCTCCAGTAATCAGACGTAAAGAAGGTACAGTTTCCAAGGCTGAAAACCCATTAGAAAATTTTGTAGGAACACTTGAAAGTAGTATTAAAAATTATAGGTAATAACTAAGCACTAATACTTCTGATATGCATTTCTTTGCGCGCGCGCGCACACACACACACACACACACACACCAGCCTAGAGAGAGAGAGAGAGAGAGTAATAAAAGCTCACTCATTACCGCTCTCCTACTAACAAAAAACATTTTCACCAACCATTTTCAGAGTGAGTTAATTCCCAGAAGTGTCTATGAAGAGAGCGTGAGCCGGATGCAGGTTGGTCCATCGTTCACCAATCAAGGGCCGTGCCAGACCGTTCCAAAAGCGCTACTCTGAAAATCGCCACCTAAATACTACCCAGCCACTCTCTTCCCCGTTGATAAAGACTCATAAGCTATCACCTCAATTTTCCTGTTATCGCTGCAATGCTTTTCTTGGTTCGTGTTTTAGTGTGCTTGTAGTCTTTTTTTGCTACTGTTTTTCTGTCCATCTCATGATCTTACATCTTTCCGCGTATAACCACCACACAAGCTGTCTGATAAAGAACAATAATCTTTCCCCTCAATTCTTCGTTTATCGCGATTTTCTTTTCATTTTTCAGTTTGCATCTACACTTCCTTTTTTTTCTCGAGTTCCCCTCCCCCACCTATCGCAATGTCTCTCGCTTCTTGTACAGTAATTGCTTCAGCGTCGCATTAACATTCGGCTCACACACACCCTGAGTCACTCCTGCCTCTCCGCCGGCATTGTTTACGTTCGTGTGAAGCCGGATCGGAGGTGGATTCATATTAGGCCGGATGTCGTTAGTTTTTTGTCCGAAAATGCGGAACCCTGGCGCCAGATTTTTGCAGCTCTAATTAAATTTTTCTTCTTTGCCTTTATGGTTGTGTGATTTTCTTTTTCTTTCTCTCCCCTTCGTTAACTTGCTTGAGGTTTTATCAACGTGAGTACTTATATTTGCATACTCTCTCTCTCTCTCTCTCTCTCTCTCTCATGTACATAATACTATCCTCTCTCCCAGCTTTCCGCAATACATGATTTTCGGCTACTGATTGCCTATGTACCGTACGTCTCTTCGGCCGTGTGTCTGCCTCTCTCTTCCTTGACCCTTGTGAATTATCCCCATATCACTTTCAGTCTGAGGTCACTTTTTTTTTTTTATCTTTAATTCACCGCCAGACGATTTTTCAATTTACGAAAGGCTTGTCGTGATGAACGGGTCTGTGCAAGCTACGAGGATAGCAAGCCGGCAAGCCCCTACTCGAAAAGACTATTGGGCCTGTATTTATCATAGTTCCGAAGATTTTTCACAAATAACCACTCACATTTATATAGTCAGTCACTCACAGCTGTGCAAAGCTCCTATGAGTTATTTATCAGCGCTCTCAGAGAATCCCACAACTGTGAGTAAGAGTAGGTTTGCAGGTGGGTGAAAATGTGCTCCACAATGCGGGGGGGGGGGGGGAATATCGGTAGCTTATACATTGTTTTGTCTGACGGCTAGTTGCATAAATATTGAATCGAAAATAAAAAAAACGTAACGACAAGCAGACCTTGAAATATACAGTATATAGATAATTTGAAAATCACCTTACTTATATTCCAACTCATTATTATTTATGGCAACAACATATCGTTTCTGTATGAACCCTTCACGTTCGTACAAAAAATAAAAACACACCAGTGATAATAACAGTAACGCCTCGTGTAATCGATATTCCATCACTCAGCACGAAGAACCAAGATTCCTGCCTCGTTTTTACAAAGTTATGGATTCGCAGAGTGTCTTTTCCGCACCCCGTCCTCGGACGCAGCGGTAAGAAAACCGAAGGAAGGATGCAGTTATTGGCATACTTGAACTCGTTGCAGCAGATAGGCACAAAATGGAATGGACAAGGTTAGTAGGTATTTGGGACTTTTCTTTTTTTCTTGAATTTACCAATAAGTTAGCCATCATGCCTCAGCTACCTATTGTTCTAAAGTCGTATTGAGCACTGCCACGGCAGTGATAGGTTTGATTGTCATGCCAGCAGTTAAGTATGTTCTGTATTATCTCAAATTTGGGGAGACATCCCTATGCCACGTCATGTGCAAATGCGTAATTATTGTGATTTTAAAATCGTTGGTACGGCTTTCTCAGTTTTAAATGGAGGGTTTTAGCGTTTTCCAAGGTTAGACATTGTCGATTTGCTGGTCAATGTCATGGGGGGGGGGCGAAAACCGACCTTTTAGAGGTTGTTAGACTGTTGGGTTAGGTCTGCGATTTTAGTTTCGTCGGTGCGACTTCACAGATGCGTGAAGGGTTTTAGCGTTTTTCAAGGTTAGGCTTTGTGCTGATTTGTTGGTATATATTACGGGAGTGAAGGCCAACCTTTAGGTTAGGTTCGGTTAAGTTAGGTTTGTTTTATTTTTTACGTATTTCGATTACGTTAATGCCAGTTTCATCTTTGCTGATATAGCTTGACTTCTCGGTGCCGTTGCCCATCGCATTCCAAACCATATCAATCATATATGTAAGGCCAACACGATCCAGTCTATACGCTGTTTGAGTTCATCGTTATCGTACGCATTAAAAATGTCTTAGCGAGACGGATGTTGCGTCGACAACGGATTTGTTGTTGTGGTTCGGTCATCTTGCTTCCTCAAGTCCTTGCGACAGCTACCCGCCACGCACAATGGACTCCCCAAGATGTGAAAAGTTACAGCGCTTGTGAGGTTTCGTAAATAGCTCTTAGGTTTTCTCATAAGTTAATGAACATTCATAAGAATTTATGATTAATCATCTGGACTTAGGAGCTTTGATAAATATCGCCCCTGAACTGTAGCTAGCACCAAAATATGGTACTAGTTACAAAGAAGTGTCATCGACAGGATGTAGATGTCTTGTTCTGCCATTAGCATATACTGTAGTCAGTAAGCTACAGAATGAATATCTGTGGCAAGTTAACCCTTGACTGACTGGACATCACTGAGTCAAGGTCTAATGAGTACCGGTATCTCCTTAGACCTTGGCTCTGAAGTTCTATTCCATTTAACGCCAGACGATTTAATTTAATGGTGTGTTGAGGGACCGTGAGTGACAGTATTGTTAATTTTAATCCTCTCGTGTTCGGAACAGCTCTAATATTTTACTCCCATAAACGCCGGGTTATATCATTTAGCCAAAGCCGAGTCATGGAGCTTAGGGTTAAGGAGGACGAACCGCAGTAAAATCTTTCTGAAATCTGTTTGGAGACAAAATCTGAAGCCCTGTACCAAATACATAACGTCAATTGATGCATTTGATGTGGAATCGGACGCAGCATTAACAAAGAATTGCTTTAATAATAATGGAATTGTGTTGGAAGGAGATAGAGATAGAGAGAGAGAGGGGGAGAGAGAGAGAGAGAGAGAGAGAGAGAGAGAGAATAAGCATACAAGAGAAAAAAGAAAGGCAATTGATAGAGAAATATATAATTAAAGCTGTTTATGAAAGTGGGAGGTGGGTGGATGTGGGTGGGACTGTGATAATCCACCATGGTTACACTAAGGGACTTCCCCACACACATGCCCTGTCAATGTGTGTGTGTGTGTGTGTGTGTGTGTGTGTGTGTGTGTGTGTGGGTTCCAGGGAGTGCATACATTCACGTGTTAGTGTGCATGATAATTAATGAATACAGTATTTATTCGCAACCTGGAATTTACACACACACACACACACACACACACACACACACACACACACACACGTGCTTCAGTAGTCTGAAATCTTCATCTAAAAAAACACATAGATAAGATTGAAAAAGTTCAAAGGGCAGCTACAAGATGGATACCAAGCTTAAGGGGTCTGAGCTACGAAGAAAGACTAGAAAAACTGAATCAACCAACATTACAGGAGAGAAGGAAAAGAGAAGACATGATTATGCAATATAAAAGCATCTCAGGGAAAGAGAAAATAGACATAAATTATTATATAACCTATGGGGAAGCATCAGCAAGAGGACACTGCAAAAAAATACATAAAAAAAGAGGCGATGAAGACGTAAGGAAATTCAGTTTCCCAAATAGGGCAATTGATCAGTGGAAATGCACTACCGAATGAAATAGTGTGTGTCAAAACTATTCACAGATTTAAGGATATGTACGATAAAAATGGTTTAATACACGGGACAGTACGTGCTTGACTCATTCCTGTAAAGATACAATTAGGTAAGAACAATTAGGTAAGAACACACACACACACACATCCATTCACACAAAAAATAAATAAATAAATAAATAAGATTCATAAATAATTCCACCACTTAGCTGCCCCTCTCCCTCTCCAGCCTCTCTCCGTCGTTCCCTCCCTCTTATCCTACCTATCTGTCTCCCTCCCCCCTCCTCCACCCCTACCTTTTGCCCCCCCCCCCGTCGAGGAGTCAGATACCCGGATGTGTGATAGAGGCTGACAGTCTCTCTCTCTCTCTCTCTCTCTCTCTCTCTCTCTCTCTCTCTCTCTCTCTCATTACATTTATTTTTCACATTTATTTTTCCGAATTTTTTTTTCCTTTCTTTGCATTTTATTTTTTTAAATTCGAGTTCTTAACTTTTTTCTTTTATATATATTTTTTTCTTTATCTCTGTTTGCTTTCTTCTTGTTTTCGTTTCTCTTATACTTATTTTTTCCCTTATCTCTATGTGTGCCTTTTTCCTTTTTTTCTTTTAATATCCATTCTTTCTTTCTTTTCTCATTATTCCCTTCTTGTCACTCCTCATTTTCTTTCTCTTTCTGTTTTTTCTCCTGTAGTTTGTTTCCCACATTTGTTATTTACTGTTGCTTTCTTGTTCCATATTCCTTTTGCACTTCTCCTCCTCCTCCTCCTCCTTCTCTTAACTTTGGTATCATAAACCCTCTAATTTCGGAACAGTTGCACTTTCTTTTTTTCGACTAAAACTGTACGATATTATTGAGCAACGGGTGAGAAAAAGTAGAAACCTGAGAGTGTTAATCTTGCAGCGAAGTGAAAGATCCCTCTCCCACAGGCATTATAAAACGCATTTGTGTGTGTGGATGCCGAGGCCTGGGTGGTGGAGCGCGGAATTTAGGCTTGATTACTGAGGGAATGCATATGAAGGCCATTTAGCACTTGAAAATAGTATTCAAAAATGAAGCTAATAACTAAGAACCAGTACGGTACTTCTGACATGCATTTTTTTGACACACACACACACACACACACACACACACACACACACACACACACACACACACACACACACACACACACACACACACACACACACACACACACACACACACACACACACACACACACACACACACACACACACACACCATGAAAGCATTAATGATGACAGTACTAAATCTCCCAGAATTCCGTGACCCACTTTCAGCACAACAGTCGTCTGGCATCAGCTGGATATAGAATACGAGAGCTGTACCGACCGTGACAGGGTTAATTGTGACCATATTCTTCTCAAGCTCCTGCAGGTCACTCTTAAGTGAATAAAATCGTCTGTGTTTGACTGAATACATTACTAGAGCTCTCCCGACCGTGAAATGATTAACGCGGCACTCTTACTGTAGTGCGTCTGTTTTAATCCTGTGTTTTTTTCCTGTTTGTGCATCCTTTTCACCCCATGTTTTAGGGGAAGTAGAGTTAGCATGATATGGTGGTGGTGGTGGTGGTGGTGGTGGTGGTGGTGGTGGTGGTGGTGGTGGTGGTGGTGATGATGATGATGATGATGATATTTTTGGTTACTTCTGATTTCATCTTATTTTTAAGTAAACGTAATGAATAGATTAGTAAATGAATATACGGTATTATATTATCCATCCGTCTATAAATTTTAGATACTCATGAGCTTTAAGAAAAAAATAAGAAAGGGAAATAATAGGAAAAAGAAGGAAGTTGTAGGCAAAATAAAAGAGGGAGAGGCAAAGAGGGAAGGAAGGAAGGAAGGGCGGAGAGAGGGGAGAAAACCTAACCTTTCCTTCCTAATGTAATTCTTGCGTGTGGAGAGAGAGAGAGAGAGGGGGAGAGAGAGAGAGAGATGACGAAGAACAGGAAAAAAGAAAATGAAAGGGAGAAATATTAAGGATAAAAGAGAAAAGGAAGAAGAGGAAAGAGAGAAAATGAAAAGGTGAAGAGAAATTAAGGAATAACGTAAGTGAAGGGGAAGAGGAGAAGGAGGAGCAAAAAAGAAGATAATGATGGCGATGATGATGGCATTGGTGATGATGATGATGATGATGATGAAAATGAAGGGCTTTCCTATGGCTGAGGAAAATGGTTTGACGGTATTCGGAACATTATAATAAGTACCAGTATGCCGGTACCAGTGAAGAGATAATTACCGGTCTCTCTCTCGTGTGTGTGTGTGTGTGTGTGTGTGTGTGTGTGTGTGTGTGTTAGAGAGAGAGAGCGAGAGAGAGAATATTCGTATAATCTCTGTATTTATGTATGTATGCATGTGTGTGTGTGTGTGTGCGTGCATGTGCGTGTGCGTGCGCGCGCGCGCGTAAGAAAAAAAAGATAACTGCAAGACCAGAATTATTCCCCCCTCTCAAACACACACACACACACACACACACACACACACACACACACACACACACACACACACTCCTCTCTCCTTCATTGTTTTCTTGCTTTCTTTCACTTTCCTCCTTGGAGCAACATGAATGGTTAGGTCCTGATGTATACCACAGAAGGCCACTGACGAGGAGAGTTGATGATAATACAGAACTCTAAGGATCACCACTTCTGACAGCTGTAAAAGAGCGGTGGCCGTCTGTAACAGCTATAAAACGACTGGAGTGAATGACTAAGTCGAAGTCACAGAAAGAGAGAATCTGTTGATTGGCTGTTTGGAAATTGAAGGTTTGTGCCAGATTCTTTCGAAGGCTTTTGAGATGTCAAGCGCAACACCAAACGTGTTGGTAAAATCCCGAAGAAAGAATTGTCGGCAAATTGAGAGGAGCATTTGAAACTGGTCAACGGAGCCCTCCTGTTGAAATCCATACCGTTGGTCAAAGTTTATTAAACGAAATTTTCCTGAAAATAGTCCTGTTGAGGATATTAGGGATGAGATTTTAAGGCAACTGGGCGATATGTAGAGATCTGGGATATGTCTACTTCTGCTAGGACAAACTGAATGAAAGCAAACTTCCAGGAATAAGAGAAGTAAGTTAACAAAGGCGATCAAGTTTGCTTATTCAGGATATGAGCACAGAAGCACAGCTCGTGAGAACAACGGGATGGACTCCACAGGGTCTGTATGCTTAAATGCGGTGGCTGAATCAGTAGAGAGGCGGCCTGCAGTCCTGAAGGAACCAGTTTCGAATCCCAGCTGGGGCAGGGAACAGTTTAAGGATTTGAATTTCATAAAGAGCAGACTTTCCTGATCTATCAGATGACCCTCCGACATGTCATAAAAGTACCCCCGCTAATACCAATACACCAGTCCTGTATGAGACAGCCCTAGCATGTAATCAATATGGATGGTGGGTGTTAGCGCCGAAGTGGTGACATATGGAGATGTAGGAGGACTACTGGGCCTTGGGATAGGCTACTGCCCCCGAGATATAGGCCTTGAAGCCTTTGCCCAGAGTCGGACACATTTAAAAAAAAAAAAAAAAAAAAAAAAAAAAAAGTATATAATGTGGCCAGTGAGGGCAGAAATTACATATTTTGAAGAATTTTAAACGCCAGACATGAGGAAGTGAGAGGGGGGACAGAGGGAGAAATAGCAACGAAATCGTGTAGAAAAGAGTTCAAAAGTCTGAGCAAAGAGTACCAGGTACAGAAAAAGAGTAAGAATCAGATTCTGTTACTTAGTCAAAAACTGCTACATTGGCAATGTTTTTAGCAAGATACCAAAATGCTCCTCCTTTCTTCTTTCTCTTTATTCTTGCTTTTTGCATTCCTCTCTCCCTCCTTCTCTCCCTCCGTACTGTCACCTCAACGCCTTAACGATACAAAATTGAAGACTAAACACTTGAGACGCTGTGGAAGGCGACGGGATAATCAGTTCTCCCTGTTATTTTAACTCCGCAGGGCATTTCTAACACCTACACGGATGACCTGAACCCTTGCTGGTTATTTTCACATACGGCGACAGACCACGACATTCTGGAATTAAGATCGTGATGAAGAGATGCTTGAGGTGGCCGGATTTAGAAAGGCAAGCACAAAGATAGCCGGATAGTTGACTCCCTTACCCGAACATGCTATTACCGTCACGACACTCCCAATATTAAGGTGGCAATTTAGTGATACCGGTACTTCACGTTGCCGGTTTTGGAACGCCAGCCAGACGTAGCCGGGTAGTTGATCCAATTAGCCGAGCATATGATTACGACCACGACATTTTGAAATTAGGAGAGTAATTTAGGTCGTTTCTGTCGCCGGATTCACTAAGGATATACCAGTCCAGGAATGAGATAAGTGGTAAGTCAGTTTGGGCTTTTACTCTGCCATTGTAATCCACGTTGTTTGCCACCAGAGCTTTGATATTATGGAAAACAAAACTGTTCACCAGTATCGTGATTCTGATTGCCCTATCCGCCGTCGTATATTGATAATTACACCCGCGCTCGCGAAACAAGAACCGGTGTTATGTTTTGCTCGACTTGTGTGTGTGTGTGTGTGTGTGTGTGTGGTGTAGGTGGGTGTAATGACGGACAAGAAGGCTGGTGTAGTCCTGGTTATCCACTGGTATAATTCTCACCTACTCACCAATTTTCACACACGCACACATTCCTTTGTAGTATGTTCCCAGGGGATCAATGTGCACTTTACCCTCACATACTGCCCTGCTGTTGTTTTCATTTATTTAATTTTTAACTGTGGGTGGACCTGTGTGGGCGTGTGCTTTTTTGTTGTTATTTTGTGTGTGTGTGTGTGTGTGTGTGTGTGTGTGTGTGTGTGCTTGCGTGCGTGCACGCACGCTTTGTGTGCGCTTGCACACGTTCCCCAAACAGTGAATGAGAGTGGGTGGGTCTGCATGAATGAAAACAAGTCAAACCACTCAAAAAATAAAAATAAAAAGCGGGCGCATTCATTCACTGGCCTTATTACCCCAACTCTTTAATTAGGTTGGCTCGTTTGGGGTTTAATTGCCATATTTTTTTCCCCTGGCCGTGATGAAACCCTGCCAGGCCACTCCCCACCGGAAATGGCGCTTCTCTTATATAGGCAGTTAATTATTTCGCCGCGACTATTAATGCGGATGTTAAATTCGTGTTCTGGTATAATGCAAGGGCAGGGGGGGGGGGAGGTTTGTGTCCGAGAAAAATTAGGGAGCTCCTTTTCCACTTTGCGATATACCGGTAACTTTTAACCCGTTGATTCCGGCTAACATCCTTTTCTGTTTACTCTTGTTATTGCTAGACTGTTTTATTCAGCTTAGGAAAGGCCTCTCTTACTGAAAGGATTTATAGATTAAGGCTGTATTAAGCTCTCCAGTTCGAAAAGTCTATCTTGAGCTGAATAAAGTCTTCAGGAGACAGCAATGTGAGATAAAATGCAATGGACTTAAGAGTACATGGGTAAATTCTTCGTTGCCCGTTTTGAAATCTGTGTAACCTGTGCGTCTGTCAGAAACACGGAATCCAGGATTTACCTATAGCGCCTCTGTGCCCGTACTCTGCGATCCTATGTTTTCGTCAGAGAACATGAAGGCTTAAGTATTATTAAGTCCATAAATCTATGAAGATATTACACAGAAGATTTGCAGGAGTGATGCCTAGTGTATAGCCCTTCGCCTACTAGCTCATAGATCAAATTTAAGAGTTCCATATCAGCTTAAAAATAAAAGAATCCAAAACATATCGTAATTCTGCCCTTAAGCAATAAAGAGTTAATTATCATCATCATCATCATCATCATCATTATCATCATCATAATACTATAACATCCATCCATCTATCCATCAGCCAGTGATATATTGCCCCATCAAACGTTGGGGCTCGGGGCGACACTGTTTAGTCTGTGCAGGCATTCATGTTAAGTCACAGTCCCTGAAGGGCATTACGTGGGTAATGAAGGCCAATCAACCCTTCTGTTTGAACTCTGTCCACTGGGGTAGCATCTGGATGGAGCGCCTTCATTCTTTAGATTACGAGGCTTCCATTTGTCGCTTAAGTGATCACCACGCAACCTAGAAAATGATATCCTGGAATACGGAAAACCGTTTGGCTTATTGCTCGGTAAAGAGATTGCTTCACATGCCACCCCTCAAAACATAAAAGTCTTCTAATAAAGGGCAGCATAAAGGAACGAAAAGTAAATTATTGAAATGAAATTATTTATAGTGTATGGTATTTTCTATCGTTCAGTATAAATAGACATACCTTAAAAAATAGACATTATCTTTCATTGGGTGGGACTCCTTCCTATTCCCAGTTCCGTTCATTGCCTACGGGTCTCGTATAATAGTCACACGAAATTCATATAATACGGTGTTCTGTAAGCGCGTTCAACAAATGTGCGTTGCCCGATGTATTTACAGTATGTTCATGTATAGAAGGGAACTAAACACCAGCGCAATACCAAGTTCTGCTTTTATTTCCCTCGCTCGTTTGTCAGCCACATCCGTGTCCCGGCCAGATCCTCCATAAATTTAGAACAACAGCGTCAAAATGGTCGGGATGCTTACACGACTCATGTTCGCAGGATCACTCGCCGCCGCCGACCGCCCAGACATCCTAGCAACCAAGTCAGGATGTTTCGACTCGATTTTTTCCGCGCATCTTTGTTTTTTGCTGCCTGAAATACGGTGGAACCTCGTGTAAGATAACTATAAATAAAAAAAAAGTATATATATAGGAAAAAGTAATTAAACTAGTGAATTGCTTTTTGTGATTTTTTTTTTTTTTTTTTTTTTTTTTGATGAGGGAGGGAATTCAGATATATGACAAAATGGTATGATCATCCCCACCTAGCGCTCGAGCCGACTGGATGTTAAAAAAAAAATAGCGAACACTGACCGTCGTGCCATAGGTACTGTTGTCTAAAGAAAAAAAAATGATAATACGTACGAAAATACACTGATTATAGAAAGAGCAACTGCAGAAGGAAAAATATGAGGTGTACCTGTGACCATAACTTGTTCTTCAGGTATATTATTAATGACCAAGATTAAAATTGAGATTCGCAAACAAATTTACAACAACTTGAGAACCGTAACTATGATCTGTTTATGCATCAAGGACATGAAAAAAAAAACTACAGAATATTGCAACTTGTCCGTTCGTTCTGGAAATGAGTTAACACACAATTCACCGTAAATTTGTCGTAAACCTCATCGCATGTATATTTCCGGGATATCAGTAATACCTATACCCAAAAATGCAGTCATAATCAGTCATTAACCAAGAATAAAATTAGTTATAACCTAGGCGTTTCCTACCATTGTCAATGTTTCTTTCAAAAAGAAATATTCCGTCAAAATAAATAAATAAAAGACTTTCTCAAGACCCCGTCACTCATCAACCTCAGGTCACTAAATTTTCCCTTGCTCTCTCTCTCTCTCTCTCTCTCTCTCTCTCTCTCTCTCTGCGACACATTCCTGCTTTGATGTGCCCGGTACGGATATCGCCAGTCACTTGTCATTCACCCACCCTGACACATGCTTCCTCTAGATACCACCGTTTTCCTTTACTCCCAGCCTGGAGAGGAAGGGGGAAAGAATATATTAAAATACCTCACTGGTTTGAAGGGGCAAAGCAGGAGGAAGTCTGCAGAAACAGTTTACACACATAACTGATACATTAAACATCTTACACAGAATATTATACACTATTTGAGGTAGAGAATGTTTTTGAATGTGGTATCAGAAGCTCGCCTTTTAGATACCCTCATTTTCCGCATTGGGTAGGTGGTGGGAGGGGACAGGTGGAGAAGGAGGCGGGTGGGAGAAGGGTGAAAAGGGGAGGGTGGCGACGGAGAGGGGATGTTATAGGGGGCTGGGGAATGGGAGGGTGGAGGGAACTGTAGGGGGGAGGGGAATTAGTGGATATTAGGTAGGCTGTGTGACCCTCTGCTTCTGCAGAACGGAATTGTCCTTCTAGAAGTCCTTGAATACTGATGGAACAGCAGGGCCCACGGTGGTCTAGTGGGTATTGTACTTGGCTGCCTCTCTCATCTGGACGCAGTATTCTCCTTGAATGGGGCGGCTGTATAATAGTTCCCCCCCCCTCCCTCTTTTTTATGCCCCCCAAATGAATTAAAGATCGGAATCCCGCAATAAAAGTTTCTGGGAAAATAAAAGAATCAATATATGTTTCATGTCGAGATGCCTGGGTTAATTGCGATTAACTGATTGGAGTTCAATGGCAGGAAACGTCTGACTGAGGAACACTGTTGCCAGGTTAACTTTCCGTGCATTGTGCATGAATGGCTGAGCACACCAGGCATCTCTTGATTTGAAAAGTTAGATTATGGGTGAGTGTGTGAATGGATGGGTGTTGTGTGTCCGCCCAAATATGCGAGGCACAGTGGCAGTTAAAAAGAGAATCAACTGCAACTGCGATTGAAGAAGAGTGATGCAATAATGCTGTGAAGGGGAAGAGGTTGAAAGGACTCAGTGAAAGAAGGGGAGCAAATGACACGAGAAACCTTTAAATAGGTTGAGATATACAGATTGATACATACATACGTACAGAGAGAGAGAGAGAGAGAGACGGATATGGAGATGGTATGATTATGCAGAGTAATGGAAGAAGAAAGGGTATAGGAATGTTGATGAATGTGGGTATGAACGCACAGGCGGATCCATAGACAGACAGACAAACATAGATAGATAGACAGATAGAATGAGATAGGTAGATAGAATGATAGATATATGGATAAAATGATAGATTGATAGATAAACAGATGAACAGACTGACAGATGGGAGAGTGAAAGAATAACAGATAAACTGACCCTTATAAGAAATGATATTGTTGCTTGACTGAGCATTGTTGAAGACGAATCGGGTTTCTCTCTCTCTCTCTCTCTCTCGGGAGGTGTGTGGATGGACTGAAGAATTCCTTGCAAATCAGCAGGTACAAGATTCACACACACACACACACACACACACACACACACACACACACACACACACACACAGTTGCATGTCATAGCTCAGAATCTGGTTTGCATAATGTAGGTCTTTCTATCATTCTTAGATATTATTAAAGATTATCGTGAACTGTTCATTGCCTTTGCTGGAAGAGGGAGCGCAGAAGCCTGCCTAGAATCATCTCATATTCCTAGTTCTTTCTGCAGCAGCAAGTGTCAGTTATTATTAAATATATATCCTGAGTTGGTTTATGCTGTTTATTATTATTATTATTATTATTATTATTATTATTAGTAGTAGTAGTAGTTTTTTTTTTCTTTATTTTTGGAGGAAGGGATAGTGTAGGAAATTTCCATGACTCTCCTACTTCTTGCACATCAAAATCTGAGTTTAAGAGAGGGAGCACATAGTAAGTATGTGACTCCTGCCCCACAAGGCTTTCGACAATACAAACTGAACGCCCAAAACTAATGAAACAAAGGAATTGATTACCGCAACTCAAATACCATACAGTTGCTTTACCACCACCACCGCCACCGCCACCACCATCATCTCCAGATTTAACCTACCTTAAAAGTACAATATAGAAACGAAAGAGAAATGCCGGTAATAAAGGTGGGAGAACTGTAAATTTGTGTACGTAAAGGAGCCGCATTGTTTGTTTATTTGTCCTTCAGTCACGCCCAAACGAAGGGTCAGAGACCCCCAGACCCATATATTATATTCAAGGAGACTCAAGGATAGTTTTAGGGGGGTCAAAAGTCAGATCTGGGTCAGTTGAGGTCACCGATAGTGTTCGCCCTTTTGGCCTGGGCAACGCCGGGTACCCCTGCAGCCCAATTTTTGGCATGGAAACTCAAATGACATAGGCCATGTGAGGTTGACCTCCGATGTCATTTTAGTTCACTGGTCGGAGGTCATTTGAGGTTACCGGTAATAGTAAACAAGTGCGCACAAATACTGTGCGTTAGTCTGCGAAAGCTGAAATAGAAAGTTCCTGAACCTCTTATAATCCCTCTTCAGAAGCGTAAGAGGCACATGGTCTTTCTGGGGTAGAAAGACTGAACTAGAACAAATAGGATTACAGTGTTTGCCATTTTGGCCAGGCAACGCCGGCTACCCCTGCTAGTAGAATATGTAGTGAAATGTACCACACATTCACGCATCACCCAAGTATAATATGCCTCAAGAGCCAGAACACAAAAAACGCAGTGTATGGAATTCGCGGGAAATGTTCCTTTTATTTGTTCCGCCTGTTTTTATTGTTTGGTTTTTGTCATTCCTTACCTGGTTGCTTCCAGTAATATTTTCTCTCGTTTTTAATGTCTTATAACAATGTCACAAAGCAAACCATAGGAAAAACTGCAGCCTGTACAAGCTGAAATGATAAGAATGGCATTCCACTTCTTTTTCGTGTCCAGTAAGTTCTATCCGGATCTCTATGCCAAAAAAAAAAAAAAAAGTAACCTAATCTAACCAAGAGTGGAGACGAGAATTGTCGAGGAATATTAACATCGAAAGAAAATATTACTAGAACCATTTCAGGAAGAGGAAAAACAAAGAAAAAAAAAACACGTTTACCTAAAGTACAAGAGTGTTCTGATATATGGCAAGCTAAGAATGGGGAGAAGCGGTTGATCGCCCCCTCTTTGAGAATTATAGCACGTTTACATTAACCTGACAAAATCCCTGACATCTTTCAGTTCTACTCGTGGTCAGGTGACGTCATACTGGAGGGTTGATTTGCCTAGTAACCGAAGAAACTCACCCCTACCTCATAAGGAAGGTTCATCTACTTCCATGCAGCTACCACACAGTATTTTATTTGTGGGAGTGGTCCAGTTCCGTCAGGTGAAAACAAGCGTGCTATAGGCGTTTCATCATTATATTTACGAGGGTATTTGTGACAGTTTTCGGGTTCCAACACCTGCCACTCGACTCACCAGACACACAGTAATAAATGAGGCACAGATGTCATTGAAGGATTGCTAAGGGACAGCTGGTGACCCTACATCAATTAAGAGGTGATCTGTTTGCACGCTACCCGGATCTGTATACCTGTCTGTCATCCAATCCTAAAGTGCCCCATTAGGAGTGTAGAGGTTTGGGGTTCACGTAATTTGCCCAGGGATTTAAGGTGACATTGACCAGTCTCTGTTCCCTAAGAAGTAGTATGTGAACAATTAACCCTGACCAATATGATGTAAACGCTCATGGGCCGCATCCGGTATGTCGTAACGCACTAGCACCAGTCGTCCATTTGGTATTCTGACTGTCACGAAACGTATTCAGTGTTTTCCTGGACTAAAAGAAAGCATTTGGCTCGTCACTCCTCTTGAAACTTGCATGGTTTGTCAGTCCATGTTCAGTGTGTTTGGTGTCCTGTGTTGCGTAGTGTGGTGGGCTCACTGCAACACCTCCGTCAAGTCCGGTAGTGGCTCAATTTATATCCATGGTCCAGATCGTCCTGCATCACCTCTTGCCTGCGATGGCCTTGTACTCCCTGCCCTGTTGCTTGTGTGTGTGTGTGTGTGTGTGTGTGTGTGTGTGTGTGTGTGTGTGTGTGTGTGTGTGCGCGTGCGCGCGCGCGCACTAGCTCATTCAGATATAATCACCAAGGGAAGGTCTTGCTCTGCGTTTTTTTTTTTTTTCACTCCTGGTCTACCACCCACCCATACCAGCCCTGCCATGACTGTCTCCTGTGACTGACTAGCAAAGCACACACCACTCATTCCCACAGACTACGACACACAACCACCACTTCACAAATCCAGGTACCAGTTTCCTTTGTAGATGCGAACAGACAGCAGTTACCCTGTCTGCTCTTACAAACATTGAGACATGTAGAAGTCTAGCCATAAAGCATTAAGCAGGTAAGCATCCAGCCTCGTAAACATAAGCAAATGTACATCTGAATAAGTAAATATCTAAACAAGTAAACTTCAAACCTTACAAGCAACTAAGCACTTAAACATTTCAGTAAGGATCTGAAAAAAATCCATCTCAGTTAACATCAGGAAAGAATATCCAGCCCTGTAAACATCACAAGCAAGCATTTAATTCACTAAGTATGTAAACAAATGTATGTATTAAATAACATTTAAGCAAGAAGACATGTAAACACGTAAACAGTACACAAGGAAACATGTAACCCAATAAACGTTACAAGTAAACATCCAACTTATAATCCATGCAGCCTAAGGAATTTATTTTTGTTGTAGTCTTGCTATTTCCGGACAGTTTTATTCAGGTCAGGAGAGAATGTTCGAATTAGAGGTGTTAAATACAGCTTGACTTAACCCTTTCATTATTAGTGATGCTTCCTGTGTTGTTTGAAATAATGTAATAGCAAGAATGTTTGAATTATGTCATCGGATTGAAGGGATGCACGTCGTAAAGACACCCCCGCTAATGCCACCACACCAGTTCTGAATGTGGCAGCCCTAGCTTGTATTCAGTATGGATGGTGGGCATTGGTCTTGAAGTGGTGACAGGTGAAGGTGTGTCACTTAGGAAGACAGTTGGGTCTCAGGGAACGAACAGTCAAGTTTATTC
>NC_136959.1:66017008-66052008 GCF_032717465.1 Coenobita brevimanus | reverse complement strand
TAAAATTGTCACCGTTGGCAGACCCGGACCTGAGTCAAGGAAAACGGAGATAGACGTCACTAGGGGCGGCAATAATGTTGGTTGAAATATTGGTTGACGGGATGAAAGGGGCTTAAGTGGGGGTTAATTAGCTCTTTAGTACGTGCGCCGTGGTGGGTGGTAGTTGTGGTGGTGGTGGTGGTAGCTGTGGTTGAGATGGGTGGGGGTAGGGTGGTGGGTGGAGGGGTGGTTGTAGTGGGGTAGTAGTTGTGGTGGTGGTGATGGTAGAAGTAAGGGTAGTGGTAGGTGTGATGATAGTTGTGGTGGTGGCGGTGGTTGAGGAGGGTGGAGTGGGGAGGTGGTGGTCGTGATGGTACAAATAATGGTGGTAGTTTTGGTTGAGGTAGGTATGAAGTGGATAGTGGTGAATGGTGGTAGTTGTGTTGGTCGTGGTGGATGGTGGTAGTTGTGGTGGTGGGTGGTTGTTGCGGGGGTGATAGTCATGTTTGAGGTGGATATGGTGAGGGAGTAACTGTGGTGGATGATAATAGTAGTTGTGATTTGGTTGGAGAACTGTTGTTAGTTGTGGTGGTTGTGGATAGTGGTAGCTGTGGTTGGCTGAAGGGGAATATTGTTAGGAAGTGGCTGTGGTGGTAGGGGAGATGATAAACGTAATGATGGTAGTGGTAGGTGTGTGGTTGTGGTAAATGGTGGTGGTGGTTATGGTGAGGGGGTGAGAGTGGCTGCTGATGTGCTGGTGGTGGTAAGCTGTGATAATGGTGGTAGTTTGGTGGACAGTGATGATAATGGTGGCTGGTGGTGAGGTGTGGGGGTATTCGGTGTTATCTGTCTTTATCTGTCTGTCTATCTATCTATCTGTCATTACTATTATTATTATTATTATTTATTCAGCTAAAAAATTGTAAGCCTGCAAATAATGACAACTGTACGTGTGGAAATTTGTACTATATTGCAGTGGCTGTGTGCGTGAGACCGTGTGTGTGTCATGGAGGGATCCTGGGTAGGGTGCGACCATGCAAGAACTAATTAAGGAACGTATTACCTCACCCTCTTAAATGTTCGCCCTAACGAGATCGAACCAAGGTCATCTGAACCGCACGTGCTGCCGACCCGACCACAGGAGCAGCATCCGTCGTTTTCGTGAGTGTGAAATATGGATAGGTGATGGTGGTGGTGATGACGATAATGATGATGGTAATGTAGGAGTTGATAATATAATGATTTGATGACCGTACTCCTGCATGAGTGTGTTTCTTGTCTTGTTGCTGGACACTGATCATCATATTCGCCCAGTTCTGGAATACTAAGAAACAGAAAAGATGATAATAATAATAATAATAATAATAATAATAATAATAATAATAATAATACCAACACCACCACCACAAAACAACAATAATGAGTGAAAACGCGAAGGGCTGCACATGAAGGCATTGTATACAAATAATTGGCAGTGTCATAAACAACTTCAAAACCACCTGGAAGAAAACTCGAAACACAGCATATCGACAACAGGAACAGGGTTTGGGGATAATTATTTTTCCTGATTTACTCTCCATCAGATAGGCTTTAGAGATGAGGGTTAACTTTGGTGTTTTTGTGCTGGAATTCTTGCCAGATTGAGGGGCGAACTGAGACCGGCTTCGGAAATTTCTAAACATCTCTCCCTTGGCGATTTATTTTGCACATCGTACCTTAGTAACCTCTTCTGTGTTACTGGTATAAACTTTGTCGATTCTAAGACGCAAAATAAGTAGCTAAGGAAGAGGTGCTTGGAAACCTTCAAGGCCACAAAATACCGCCCTAAATAGAAGGGTCACAACATTAAAGGTTTGGGGTGTTGGGATATTTTTTTTTTTTTTTTTTTTTTTAAGCTGAGCAGATTCGCCAGGTTTCAGCACGAATAAAATGACTGCGTGTCCACAGAAGAGGAATGATGGATGTTGATGGTTTTTATTACATTAATTATTATGGTAATCTGAGGTGTGTGTGTGTGTGTGTGTGTGTGTGTGTGTGTGTGTGTGTGTGTGTGTGTGTGTGTGCACAGCAGTATAAGGTGTGTAAAGGCCCCTGCACACGATCAGTGGCCACTTGTAGTGTTCAACAACTCTGTTCATCAGCTTCCTAAGCACGGTGACGAAACACGCTATAAACAGTGGTTAAAGCGCAGGGGAGGGGGATGCTTATTTTATCACGTGCATACTTTTATGTTGCACTCCAAGAAATAATTAAGTTCTGTTTTGGGTGGTAACCATATAACAAACAAATGGACTCCTGGTGGTCCAATGGGTTCAGGTGTTCCAAGTGAATGTGGTGCCCGTGAAGGCTGGAGTCAAATGAATGGCTCGGGTAGGGGTTTATTGCTCAGATAATACCACTCAACACTGAGTTAAGGTCATGCCTGTCTGAAATGCCTGGAGTAAATAGCCTAGCCCAGGGTCCTTACGCTTATGATGGTAATGTACTGTATAAGACTGGATGGTACTGTGCCAGGACGAATGGTACTGTACAAGGACGTGGATGACTTACAGCCGTGAGCAAAAGTTCGCTGACAATCCTTTGCTAACAATTGTGTCTTGCCTCCCGTATTCCTCATTCCTTCCCATCGTCTCCCTCTCATAGGCTTTTGTTTTGGGTTTCTCTATGCTAGGCCATGGCATAAATTGGTTCTTTTAACACCTTCCACTGCCACGGCGGTCGGGGGAGTGTCGGCGAACTTATAAGGCTGTACTTTTGGTTGAGTTCCTGCCATGTCCGCATATTTTTGTCCGACTTGGGCAAGACTTAAAAACAGGAAGGTCAATAATTTTACTTTTATATTAATTTTTCCTTCGCCAGGCTCAGTATAAATTTCTCCCAACCTGTTCCTTCACACTCCCGCCCCCTCACTTACCGCCGCCCCACACTAATTTGCATGATATCGCGCCATGGTATATTCTCAGCGCGCAGGTTCAGTTTCTCTCCGTAAATATTGGCCGCGGTGATAATGATATTGTTAGAGTGACTTAACAATTTGAGTATCGCTTTTAATACTTCCTTGATCATGTAACACCGGAGCCATTCAACACCGCCATTAACTCGCTGTAGTAGCCCTTAACCCTTTCATTAGGTGACATTGGTTTAGTTTAGTCGTACCACTTCCAGACAATTTTTTTTCAACTTAAAAAGGGCATTCGCTAGTGAAACGGTGAACCAAGGCCATATCTAACTCTTCCAGTGTGAAATCTCTCCCCGGAATTGAACAAAATCGCACGGTATCAGCAAGACTAAAGCATGACAGACTTATTCGGGCAAAATGGGTTTTCCGAGTCACTGCTGGGGTTTCTCTCGCCCAAACAAAGTGGTGTGATGTCAGCCTGAAGTGCCTATGGAGCAACGAGGCGGATAATGGGCTAATGTTAGAGTTAGCGGAGAGACCTATTGACCTGCTCTGCCCTATCCTGACCTTCCCTATACCCTACCCCTGTCCTGCAATACCTCTGCCCTGCCCTGCCTATCTTAACCTCCCTTGCCAACCCTGCCCTACCCTGCCCTGCGTGCTTACCCAAACTTCCCCAGCCTCTCCTGTCTGCCGTGCCCAGCCCTCCCCTGTCCTTTTCTGACTTGACCTGCTCTGATCTCCCCTGCCTGCCCTTCCCTGCCTTGCCTTGCCCTCCTCTGCCTTGATGATGATGGTGATGATGATGGGAGAGGAAAGATTGGTATTTTTACCCTGCTGGGAGAGAGACGAAACAGTGTATGTATGTCTGTCTAGTATATCCTGAAAAAAAAAGTCATCACATTACCGCTGTCTATTTATATCTACATCTATTTATGTATCTATCTATTCATCTGTCTGTCCATTCGTCACCTGTTTTGTCTGTTATATCTGTTCTGTCTGTCTAGTCTGTCGTGCACCTACTATTATCCATCTGTCTACCTGTCTACCTTTATATATGTCTGTCTGTCTATATATCCATCAGTTTAGGACGCACGTTCTCCACGGTACGGTGTCTATCCATTTCTGTCTTCTGTCTGTCTGCCTGTCAGTTCTATCCTTGCTCCACTGTACTGTCGACATTCGTTTTCTTTTATTTTTTCCCAACTCTGGGCATAGGTTTACCAGCCAGTTTTCTCTGTCACAGCAGCCATATGTCCCACACACCTTCACATGTCACCGCTTCGGAACTAGTACCCACCGTCTTTATGAATACATACTAGGGCTGTGTCACTGGAATTAGCGGGGGTAAAAGATGAGTGTAGTCTGTTTTAACGAAATTCATCAAGCTGTTCCTTGCCCCAGCCTGTGATTGAACTCGTGTCATTTCAGATAACACGCGACCCCTCTATCCACCTGACTATCACCTCCTCCCCCTGTCTAATCTATCCCGCATCTACTTACTCCCGCACACTACCGTTTATTGACTACATATGCACATTCTTCCTAAATTTGTCCCGCGTTAGTTATAAGGTGACTTGCAGCACAAGCACTGGGTAGTTGGCGAGCCTTCAGTACAAAGAGTTCCACAGAAGGATCGAGCCCTCTCCTCGGAGAGAGTGACAGGCAAAATTAACCCTTCCAGTGCTGGCGAATTACGGACAGGGAATGGGTCCTGTTGTGACAGCAGTGCATGCGAAATTTGAGTTATATTTGCTATGTTTGTGTCAGTCTGTATAATATTATGTCATCATCGGTGTGGACCATCAGAGTGCCATCTTATGCAACTGCTCACACCAAAATTTATCTGTCACGGCTCGGGCTTCAAATTCTCAGACTTAAGTGGCATGCAGATTGGGAAACGAACACTTTATAACTAAGGCACCTCGGGTCCCCCTAATAGGAGCTGGCGGTAAAGCCTGGGGGCGCATCTAGTTCACAGCACAGGAGAAAAATGGTCCCACTCTGATCTCACTCTAGGGCAGATTCTGTCTCACCACCCCGGATGTGAGGCAGAAAAAATGGAAAATAAAATCCAACTGAGGCATGAAAAAGGTGCGGTGTTGAGGCGTGGTATGTGATGTGTGGTGCTGTGTGGTGCACGGACAGCGTTGTTTGTGATAGATTTAATTTAGATAGTGCCCTGTGCCAATAACATGTAATTAGAAGCACTTTGTTTTATTTCACTGACTACCATTGCTGCTCCTCACTATCCTCCTCTCCCTACCTACCTACCTTACTCTCTCCCTCCCCTTCCTGCCCGCCTCACTCCCTTCCTCCCTACAACACTCTTCCATCTTTACTCCTTTCTCCCTGCTTTTCTCCTTTCCCCCCCGTCTCTCCCCTTTCCTGACTCCTCCATCCCTCCTTCTTTTCACTTCCCCCCTCCATCCTCTTCCCTCTTTCACTTCCCTTCTTCCCCTCCGGACCTGTTTACGTTATTCCATTTTTTTCCCTCCCTACCCTTATCTGCTTAACTCTCTTCCTCCTTCCCTCCCTCTCTCCCTCTCTTTTTTCACCCCCTCCCTCCTTCCCTCTCGTTCCCTATGCCCTCACTTCCATCCTTCTTTCCTTCTTTTCCTTTTCTCTCTCCCCTCCATTCCCCCCCCCCTCGCCTCCCTCCCTCATCTCTCTCTCTCCCTAATTTCTTTGCATCCCTCCTGTCTTTCTTTCCTTCTTTTCCCACAATCTTCCTTCCCTTTCTCATTTTCCTCTCTTTCTCACCTTTCTCGTCGCATTTTCTTTCTCTTCCCATCCATCTCTCCCCCTTCCTTTTTCTCCCATCCCATTATTCCATTTTTCCCTCCTTTCCTTCCGTCTTCCTCTTCTTCATTCTTCTTATTATTATATCTTTCTCTCCAGCACCGGTACAGCTCCAGCACCTTAGAGGAGTAGCATTGTTTCCTTAATGTTACTTGATATGACCATCTTCCCTTACAGGTTAGTGGAGAATATTTTTAACATTCTTCTTTTCGTGTGAAAATTCCATTACTTTTTTGTTCTACATGGTCGGCAGGAGGGAAGACAGTTACCCTGGCTGTCTTCGAGTCTTAAAACGGAGAACTTAGTCACAACTTTGTGACAAACAGCTTCGAAAGGACCAGTAGTCTATTGTTGTTTGGTTTCTTTGTTTTCATTTTCCCCTCCCCCTTCTTTCATTTCACTCCCTATCTCACTCTTTCCGACTTCCTCTTTCACTCTTGTCTTTTGTCTCCCCCCCCCCTCACCCAGTCAGCTGATTGCCTTTGAACCGGCAGCTGGTCAGGTGAGTAAGCTGGTAATGCACGAGTAGCGGCGTCCGGCAATCACCCACAGGTATATATACCTGATGGGTAGCTCCAAAACCAGAGTCGCGCTGAAGCCGAGGTGGTGGGAAGAACAGGTGACGGAGGACCTCGCCTCGGGTGTTACGCTCTACTTTTAATCCACGTATCCGAAGATTACTACCCAGTCTAATCTGTCTTAATTATTCCCACTTACCCTTCCTACAAAGACTACATCCCATCCAAATATCCTTTGAATTTTCGGAATCATAACCATTTGCAATTTGAATGTCGAAATATCCAACGTTTCCGCGCTTCAGAGCCCATCTGTATTAACTAAAATTGATCTGCCTTCATAATATCTCAGTTCCAGAAGGTCGCCTGCAATCCATTTTCATCAAGAATTCTCTTATCTATCTTTTCCGCGTTTCTAACCCTCTAACTTATCTCGAACCTCCCCGACCTACGCCACTCATTCTGACTTTGAGGAGTCTCGCCCTTCGCCTCCCATTTTCATTGATCCCGCAATTTTCCCTTCCCCAAAGTCTGCAGACTCCCTCTTCAGTCACTGTAAGATATATTTCTGACCACACCCCCATACTCAATTCGGACATCCGTGGATTACCGACTTGGCGTTTCTGGATTCGTCGACTTCAGCCTGACATCACTGTGAGTACCCAAATGATTAAGAATGTTGTATCCTTTTTACTCTAACCTGGCCTAAAATTAACCTCTCTCTGTCTTGAATACTGAGTTGTAACGAGAGAGAAATAGTTCAGTATGATGCTCGTCATGAAGTTCTATAGAAAGTAGCGCCGCTGTATTGTCATATTCTGGTACTGAGCTACGTGAAATAAGCAGCAAAAGAACAAAAATCTGGGCCATGTCAAGGTCGAAGGACTACCTATTGTTACCTACATGTTAGCCTCTTCAGTTCGATAGCGTACTCTATATATCGCTCTTACTATCTCTGGTCAGTTTTATTTACCTTGGAGTTGACTTCTAGAACAACAGGGTGATGGCAGCGAGAGTAATATGAAAAACACGTCATCGGAGTGAAGTGATTAATTAAACTCGTATCTAAACTACTCCAGTTCAAAATATCTCAAGTGGAATAAAGTCGTCTGGAGATGGCAAAAATAAACTACTCTTCTCTAACTTCGCCTAAAATTGCTATCTCTATCTTGAATGCTGAGCTGTGACCATAGATTAGACCTAACACAAGAATGTGGTGCTAGTCATAAAGAAGTGTCATGGAGAGAGAGAGAGAGAGAGAGAGAGAGAGAGAGAGAGAGAGAGAGAGAAGCGTCACCAATAACTCCTTCACTACGAGAGGTCTACCCAAAACTGAATAAGGCCGTGTGTCGGAAGCAGGAGCAGATTAAAGGCATGGGGAACTTCATAGCAACTCTTCCTTGGCGATTTAGTTTTCATTTTACGCCTGAACATCCTCTTGCTGTGTTGCTTTTATAAAGTTTTAGTATAGACGGATTGTATCAAGGGGATACTGAGGTGTGGGTTTTTGTGTAGAATAAAGGGCTGAGATAGAGATGTTACGGGATCTCTAAAGCCTAAGACATCACCGTACTGAAATGGTTAATTATATATTTTTTGGTATCTGTTATTGATTTGACTATTTTATTGTTTTATCTATTGAGTATACGGTCTCTCTCTCTCTCTTTCTCTCTCTCTCTCTCTCTCTCTCTCTTTTAATCTAGTGGTCAGAACGGTTCAGTTGGAGTGACGGCCTTTTATGCTCTCGATCCCCCAAAACGCGACTGGAGGTTTGTAGATCATGCAATGCCACTAAGGGAAGTCATCTACACTTATATATACTGAACTACGGTAGCCTAGCCTCGGGCCCTTATACCTCGCAGGGGGTAATATGGGATTGGGTATTTTATCTATCTATATCTATCTACGATATCTATCTATCTGAACACTATGTCTTACTGTCTTCATCCTTCTCCATGTCTCATCATCTGTTTTACTATCTATCTATCTGCCTAGCTATCTATTCTATCTACTTGTCACTTTACTTACTGGTATCTACGTCTATCTGCTAAGCTATCTATTATCTATTTGTTATTTACTGGTATCTACGTCTATCTGCTAAGCTCTCTATTATCTATTTGTTATTTACTGGTATCTACGTCTATCTGCTAAGCTATCTATTGTCTGTTTGTTATTTACTGGTATCTACGTTTATCTGCTAAGCTATCTATTGTCTATTTGTTATTTACTGGTATCTACGTCTATCTGCTAAGCTATCTATTATCTATTTGTTATTTACTGGTATCTACGTCTATCTGCTAAGCTATCTATTGTCTGTTTGTTATTTACTGGTATCTACGTCTATCTGCTAAGCTATCTATTGTCTATTTGTTATTTACTGGTATCTACGTCTATCTGCTTAGCTATCTATTCTACCTACTCGTCACTTTATTTACAGGTGTCTACGTTGGTTTTGTGTGTTATTCTTACTTAATTAATCAGCTCGTAGCCACAAGAGCCTAAGTATTTTATTCCACCCATCGCCAGACGAGTTTATGTAGGTGCAAGTGAGGCATAGGAGCCGGAGTGTCATTGCCGTTACCATTAGCCCTGTCATGGTGGGAACAGCTCTAGTATTCTCTCCTACCAAACGCCAAACATTTTTATTCAAGTGTCATAAGAGCCTGGCTGTTAATTATGTTTTCTGTTTTTGTATTCTTCATTTTCTGTTTTTTTTCTGTTAGTTTTTTTTTTTATTTGTAATACGGTCCTGTTTCTAATGTTTACGTTTTCCCATTTACATCTGCGTGGTTTACTATCATTTTTTTTTCTTTTTACGTCTCTCTCTCTCTCTCTCATATAGGTCCGCATCACCTACAAAAGACAGCTCTCACATGTACAGTAGCTTCAGAAAGTATCGGTGTGCTGTAGGTCTGATGCCATCCGGAGTGATTCGACCATGTGCCAGTGACAGCCCGTTAATACCTGTATATGGTATAACCTTTACGGCCATTCCCTACACGTTATGAAGGACAAAAGTGGTATCTGATCTAGCACTCATCTATCGTCCGGGATGCCTGAGTGTGCGGGGATAAAACCACAATACCCAGTACTCTTTGTTCCGTGTGTCGTAATATTTAACACATTCTGCACCGATGCTTTCTGGAGCCAGTGTACTTGGCGAAATGATGACGTGTGCAATTGTGTGGTATGGATGAGGATTGTTGGGACTCGGGGAGCGAGCTGTTAAGCCAGTGCCCAGACTTGGACAAATACATCTCTCTCTCTCTCTCTCTCTCTCTCTCTCTCTCTCTCTCTCTCACACACACACACACACACACACACACACACCTTGTGGTGTTCCTAGGCAGTGTAGCGGGTGGGACGGTCGCGCCTGTCACGAGTCCCAGGCCAGGTCAAAGGTCACATGCCCCCTCTCTCTCTCCCTCCCCTCCCTTCCTCCTCATGCCCCAGCCTCCCCGTCTCCCTCTTCTCCCTGATATCTCCTCCGCCCCTCTCTGTGTGTCTGGGTGTCTGGGTATGAGTGTGGTGAACATGGAAGGCTGGGTGAGTGAACTTTGAGGGGTGGTGTGCTGGCCAGACAGACGGATGGAGGGAGGAAGGGGGAGAGAGGAAGGCAAAATGTGTGGAAGGAGGAAAAGTGTATAAACCAAAGAAGGAGAAATTTAAAATATTTTATTATATTAAATGTAGTTGTTTTCAGTTACTGGGATCCATCAGAACTGCTAGTCGATCTGTGCACTCAGAATCTTGAAGGTTTCAAAAGGAATATGAGAAAGCCAATATTCTCATTTAACAAACATTCACTCACATTAAAAGCAAAAAATCAAGGATACGAATGTGTTAAACAATACAACATATACACAGGCCGTGCATTTCCGACAGTTCCAGTTTATGGCAATGAAATCAAGCAAAGAAAAAGGTAGGGATGGAGGGCTACATGAAAGATAAACGACTACCTTTATGTATATCAGAAGAGACGATTATATAATCAATGTGTCCTTCCTTCCTATTTTATTTATCGATCGGAAGGAGTCTAGCTAAATCTTTGGAACGGAAAGTTGGCAGTGCTGAGAGCGAGGTGGAAAGGATACCGTGAGCTGTCAAGCCGGGAGAGAAAAAGAGAGCTTCCTGGAAAATGGAACCAGCGAAAGCAGAGGCTATAATTACTGCAGTAAAAAACACAAGCCGGGAGGCGACGATCGCCAGCTGTAGGCGGACCAAGCTTTGTCAGCGACGGGGAGTGAGCTTCGGTATGACAAGTCACTTCTGGATGGCGGTACCGAAGGACAACATCCCACCCAAGAATCATGGCCCTGTCTTGGTAATTTTCGGAGCCTTAGCATTTCGCTCGAGCAAGGTCGTAATTTTAGTGCTTTACATATTTTCTGCGCTTAACGACCTTCGACCCCTGACCTGGCTGATAGAGGTCATTCATGTACGAAGCACACTTGTAATATTCACTAACGTCTAGAAGCCTGCAAAGTTTCATTCGATTCCATCCTCCCACTGTGGAGCGAGGGAACTTGAAATTTGCGGAATGGCCCACCAGAGGTACAGCTTCTAGGTGGCGCTGCCAGCTACTGGAAGTGAGTATCGACACTAAGTGTCAGTTTGGTATGGAGGTACTTCAGTGCAGCAGTCCACCCAAGAATCATGACCCTGGCTTAATAATCTTTGGAGCCCTAGCATTTCACGCGAGCATAGTCGAGATTTTAGCTATTTTCACCATTTTCACACTGAATGACCTTTGACCCCTGACCTGGCCAGTGTAGCACATACGTGTACAGCAGAAAGTTGTAGTATTAGTCAATGTCTATAAGCATGCAAAGTTTCATTCAGTTCCATTGAATCACTTGGGAACTGCCATGGGGGGGGGCATTTTTGAAAACTGGTACTGACTGCTAGGGACGCTGAGGACAATTTTCGCAACGTTGCCACTCAAAAAGTAGAGGAGAGAGAGAGAGAGGAAAATGATGGCACACATCCAATACGGAATGATCTCAAGATTATGCCTGAAGAAGTCGGAGCTTGTTACTAATGCTTCAACAGCTCAAAACGTGAAAAGTATGAAAAAAGCTATTTTTCGGCCGTTCCTAGGCAACGAGTAGTTGCTTGGCAACCAAATCCTTGCGGACACAACTAGGTCATAGGCTGGTCATTGTGTCCAAGTTTGGTCGAAATTGGTTAATTCTGAAGGGTAGAAGTGCTTGCCGCAATTTAACAGGAAACCAAACAAGAAAAAGCAACTAACAATAAGGGCAGCATGAGCTGGCCAATGGATGTGGGCAGGTCACGTTCTTCATATAATAGATGGCAGATAGACAACCAGGGTAACTGACTGACAACCCAGAGGTGGAATGAGAGGAAGAGGCAAGCAGAGAACAAGATGGAGAGTTGAAATTTGGAGATTTGCTAGAAGTAGGTGGGACAGATTAACAGTGAACACGTCAGAGTGGAGAACGATGGGAAGTCCTTCTTGCTACATGGGCTGACGCAGGCATGTTATGATGATGGTGATGATGAAAAGTTAATAAGAATTAGGTTTAGTTTATAAAAAGTTGGAAGCCAGGATGCATTGCACAGTTGCAGGCATAACTATCAATTAAGTTCATTATGGTAAAAACGGAAATGGTGAACAGTGGCTTTCGAAACCCAATAATGCGATCTTTGGAACCAAACACGTTAAAAATATATATATATTGTGTAAGTTTCATTATTATCCTACAAAAAAGCGGAGCGATATTCTTGTCCGCAACTTTACCTTCCCTTGTTTAAAAAAAAAAAAAAAAAAAAAAGTTTTTGCACAATGGGTTTGAAGGCTGAAGGTCGCAGGCAGAGGGAAACTGACAGAGGATGGAGAGATAGATAGACAGATGGACAGATAGATAGATAGATAGAGAGAGAGAGAGAGAGTCGCAGACAGGGCAGTTGGTGAGACTGTAAGACTAGGGACACATGCACACAAACTCACGTTTACATGCTTGTAAATACGTTCACTTAAATATACTCTTATATACATACACTCACAGACACACGTAACACAGACATATACATATGAAATCAAGTGCACATGCGCACATACACAAATATATATACGTTTACAATTACGTACACACATACACACATCCAGAGGCAGACATACACATATACACACCGTATGACACAATGCCAGACATAAACAGACACGTACACAAGGTCAGACCCACGCAGTCAGGCAGCAAGGAACACACACACACACACACACACACACACACACACACACACACACACACACGCACACGCACGCACGCACGCACGCAAACGCGCGCGCGCATCAATCTTCATCAAATCGAATCACCTCTTCGTGGACTGCCACACGACTTTTATGCCAGTTTTGATCTTAATCGAATTAGGCAATCATGAAATATGTAGCCAACACAGGTTCATTCATAGATACAGGACGCGATCACAAAGTTAGTCGAGTTGTTTTCATCTGACGGGACCGGGCAATAACCACTATATTGTCATTACGTGATATTGGACGGGTCTCCTTGGTAACTAGTCAAATCAGCCGTCCACTTTGATTACACAAGGGCATCAACTGAGCTGGAAAGGGTGGGGGGTTGTCAGACAGGAGTAACTTATCTATAACAATAATCTCAGGCTCCTACGACTCACCCTGGTTTAAATAAAATTGTCTGGCGTAATAGGAATGGAGTACTAGAGTTGTCCAGACCATGAGAAGGTTAATGGTTCCAGTATTAACACTCAGGTTCCTATGACTCAGCTGAATGAAATCGTATAGCATTAGCTGGAACAGAATACCTGAGCAGTTCCTACCACGAGAGTGTTGAAATGTATGATTTATGTAGAGCAGTTAAAGCTTATTTTGTTAGTTTATGTTCATGCTGAGAGAGAGAGAGAGTCAGGTATAGACAATCACACACACACACACACACACACACACACACACACACACACACACACACACACACACACACACACACACACACACTGCTCTCATGTGTAGGGGTCTCATTACTCACAGCTCTTCTAAACGGGATGGAGGCGAAGGCTTTTCGTCTGACCATCTCCCCTCCTCTTACTGACTCCCTGTATCTCCTCTCCCTTCGCCGCAGTGTTGCATCTCTTTTTCCCTTTACCATGGCTATATCACTTGTCACTGCACCTGTCAGTTAGGCATGCACGTAGTACCCGTCTGTCCAGTCATAGTCAACCCTACGCTGCCCCTTTTATATCCAGCGCTTTAAGTCAAGAGTTAAGCGATAATCTTACTCTTCAGGTATGTACCTGGTCAGCTCTTGATTTATCTACCTTATTTTTTTTTAACTGCCTACGATCTCCAGTCTTGTAAATCCAAAATATCCAGACAAGAACTAGTCTTGTTTCGTGGCTCTCTTCTTCATCCCCCCCACTCCCAGAAAAGAGCACCCCTCTCTCTCTCTCTCTCTCTCTCTCTCTTTCTCTTCACACACACACACACATACTGAGGGGACGAGAGAGGCAGGTGCCGCAGTGCAACAAATGCGCGCGCGCGCATGCATACAATTAAACAGACACATGCTTATATATATATATATATATATATATATATATGCAGAGAGTGAGAGAGAAAGGGAATGTATTGATGAACAAGAACATCATTACCATTAACATGAGAAAAATCATCAGCAACAAAACAAACAACTAAAACAGTAAGAACAAAAACAACAAACCAAAACAAACTCACTGACAAATAAACTCAGCTGCAAGCTAACCTCAGCACCAACAACATCGACAAATAAAAAGGAAGAAAAAATATTTTAAAAGTAGTATCTGTGCCTGTGTGAGAGAACCGCACGGTGTTACGTCATCAGAGAAAGAGAGCGAGCGAGCGAGCTTGTTGGTGTGTTTGGTGTTCTTGCGTGTGCGATGCTTAAGTGTGTGTGTGTGTGTGTGTGGATTTAGTCTCAGTCTGTCTGTCTGTCTGTCTGTCTGTCTCTCTCGTGTTATTTTGTTGTTGTTATTTTTCTTCCAGTTCTTCATCGTCTTCTTGCATTTCTTCCTGCACCTGTTATTAACCCTCTCGTGGCCCCAACACTTCAAGTATTCTAATTTAGCTAACACCAGACGATTTTATTCAGCTGAGAATGAATCGGAAGAACCTGGGTGTGTTAATATTATCCCCAGTAACTCTCACATGCTCAGGACAACTCTTAGGTAATGTTCAGTTCCATCCAAGGCCAGACGGTTTTGTTCAGCTGAGGATAATCCACTGGAGTCTGAGGGTATTAATTATTCTGTGGTTGCTGTACTCGTAATGGTGATGAAAATGGTGGATATGGCGAAAGTAATGGTGGTGATGATAACGATGAAAGTAATGGGGGTGATAGTGATGGTGATCGTGTTGAAAATGATGATGTTAATGGCCACTGACGATGGTGGTGGTGATGGGGAGATGATGATGATGATGGTGCGATAATAATGGTGATGATGACGGATTGAGACTGATGACGATGGGGAGATGGTGATGATGATGATGATGATGATGACGGATGGAGACTGATGATGGGGAGACGGTGATGATGCGATGATGATAATGATGATGACGGATGGAGACTGATGATGATGGTAGCGATGGGGAGATGGTGATGATGATGAAAATGATTGGAACATGATAATAGTGATGATGATGAACGTGATGATCAGGGCTGGATTAAAGGGGAGCTGCTGAGGCTATATCCCAAGGCCCTTCAGTCAAAATGGGCCCCACAAGACAGAGCCAATATCGATCTTTGAAATTTCGTGCCCCCCCAAAAAAAAAAAAAATTATATAAATAAAATGAAATAAAAAAATAATGATAATAATAATAATAAAAACATCAGGCACTGCTACGTGTACTTAACAGAGCAGGGTTCGTATTCCCGGTGTTTAAGGAAGCTCCCTAACACCTCTTCCTTCCCGACTTATTTTTGGATACGACTTGTTAATATCGTTCTGTACGTTCTTTATGCAGAGAATGGTGGCAGTAGAATGATTAAAGTCACACACAAGAGGAAGGCAAGGTGTAGTAAGCAAAATAAAATCGCTTAGGAAAAGGTGTTAGGGAGCTTCTTTAACTGACCAGAATGCGGGCTTTGGTCTAGCTTAAAAATGTAGTGTTTGTCTTTACTACGAAGCTCAAAGAGACGGTGAGTAGATGAAGTGTTTGGTCTACCAGGGGACCTCCTCAAGATGCTGTGGTCCACGTCCACACAACTCGTAATCCGGCAAAGGTGATGATAATGAGGAAAATTGTGCTGATAACGGTGATGAAAGTGATGGTGATGATGGCAGTGATGAAAGACTATGACGGTGACTGATAATGATGAGTGCTGCTTCTGATGATGATAATGATGAGTGACTGACGGTGACTGACAATGATGAGTGATGATGATGATGATGATGATGGTAATGATGAGTGACTGACGGTGAACGACAATGATGAGTGATGATGATGATGATTGTAATGATGAGTGACTGTGGCGGTGACTGACAATGATGAGTGATGATGATGATGATGATGGTAATGATGAGTGACTGACGGTGACTGACATTGATGAGTGATGATGATGATGGTAATGATGAGTGACTGACGGTGACTCACAATGATGAGTGATGATGATGATGGTAATGATGAGTGACTGGCGGTGACTGACAATGATGAGTGATGATGATGATGATGGTAATGATGAGTGACTGACGGTGACTAATAATGATGAGCGATGGTGGAAAGTGACTGTGGAGGTGACTAATTATGTTGAGCGATGGTGATGACGGTGGTGATGACAGTTGCTGTAATGGTGACTAGTTATGATGAGTGATGGTAGTGAAAGTGATGGAAATGATGACCGCTAGTTATTGATAGTAATGATACATGTAGATAATGATGATGACGGAGGTTATAATGATGATGATATTGACAGTGATGTTTAGTGTAATAACGGTGGAGCTGAATAATAACAAAATTGACAACAACAATAACAACAACAATAATGATGATATTGAGGTAAAGAGAAAAATCATGTACTCTGCCGTATTGCTGACGTCATGGTGCAGTCTAGACTAGCGTTAATGCACACACACACACACACACACACACACACACACACACACACACACACACACACACACACACACACACACACACACACACACACACACACACACACACATTAGTTTTATGTTCTCAGTCTTTCCTCATATAGAAGGCATCTAATATTACGGACCATTAACCTGACTGTTCAGATCTGTCTAAGGAATTCGTGTTTTTATTTTTATTTTTTCCATGCGCAGTCTCCTGTTCTCGTCTGTTCAGAAATTTTCCTTGTGTCACGATATTAAGAGGGGGAGAGGACGGTGATGAAAGAGGTGGGAGGTGGGGGGAGGTTAATGAAAGGGGAAGGAAGGACAGGGGGAAGGGGCGGTGATGGAAAGGGTGGAGAGGAAGGGAGGAGTGAAGGGAGATTTGTAGGAGAGGAGGGTAAGGAAGAAGTGCAAAGGGGAAGGAGGAGGGAAAAGGAAGGGAAAGAGAAAGGGGGCGGTGAATGGAGAAGAGAGCGGAGGTGGGATTAGGGAAGGACAAGAGGACAGAGGGAGAAACGAGAAATGATGGGGGCAGGGGTAGTGATGTAATGGGCCAGCTGAGGGAGGGGGAGAGATGGATAAAAGGGTGAAGAGGAAATGACAAGAGGAAGGGTGAGGGTGGGAGGGAGTGGTGATGGAGAAGAGTTGGGATAGGTCAGTGAGAGAAGAAAAAGACAAAGAGAAGGAGAAGAGATGGATGAATGGAATGGCAGGGAGGGGGAGAGAGGGAAGAGTGGAGGTGGTGAGGGTGGGGGAGTGGTGTTGAGGAAGGGGAGAAAAGGGAGAAGGAAAGGACAAGGGAGGGGTGAGAGTGGGAGGAGAGGGGATGGATAGGGTGGGGAGAGGAGGGAAGTTCACGGGGATGGATGAGTCTGAGCAAGAGGGGGAAGTGATAGTTGGGGTAATGAGGGAGGGGATGGAGAGGGAATAGTGGTGAGAGAGGAGAGGGAACAAGAACAAGGGTGGAGGAGAGAAAGGGCAATGGTGAGGGTGGGAATAAGGAAAAATGAAATGGGGAAAGGTCTGAGAGGAGGAAAGGCTAAGTGTGAGGGCGGGGTAGAGGGACAAAACAAGGGGAAGGGTTGGGGTGGGGTGATGGTGGTGGTGTTGTTGCTGGGTTTAGGGGTGTATCTGACCCGTGGATCACACCCTCCTGTTATTAGAGGTAATACCCCTCCACACAGCACAATCATCACATGTTATAACTCTGTCTCTCTCCCTCTCCCCATCTGCGTCATCGTCTGTGTCTGTATGTTCAACTAGTTTTGTTCCTTACAAATTGGACAAAGATTGTTTGAAGATCAGTGCCCTACACTGGCATCTAGATTCTGTCTGGTGGTTCTATATGACTTGAAGGACACTGCATTATATTTGCAGCATTTTTTTTTTTTCCGAAGTGAGAGGCAGGACGCTTGAAGGACCCAGCTTTACATTTGAATCAAATTTTTTAATCACTACTAGTTGCAAGTCTGTTTCTCTGCTGTCCCTGCTTCGGAGTGTCTGCCCTAAGCTAAATAAAACCTTTTGCAAAGATGCCCAGAGAGCACGGTGGCTCTGTGCCCAAACATTAACCTTAACCCGTGTCCGTGACCTTTAATAAATCTGCATTTCTTCCCAGACCAACACAAAATGTATGTTCCAGGTTTGATCCAAATCGGCTCAAGCATTTGCAAAATATTTTCCGCACCCTGAAGTTTTGAGCGTGATCTGTGACGTTGACCTTTGACAGATCTGCACCAAAATCAATAATTGGTTATTAATTCTTCCCAGATCAACACAAATTGTAAGCTTCTATTTTGATCCAGTTCGACTCAGACATTCATGAAGCTTTTTGTGTACAGTACATCCGGACTCGATCGTAATTGCTACACCTTCGGCGTCGCTAATTGCGCCCTCGAGTCGAACGAGTTTAATCAGCACCAGTTATTAGCTTGCCTCTTTCCCAGCGTCTGCATCTGCGTCTGTCCTCATTTTTTCTTTTTTTTTTTTATGTGGGAGAAGGAATCCTTGAAGGACGGTGGGTTGATTTTATATCAGTATCATATTTTGTACTGCAGACAACGAAGGGGAAGTCTTAGACGTTTGAAAATTCCGAGTAAATTAATGAATTGTTCGCACACATACGTTAAAAAAAAAAAAAAAAAAAAAAAAACTTACACGTGGAAGAGCGCTTGAAAGACAACCCATTACATTGCTGCAAAATTTATAACTCCCGTTTGTAATTCTCTGTCTCTGTCTGTCTGTCTGTCTGTCTGTCTCTCTCTCTCTCTCTCTCTCTCTCTTTCTCTCTCTCTCTCTTTCTCTCTCTCTCTCTCCCACACACCATCTGTTTTCTCTGCTCGATTTATGTATTAAACGTCAGAGAAGGAATACCTGAAGGATAGTGCGTTAACTTGACATTAAAATGTTGTTTCTTAAGCGTGGGAGGGAGAACACTTGACAGGCAGTGTGTTACATTTGTTATTACGATTTTGATATGTGTGCATCAGCGAAACAAATTTTACATGAACTGAAGACATAAACGATATTTTGCAAAATATCTTTTATGTCTGATAACTCATAGTAACTTGAGGGATACTGCATAATTTTTACAGAAAAATTTTGCAGGTTGGAGATGAAAATAATGCATCAACAACAGTACATTATATTCATGGCACATGAGCAGCTCGTTGGAGGAACGTTGTGAAAATGGGATTATCAGATACTTATTGTGCAGACTTGGCGCTATTAGGGTTCAGATCATGGAATTTTTTGTCTCTGTATAATAAACAGTATTGTTCAGTCTCTTGCATGAGAGTGAAATATTTGAAAAAAAAAAAAAAAATCATTGGACGAGCCATCTGGCAAATGCGAGCCTCAAATGAACACAGTTTTGTTCGAAGCAACTCCCGTTATTCGTGTGTCGGAGATTCGTTCAGTTCGAGGCATTTCCGGGGCAGAACCACACGGGAACACCAAATCACTCTTTGCAGACACGATATCATGGCCTTGGCAACTTAACTTTAAATTTTTACTCCGATATCATACACCTCCCAAAAGTATATCAGTAATTGTAATATTATTCATTGCATGTATTATGCAATTATTTTTATGTAACTTTTAGAGAATTTGTTAAAGTTCTGACCATGTTTTACTTTCGTAGTACTGTATTATGTATCTGAATAGGTGTGCATGTAATTGTACTTAATAAGCTATGTCGCTGGTGTTACATAACCATGTAGCTCGTATAGTGTTTTATTACCTTCACATTTCTGGGCATAATTGTATTATTGCTGCACAAGCTTGGTACCATAATATTAGTATGAAACTGTACAGATGAAGCAGTGAAGAATGGCCTATCTGGACCTGAAATGATGTGAATGGACATGAAATGGCCTAAATGAACCTGAAATGACCTGGGTGAGCCTGGATAGACAAGAAATAACCTTAATGAGCTTGAATGGTCCTGAAATAAACTAAATGAACCTGAAGTGACTTGACCTGCAAAGACCTGATGAACCTGAAAGTTACTTAATTGGACCTGAAGTTACCTGAATGTACTTGAAGTGACCTGAATGAACCTGAAGTGGTCAAAATGGACCTGAAGTGACCTAAGTGGACCTGAGGGCACCTGAAGTGACCTGAAAGAACCTGAATGGACCTGAATGAACGTGAATGAGTTTGAAGTAACCTAAATGGATATAAATGGCCCTAATAGTCCTCTAAATAGGAGAAACGTCTTTGCCTCCACTTAAAAGGGAAGTGCATCATCATCATCATCATCATCATCATCATCATCATCATCATCATCATCATCAAGATAACGTTACTGATCTCCCCTAAGGTCCGTGGTCATGTCCCACTGCTGCGTCTCCTTCGTGATGGTGATGGTGTTGCTGTGTGCCCGCCAACCCCATCCCTGCCGCGCTGCACCCACCCCCCCACTCCCAGCCTCATCACCCAGGGGACAGCAGTTCTCGCAGGCACACTTCCAATTCACCCTTGACCTCTACCTAGCGCTGGTACGGGCGGGGGCGGGCGAGGGTGACAAGGGCGGGGGCGGCAACTTGATATTCTCCCCCGTGGGCGTGGCGTCTGTTCTGTCGCCCCTGCTTACCGGCTCCAGCGAGAGTGTCAGCCGTGAGATTAGACAGGTAAGTGGAAGGCGCAAGATTGTGCTATACATCATGGACAGTAAGTCTGATGTCAGATGGCTGAAATATTCTTCCCAGTTCAACATACAGTATCAACAGATTCAAGAGTGCCCCCTCCCTATTGTTCCCTGATGACACGTGTATGTATGTCATCAACTATACAACTGATGTAGAGTGTATGCATGTACCTAACAAAACTCCAGACACTGAAAAAAAAAAAAAAAGAACGCGCAAACTTTGTGGGTGTAATTGCGAGATTGAACTAATATGATGCCCTCCGAGGTTTGTTTTGGTTGTTACCTGCGAAGGCAAAGCTGTCGCAGGTTGTGGTAAACTGCCTCTCTGTCGTCAGGGCAGGTGCAGGCGAGTGCAACTGGTGAATACCTCTGTGGATCTACAGTCTTTAAAGGCGAAGCCATTCCTTATGTAAATTCTTGTATTGCATTCACACACACACACACACACACACACACACACACACACACACACACACACACACACACACACACACACACACACACACACACACACACACACAGTGGCGCAGTGGTAACGTTCTCGCTTGCCATCTGGTAGACGGGAGTTCGTGCCTCGCTCAGGTTGTGAAAAGTTTCACTGATGAAGTGGGTGGTCACTGTCCCCCTTGAGCAAGGGGACGGGTGTGTGCGTGTGTGAAGGTCACAGCCTTGCCCTTAGATCGGACTATATGAGCTCTCGGCTCCCTTCCGGGAGGGTAAAAAGCTGACAATCTCGACCATCAAGTGATCCTGACCGACCCGGTGAATTACACACACACACACATACACACACACACACACACACACACACACACACACACACACACACACACACACACACACACACACACACACACACACACACAGTATATTGATGCGTGTGTGTGTGTGTGTGTGTGTGTGTGTGTCTATATTGTACACTTACCTATGGAGCTACATGTCATCTCGTGCCAGGTGCTCCGGTATTCCAACATGTCCGTGGAAGATGTTGAGGCCGAGCACGAAGCCATGATGGCCCACTTCTCCGACTCGTACTACCTTCAGTACCTCCGACTGGCCTCCTCTCTGTACCTCCAGACCTCGTCCCCCTCCCCCCTGGCCGACTTGTATCCCCCCAGCACCATTCATGAGGTGGACCTTGAAGGCAACATGACGGGGGTGGTGCAGGGTATACACCAGTGAGTATGGCAGCCGTAGCCTTGGGCCCTCTGCAGACTTATGGCAGACTGTTGAAATATATTTACTTTGAAAAATGAGATTAAGATAATGATTATATTTTGAAGGGAAATCTGTTAGTTGTAATTGTTTGAATTCAGTCTGGAACCTCCAAAAAGCCTGAAAAACTGAAGGTCGTATGTAGAGCTGCATATAAAAACATTTTCTTCATTTCACGTCAGTATATCAATCAGTTTGATATAGCTCTAGTTTTGTATTTTTATTTTTTATTTTACTGATAGTAAGATTCTAAGCGAACAAGGATACGGCTCACTGGCAGTGCTCTTGTGGCCTTTAGGTGGGTGGAAGAGGTGTCTGGAGGGAAGGTAGCCCCCCCTACCCTGGCCATGCCCCCTGCCGCCCCCCTGGCCCTCCTGGTGATGTTCTTCTCAGGCGGATGGCTCCATGGATTCCACCGCAACCGTACCTTTGACCAGGGACTCTTCTACATCACGTCACAGCATAGGTGGGTTTTATATATATATATATATATATTTATATATATATATATATATATATACCTTATAGAGAGAGAGAGAGAGAGAGAGAGATAAATTGATTGATTGATAGATAGATGGATATAGATATATATGATGTAATTTATGAGAGAGACAGAGATAAAGAAGATATGGTTGTTAGGTATCATCATAATCTTTAACATCATCATCAGTCTGTTAGAACATCATCATTATCATCACAGCCATCACCACCAAATGTTAGACATCATTCCTAGAATAAATAAAATTGTCGTTTTAAAAGTATGCAGGTTTATGAGCGTGTTTTTCATCATACTGAAAAACTTGTGTTCTTAAACCCCTTGAATCTAATGTATTTTTCATCGTGTTCTTTCAGTCTCCAGGCGATTTTATTCGGATTAGGAGAAATTATTTAAATTGTAGGGATTAGATATAGCCTTCATCAACCCCCTCACCGCTAGAGGTCCTCCCCAAATTGAGGCAGATCTTCTGATAATAACTTGATTAAAAGTAATAAATACGTTACCTGATTGAAGGGGTAAATCTGAATTTGTGTATAGATTGTAGATTCGTATGATTGTGGGTAGACTTGAACTTTCCATGGGTTATTCTGCCGTCCCTGTGACTGTATAAATTTATCAGTAAGGAACAAGAATAGGTTAATATAATGCTTCATCTGTATTTATTCTGAATTTATGTTTTAGTTGGAGATCCCTATAATGGTAGGCCGGCTGGAGGTTTTACCAAGGTTATTGAACTGAATGAAGGAACCTGAAAGTCGGTCACAGGAGCCTGAGAGTGTATTTGTGTTTAGGTTTGAGATTCCTATGATGGTGGGGAGGTTGGAGGTTCCCCTGGGTTACTCAGCCGAGCTGGAGGTGAGGGTGTTGGAGCTGCCCCTGTCCGACCGTCGCACCTCTCTCTTCATCCTCCTCCCAGACCGTCCTGACAACGGCCTGGACAACTTCGAGCAAAACATCACCGCAGAGAACATCAAGAACCTGCTCTCCACGCTCAAGGTAGGTGAATGTGGTGGGGGCTGTCGTGCAGTGATCTATTTTATAGATGTACCTCTTGTTTAGTGATTAATTTTTGCTTATCACGCCTTAATATCCTCTTATATGTTATTGATGCAAACTCTGTCGATATCATCATCATACGTACAACACACGAGATAATGTTAATACATAGCTAGAAGATAAACCGTCAGGGAAGACTTGGTACAGTGTCGTAGTCAACGAGAATACAGCACATAATAGTCGTTATTTCCGTCATCACTATGTCTGTCTGTCTGTCTATCTATCTATCTGTCTGTCACTTGCCAGACGCGTTAATCCGTTAAGAGATGGCCACAAACATTATCGCCTCCATTTTGCTCTCTCCTCTGCCATTTGGTTGCCCTCCATCCAACTCACACACCTCTCTCACATTACATCCCTCAGTCTCATCCTTAGTCTCCACCTCTTCCTCTCCCCCTAAACCACACTTACACACACTTTTTTGGTCAGTCTCTTATTCTCCTTTCTCGGTCACTACCACAGCGCGTATTCCTCTAACCTTGTGAAGGTCCTTAACCATTTCAGTTCAGTTAATGGCCAGGTGTACTTAGACTGGAGGATTTGCTTTGACTGTGACGGTAGGTTACTTGTTTCTTCCAGTCTTGACTTCATTCGGTCACCATGTGACCTGAAGGGGACTAAGGATTTTTGCCTATTTAAAATATACCCGCTTTCGTAAAAAGAAACTCATTCTAACCTCATAGTTAAAGTTGCCGCCACGACATAGCATTAAGTTTGTAGGAGTGGCCCAGGTGTGTCAGGTAAAAGCAAACCACCATTATTATTACTGTCAGTTTAATAATGTGGGGAACTGGCGAGGGATAGAGTTGGCCAGGTGGATTGTCAGAAGACGTATATGGCAGAGGCTTAATGTCCCCATTTTAAAATTAAGCGTTGATGGTTTCATAATCTGACTGGTAATGTAATGCGCATCTTTAAAAAAAAAAAAAAAAAAAAAAAAAAAAAAAAAACACACACACACAGGAAAATAGAAGGAAAAACACCCCCAGATGTAAATAAATCCATAATATACATGCGGTGATTCCCCACTCTGAGGCCGTAAAGTAATTTCAACATTGTCATTATCAATGAACCCATTTAAGTGAAATTGGGTCCGTACTTTCTACAGTTCATTACAACTTATGCACAACTATATCAAGATTACCAATTGATCTCTAGCGTTTTAAGAATGGATCCAGTGTTCCCAACTAGCAAATTTTCGGTGTACAATATCGATTTAAATGGCTGCGTTCTTCGTAATAATGTTTTCTTTTAACTAATCAGTTTTTCAAGGCTTGCCTATGAATCATTTTCCCTTAAGATTACTCATGAGTCAGGAAGATAGTCTTGGGCTAATCAGAATAAAAAATACGCAGTCAGCTACTGAGCATAACATGATAACTGAGTCAGTATAATTGACCAGTTGATGCCCACTCAGCAGGGTCCTGGTAGTGGAAGATCATTTCTTTTGCATCATATGTCTCTGAATTGAAATGTCGGATAGTTTCTCAGATGCAGCATATAACTGGCAGAGGATGTAGTTTGTACGTGCGGAGTTTCGTTTCAATTCCTCTGTAAATAATGAATATAATTCCATCATTCTGGATCCTCAGATTAGTTAATCACTCCATACACACACACACACACACACACACACGCACACACACACACACACATCATATACTGTATATATATATATATATATATATATATATATATATATATATATATATATATATATATATATATATATAATGAAAATGACAGTGGTGATGATATTACTCCTTCAGGACGAGCGTGTGAACATCCGTCTGCCAAGGTTCCGTGTGGAGGGTACGCCGCCATTAAGAGAGGCACTCACCTCGCTGGGTCTTACATCATTATTCACACCTCCACCCATAGTCACCGACTTCATTCATAGGTGAGACATTGACTCATTTAGTTGCACAGACCATACTGGCGGATTTCATTCGTGGGTGAGATTATTTGCCCACTTATTTGCACATAGCACAGATGCTGGCTGGTTTCATTTGTAGGGGAGGATATTTAATTATTTTGCGCATAGTCTAATTTCTGTATGCATCCAACTCTCCTATGAAGCCTGTTCCTGAGCTACCGTGGTTCATCAGCCACACCCCGGTAGACTGCCAATCCACCGCCGCCCTCATACGTCACTGGCCATTATTCCTTTATTTATCTTTACGTTATTTCTATTTTAAAGTGTGTACTTCAGTGGTTTATTTATTTCATAAATATGATTCTGTAACAGATATAAAGTACCTGTAGAGTGGGAGAGGTTATTTATAAGTAATATTTATAATTTACAAGTAGCCTGACAACCAGGGTAACTGAACCCAGATTAGCTGTGTGTGTCCCGTACTTCTAAGTGTCGTGTAGGATGGTAGTGTTTGGCCGTGGTGATGGTTGCTAGAAGGTCCTACCCTCACCCTGTCACCCCCTTCCCACTTGTGTTGTGTACACTGGAATTACTGACAAATTTGAAAGTGTCGTATTCTGGTATGGTTATAGTATTTTTTTTTTTTTTTTTTTTTTTTATGTGTTCGACTCTGGGCATAGGCTTCACAGCCTGCTATCAAGGCCCAACAGTCCTCCTACATACCATACACCTCTTCATGTCACCACTTCGGCGCTAACACCCACCGTCCATATTGAATACATGCCAGGGCTGTCTCATACAGGACTGGTGTGTTGGTATTAGCGGGGGTATTTTTACGACATGTCGGCGGGTCTTCTGGTAGATCAGTAAAGCCTGATTTAATGAAATTCAAATCCTTAAACTGTTCCCTGCCCCAGCGGGGATTTGAACCTGGGTCCATTAGAACGGCAGGCCACGTCTCTACCGATTGAGCCACGCCTCCCCCATTTGGTGTGTGTGAGATGTTAGTGACTGGCTGTGGTAATGGTCACTAGAAGACCGTAGTGGCCTAGCCTTACCATATCACCTCCATACTTCTTGTGGTTATTTAGGAATTACGGACACATTTGAAAGCATGATGTTAATATTTGGTGTACAATGTTGGATGTTAGTGTTTGGTTGTGGTGTTAAAGGATGTGTCGTTCTGTAGAGTATTACCTGGCGCTAACCACGATATCACCCATACATAACTCTTTTTATAACGAAGGGTTTCTCTGACGAGTAACATCGCTTGTTGTCCGACATTCAGCTGTTGGTTTACCATGCAATAAAAAATTATTAGTTAAATACGAAGATTTATCTATGTTAGTTTATTAAGCCTTCTATAGGTTGATAGGATTTTTCCGTTAGTTTAAATATACCGTGAAAGATAATATCATAACTACATAAACACATGTTCAGTATATGATATTATAATTAATGAAGACAGTTCATGAGCCATGTTGGGCATAGGTTTCCTTGTATTTGGTTTATTAAACACAATATTTTGATAATACTGTCAATTTTACATTGACTGGTCCTGCATTATCCACTATACAACATGATTATTTAAATCACTATTATTATGACTGTGACAGGAGAGCTGAATATTCTTGACAGATATGCCATTAATCATATGAAACAGCACAAACCTTGATTTTTAGAGGTATTATGTTCAGAAATGTGCGGTGTAAATATGTGGTGTTGGCGATTGCTACAGTGCCAATGTACGGGATGGTCAGCGAAGGATGGGTACCAATTTCCTGCTGCTGTGCTACACACACACACACACACACACACACACACACACACACACACACACACACACACACACACACACACACACACACACACACACACACACACACACGCACGCACGCACGCACGCACACACACACACACACACACACACACACACACACACACACACACACACACACACACACACACACACACACACACACACACACACACACACACACACACACACACACACACACACACACACACACACACACACACACACACACACACACACACACACACACACACACACACACACACACACACACACACACACACACACACACACACACACACACACACACACACACACACACACACACACACACACACACACACACACACACACACACACACACACACACACACACACACACACACACACACACACACACACACACACACACACACACACACACACACACACACACACACACACACACACACACACACACACTACAAGAGTGTGGTGAATCTTTGCAGCGCGGCGTGTGAGGTGGTGGAGGGGGAGGCGTCCCCGCCGGACTCGAGTGGGACCCCTGGCGTGGCGGGGGGTACTTTCGGGGACAAGTACTTCGAGGTGGACCATCCCTTCATATTCTTCGTGTGGGACTACCTGGGTAGCAGCATAGTGGTGATGGGACGTGTTGTATCCCCACTACCTATCATACTGCCTGCACAGTAAACTACTCTCTCTCTCTCTCCTTTCGACATACCGGCAAGCCTTAATAGCAGCTGCATATTGACGTTAGCTCTATAGTAAGTTCACTCTCTTTACCGATATTTTTTTCCCTGAAAGTTGGAACTGATCCCTTCTGACGCTAAATTCTTTCAAGCAGACCACCCTGACGTAATCTATACTATGCCTATTCTGCTGACGTCAGCTGTAAACTGTTTCGTTTCATCACAACCCTTTTCCCTAACTCTTTAACTCTTAATTATATGGCGCTAGCTTTAATCATCCTAGCCAACATCTCAATAATTCGTCCATTTCTTTAAAGTCAGCCTCAGAATCTCTAATCTCTTTACCTCTCTAAACTCTTCAAACTCTGTGCGGTAACTCTTAAATCTCTTAACTCTATCTTTCTACTCTCTTTGAACTCTGACTGTCAGTCCCAAAACTTTTAAGACTTTTATTTCTAAACTCTGTATCTTTCTAAGTTCTCTAAAGTCTCAGAATCTTTAAACTGTCTATGAATTAATCCGACTTTGATGACCCAAGCTTTAACTGTGCCTACCGACATCTTGACAATCCTTATATCCATCATCTCAACAGTAGTTAACTCATATAATCCCATATATATTTTTTTTTTATTCATGCTACCACCAAGCAATTTTATTCAACCTCGGACAGATTCTTGGTATCGAAGGAGTTAATGAAAACTATACCTGTTACTCCTCCAACTCGAAAAACCTCTCTAAAAACTAAATAAAATTGTATGGTGTTAGCAATATATGGAAAAAAAATCATGGGAGTGGAGTGGATAATCTCGCTGATAGAGCCGATACTGAAGCTGGCCGTTGATCTCACTCCCTAAGCTGACACCGCCATAGCCTTCACGGGGAGTTCCTTTCATCTGATAGTGAAGTGATCTCAGCGTTACTAAAGGTTTCCGACAAGGGTCCTATTCCAAGTGGCTCTGAGGATTTCGTAACACCTACTGTATTCCTTATTGATTTATTCTGCATATTGCACCTCAGTATTGTATTGTATGTTATTAATACAAACTGTGTCGACAGTAAAGCAATATAATTATAAAGCATACTAGGCATGTAAAGAGTAATAGGCAGAGTATATCGCTACGGAAGAGGTGATACAGCACTTCCAATGCCACTTTGGGTAAGGCCATTAGGTTTTCCGTGTCTTGCTGGACAATTACCCCTTTCAATCCGGTACCTTTTTTTTCCCTTTCCAGAGGATTTTTCTTCAGCTTAGTGGAGACTCATGATCTGGAGGGAATAGATGTTCTGTGATATTTAGTATAGTGACGGGGTAAAGCAAACATTAATCTGATGCCTGGTGAATAAAGCCCGTAGACTTTATAGCAATATGATAACGCCTTTTTATTTTTATTTATTTATTTATTTATTTATTTATTTTTGCTTTCCAAATTGTATTCTGATTATTCTCATTCATGTGCTCATTTTTTTCGTATTTTTTATTTCATGTTTTATTCTCTCTTCCTTAGTATGTTGTATACATTGAGCCTAAGCATCTGAGACAGTATTTATAAACTATATCAACTACTTTAGACGATAAACAAATTTCCCTACCAAAATCGTTTTATTTTGCCGCATTTTTTTTTTCTTTACATCATTCACTCTAGTTCGGTTCCGAAATGTTTGGTAGTTGTCTGAATTGTTTGGCGGCTGTATGAGTGAAGGCAGAAATATATGCAAACCATCTTGTACACAGCTCAGGCTGAGGCTAGTGTATTATCTGCCCTTGGAGTTTCCTGTACACGTGTTCCTATGAAAGCTGTCAGTTGATTGATGTTCCACCGGGATATAATGGCACCAAGTGCACGCCTTTTCCATGCGTTTTTATGTATTTATTTATTTATTTTTGTCTGGCGTAGCAGGAATATAATGGCAAAAAAAGGTAGTACAGTATATTTTAATGGCCAGTGCATTTTACTCTAGTGGTGGTAGAAAGAATAAGATATAAAAAGCCCCCAATGACCTTGAAGGTGAGGGTCAACGCATTATGTTGTAAACATTTTCTGTGCACCATATACCAGTTTATATAATTATTCTTGGGTGTGAGTGCGTGCAGTGATGTTGCCAGGTCTGTGCCTTATGCCTTCCTCCCGCGTGGGCCTTGACATATGGCCCCTCACCCCTCACAGTTACATGCTGGTGCACACGGAGATGCACTGAACTCCCTCACCCCTCCTTATAAGTCGCCGGTGAAGTCTACGATATCATTACTTTCTTCATATTTTTTTTAACGCAAAAAGACGAAATAAAGACGGGGAGCTTTCCGGAGGAAATGGAACAAAAGAGAGCTAATATTAGCCAAGATTTCTTAATTTTCAGATGTCTGGACACACGGTGTTAAAAAAATATTGGAGGTCATTGGCAGTGGGAGAGAGTCAGAAACACACTTCTAGAGTTGATCAGTTATGTACGTGAAGAACTGAGAATACCGGTTAATTATTGCATTAAGGAATTGGGCAGTAACAAAACGAGACCGTGTACATAAACAGGTGCTACGTATCCGTCGTAACTGGAAGGGGCTACAAGTAGACACCTTAGAAGAGAGACGATCATTGGTATGGTAGTAGTAAAGAGACAGAGATACTACATTAAAGCGGATAGAAAATCTGAAGGAAGTCAGTAAGAGGAAGAGAGTTGACACGAAAGTATTTGAGCCGTGTTTATTAACACAGAGTGCAATGGTGTGAACAGGCTGCAAGCTTCTGACGATAATTAGGAAAACATGTGATGATGACAGAACGTGTCTAACCTTTCTGAATTGGTGCCAGCACTAACGCGGGATGCGGCGTAGTCACATCTAACAATTACAGGTATTCCTTAGGGCGAGTCCACACGTGTGCTCAAACAAGTGTTGGGAACATGTAAGCAACACAGTAACGAACACGCTACAAACATGGGAGCAGCAGCGTCCAGATCATGTTGGTAACATCATGATGAAGTCTCAGCTGCCTCGTATGGACACTCTTATCCCATCACCTCTGCTGCCAGTGTTCGAAACTGCACTGAAATATGTTTGCATACATCTGTCCAAATACTGCTGCAAACATGTTCCCGAACATGTTGCCAGCTGTGTTACCAACATATGTTTAAGCTCACGTGTGGACGCGCACTTACATAACTGTCCAGCATTAAAGGTGTGCATGAACCTTTGTATTTTGTGTATTAATATAAATTATTATTACAACTTTTGACTCCGCACTGTGTGTGTTAAACCCCCACACATGTGAACTGTACTCCACACAGGAGTGAATGAAATCCCTGTACAAAGTAATATGCTTAGGCTGGAAAAGCTGCTTCATATAGGAACGCTACAACGAATAAAATCGTCTGGAGATAGCAGATATAAAATCCCAAATAATCTGTCGCTGCATAGAAAAAGGTGTAATTTAGTGTCATGCGTCAGTGAAAGTAAAAGAGTGAAGGCATAATCGCACTGAAGGAGTTAACGTATCTGAGTTAAGTGTTTGGCCGTAGCAAAAGTGGTAATACTGAGCACGAGTTAACCCTCCGTCCCGGTAACGAATTACTACTGCTACCACCCGACGATTATAATAATATCTGAAAACACTTACCGAAAATACAGGAATTAGAGATAGCCTTCATTAATCCATTTACTATTAGAGGTCTGTCCTAAGTTGAATAATACCGTCTGGTGGTAGAAAGAGTAACAGAAAATACGTCATCGGATTGAAATGGTTAATATCAACACTATTAATGTACGATGACGTCTTTAAAACTTTATTCTGGCTTTCTCCAGACGTTGTGTTTTTGCTTTGAAGAGACTTATCAAACCAGATTGTCAGAAAGTGGCCGTCATTAACTCCTTCAGTACGAGAGTTGTCTGAACTGAATAAAATCGTCTGGAGGTAACAAGAATAGATTCAGATGACGTCATCGCATTAAAATGATTCATTCTTCATGTAATTTTTGTACTACGTCTATGTAGCCTACTTCCCAACTTCTCCATGGAGAGAGTTTTCATATTAATTATGTCATCATCCTTCACATTTTTAAAATCGTGTATTTGTTTACAGTATGTCCATTTTCTGCCGGATTTGATGCTTGTTACTTTCAATATATATATGTATGTAATGTACAATACCTTTTCATAACTTTTAAGCATGGAAGCTTATTTTTGTTAGATTTTATGCTCATTGTCTTCGTCCACGCATATACTTTCCTTTCATATATATATATATATATATATATATATATATATATATATATATATATATATATATATATATATATATAAACACACACATACACACTTTTTTACAGTGTTTTGAGCATGAAAGCATATTTAAAACGTCAGATTTGATGCTCGTTGTTTTCGTCCTCGCGTATAATTTTCCTTTCATCTTTTTCTTCGTCTTCTTTTCTTCTTTTTTGTTATTGTGCGTTGGAGGCGTGTTCGTGTTAAGTTGCAGTCGTGTTTTCGGTGCCATATTCGGTATCTTGCGCATTTCTGTATTCTCGTATATTTGTTGTTTATAAATGTTAAGGGATATGTAAGGCTTTATTTATTTTGTATTTATTGTGATGAGGAAGTCTGCTACTAAGTCGTAATAGTTAATCCTGTTAATTTGTCGGGAATTAGAGCCGAATTATTAAAACTGAGCACGAAGATATGGACGTCGGACAAGCCCCGACATTGTGACGATAATTTCTTTTGCATGTGATGAAAATGGAACATGTGTGACCTTTCTGTGTCGTTGTTGACTAGACTTTGTAATGTGGGATGTAGGCTGAACACCTCCAACAATGACATGTGTTTCATAAATGACCATAATATATAAATCAAGGGCTTGCTTCCACCATACCTTACTCAGGTTTAATACAATGGCCTTGAGTCAAATGTTTTCAGTATAGTGGGTTTTCAGTATTGTTAGTTATGGAGACTTCGTAACGCCTTTTCCTTGGCAATTTATTTTTTACTTGCAGCTTAATATTTTCGTGTATGTTACTGATTCAAACTGTCAATATGAATAACATACAAGTAAATTCTGTGGTATAATATTGTAAAATAAATCGCTAGGGAAAGTTGTAACGAAATCTCTAGTGCCATTGAAAATCATCTGATATTCCAGTGGCATGTAGATACTGTTACCGGTAATACTACTGGAGGCACATAATTGTATCATCAAGGCTTCTGAGGCACTTAATTATAATGTTTACATATGTACTTGTCATTGCTGTGAAAGTTGTAACTAGAAGTATTTAAAGAATTTATGGTATATTTTAAGTTGCTCTGTTGATATTTCTGAGTCCTGGGTCAGTATTCTCGTTGGCTTAGAAGACTTGCTTTGTACTTTTTTCTTCCGGATTCATTTTTTCTGTACGTGGCACGGTAATGTATGTCATTCATGCAAACTATGTCGATGTTGAAAGGTAAGAGCCATAACATACTTTAGAAAATCAGTGTGTATTAATATTCTCTTGCACCGTACGTTATACAGGCCATGACGATGCTAAGATACGAATACACACATGAAATACAGTAATATAAAGGTATAACATAACAAAACAACACAACCGCCAAGGAGGTGTTTGGCAGCCTCCAAAGTCTAGCAGAGTACATACTAAGATGAACGCACAACTTGCTTTAGTGATGTGTGAGGCTTGTAATATGACTTATATTAGAGATTTCGTAACACTTCCTCCTTGGGAATTTATTCTGGACGTTACACCGTAATATCCTCATGTTAGTAATGCGAGTAAATTGTATTAAAACAATGTATGCATACAAAAAACTGTCAAGGTATAATATGTAAAATACATCGCCAAGGAAGAGGAGCTACGAAGCCTTCTATACTCCATCAAGAATAACGCCTTCTGTTGACGGAGCTCTGTGTTATTAGCAAGATAGTAACTGTGTAAGATATAAGCTGCTTTGTCCCCATTTCTGTAGAATCCCTCACCCCATCCCTGCAAGACGAAAGCATTTTATTAAGCTGCAAAATAAAAATTGTCTTGGGCTAATAGGAATGACATAGAAAAAGCAACAGTAACCGTGTAAGATAATATTATACTTTGCTTTATCAATGCTGCTGTAAAACTTTAGCCACTGCTTTACGAGAGTTCTTTATACTGTATCATATATTGTATTCTTGCTTTTCCCAACCAGCCTAGTGATGGCCTTGCATAGATTTGATTCCCTAAAGATGACTGGGGATTTTTTGACCATGTAATGTTATCAAGGGAGGTAGACTTGTTGTCTACCTTTTAATGTTTGAATTATGGTAGCCGAACCTCGGCCCCCTGCACCTCGAAGTGGGTAGTAAGCTTTTTTTTTTTTTTTTTTTTTTTTTTTTTTTTTTCAACTTTGGAGTGACTTTTCGAACTGAAAGGGTAATATATAGCCTTCGTTAACCCCTTCACATTTATGCATTTTATGTTTTACTTTTTCCCTTGGGTGATTTTATTTAGTCTGAGAGCGACTTCAGACTGGAGAGGTTCAATATATCCTTTATTCATACAAACCGTATTCCTTCATGCTAAGAGAGATTTGTCCCTTGGCTTAATAATAACGTTTGGTTTGAATTAAAACAAAATTATATTGATCATAGCATTCAGAGTTTGCCTAAGTTGAATCAAATCGCCTAGCGCTTTCCTGAATGTAGCGGAGGGGCCGTGGTTGTGGTGAAAGGATGTGTTTGCTGAATGTGCCGTATATACACTGGAGTCAAACGAGAGTCTGTGATATTATGAGTTCTTTTGAGCTTTGTTACGATGTTTTTCTTTATGCTTATTTTATCTTCGTTCATTTCGCTAGGGTTAAGCGGGTGTTGGTGGAGAGGATTATGCTGTGTTAGTCCTTTCAGCCCGAGGACGCAATTTTTACTATTACATCCTTCAGACGACTTTATACTTTAGATTTTTTTTTTTTTTTTAACTGGAAGGGTTATTGAAATCTATCTAACCCCCCCCCCAGTTCGAATTTTTCAAAGATGGATAGAATAGTCTGGAGTTTGCTAGAATGAGATGAAAATGTAACCGGAGTGAAGCGATTGACGGATATTATAATGTATTGATTGTTCAGGTTATTTGTTTGGTTAGTTTGTATATGTGCATTTGCCTGAGTGGTGTTTATCCTACCTGCTGGAGCCATACCTCTCTCTCTCTCTCTCTCTCTCTCTCTCTCTCTCTCTCTCTCTCTCACAAACACACACATTTCCATTATTTTTTCATACCTGTTTCCAGTTATTCTCTCTCTCTCTCTCTCTAACTGTGCTTCCTCTCCACAGTTTCTGCACGATCGCTTTCCCTTCTCCACTTACTTTCTTTTCTTTCTTTCCTTTCCTGACTTTTCCTTCCTTCTTTTTCTGATTCCTTGCGTTTTCACTTGTCTTTGTTTTCT
>NC_136959.1:65794508-66012008 GCF_032717465.1 Coenobita brevimanus | reverse complement strand
AAAAATAAAAATATCGACTGTTTTTTAAAAGCCTCCGCAGAGGTCATTTGCTGCAAAGATACAGGTAACTGACTGTAATTTGTACGGTATGCCAAATAGAAAATGGATCCGGGAACAAAGTGACACCAAATGATAAAGGTTTAGCCACTGCACTGCGATAACGTATTGGAGTATTTTATGCTTGCCTCCTTGAAACGGTTTTATTCAACTTCGGGAGGACTACTTGTAGTGATAGGGTTAAACAATGTTGTATCTAATCCCTCTTGTTCAAAGAATCTTGCCTAAACCGAATAAAATCGTCTGGTGATGGCCTGATTAAAACGAAAGCAGTCTGACATTGGTCTGAAAGAGTTAACAGATTACGCTTATGTATCCTATTTTAGAAATTACTCTTGGTGTGTTCATATAATGACGCCATTCATTTTCTTAAAGTGTGAGAAGCATTTATGCCATGATCCATTGATTTTACCGATACGGTTATCGATGCTGATGTTAGCCATAGGAGAGCAACTGTTCGACACGCTGTAGTAATATATTTTCGTGGCCATGTACTGTACGAGGTGACGAAGATGCAGGCAAACCCTCAGCACCTGACGGTCAGTTATGTAGCACCTGAGAGTAGCGTATGTGGTTAGCCTGATTACAAACCTTGAAGTTGTTAAGTTTAGTATTGCTGGATATTAAAGAAACCAAAATAAACATGATCTAAACTAACCGTAAAAGCCACATACAGTCCTTTGGTCCTAACCATATCCGTCGATCCTAACCTTGGAAATCGAGAAATATTATGTGGATTGCACGGCTTCTGTTTACAAGAATATGGCAGACATTGCAGGCCCTTCCCTTTGATTTATTTTGTATTTTACACTTTCAATAGTCTCTTGTATGTTATGCATACCTTTTTAATACAGAAACAATTTGTGTCAGTAACATACGAGGTGTTATTAAGGTGTAAGATGCGAAACAAATCGTAAAGGAAGAGGTGTTAGGAAAACCCCTATTGTAAAGAAAGTACGGCATCGGCTAAAAAGAGTCCAGATACGTTTTACATTTGTCATATGTTTTAAAGAATGGCCGCCAGAAACTGTGGGTCTTTTCTTCCTCTTCTCACTCAGTTTTTTTTTTTTTTTTTTTTTTTTTAATAAAGTAGATTCTTCTCACTTTTAGAAAGCAGTAGTTATTGAAAGAGAGGGCAAGTATATTATACCGTATGGCAAAGCAGATGAGAATATATGTATGTATATGTATCTGTTCTAATAAATATTTAACTGCAGGATACGATATATATCATAGTTATGGAAGATTGATACGGAGTTCCATGGGAAGAAACGAAACGACTGTTTGTACATATACAGTTATGTATGTTATGTAAATTATGGAATTCTTGGGAGGAAGAAGAAAAAGGAGAAGGAGCATTCGGTACATTCTAGCTGTGGGAAGAAATAGAAGACTATAGTTATTTTAAATGAAGAAGAGAAACGAGAAGGAGGAAAAAGAAGAATGATGATACATTTTAGAAGATGAAGAAGGAGGAGGAGGAAGAATGGTGATATATTTAAGGAGAGGAAAAAGAAGAATGGTGATACACTTAAGAAGAGGAAGAAGAAAGAGGAAGAGGAAGAGTGGTGATACATTTAAGAAGAGGAAGAAAGAAGAGGAAGAATGGTGATACATTTAAGAAGTGAAAGAAGAAGGAGGAGGAGGAAGAAAGGTGATGCATCTAAGCAGAGGAAGAAGAAGAACCAGGTGGAAGAAGAACAGCGATACATTTTAGAAGAGAAAGAAGAACAGGTACTAGGAATATTGATATATTTTGGAAGAAGGAACTGTTTATATACGTTTTAGTTATACCTGTAAGTGATTGGAGTTTTATTTCCTCTGTAGGTAAGAATAAAGTGATCCATAATAATCTGGTGCTAAGGAGTGAAGGCAAGATGAAAGATATTTATTTATGTGTGTATGTTGTCTGCTCGGATCCATGGGAACTGTTTGTTGATGTTGATGCAGAGCCTTGTTGTTGTTATGTTTTTGTTTGGGTTGTCATTGTTACGTGTGGTCAAATATATGTTGCTTGCACACCACTCTTTTATTACCACGTTCTCTCTCTCTCTCTCTCTCTCTCTCTCTCTCTCTCTCTCTCTCTCATGTGTCCGACACGAGGCATAGGTTTGACTGTTCGTTCCCTGAAGACCAACAGTCCTACTTTCATGTCACCTCTTTGGCACAAACACTCACTGTTCATATCAAATACATACCCGTGATGACGCTGTGCACATTGTGTGCAGCAGCAGCGTTCACGCGAGAACCAAATCTCTTCATGTTTCCTTGCACCTCGCCCTGAAAAGGTCCCTGGCACGACACTGTTGAGGCGCTGTCCACCATGAGGGGGTGCCTGAAGCTTACACGGTGTATGTACGCACAGTTCCTGTAGGACGGTTCCATAAAAGCACTTGCTTACCTGAGGTCGATGGATCTGCTCAGGCCGACAGACCTGGGTTAGCACCAACATCCTGCTGGAATCTTATTCAGGGCTGGGGTGATGGTAGTAGTGGGGGTACTTATATGTGGTTCTTGCTGTAGACGATCAGTACAGTCTTATAACGAAATTTATTAAACTGTTCCCTGCCCTTGCCTTGAATCAAACTCGCGTTCTTCCGGACAGCAGAAACCCCTCTAACCGCTTGACGTACTATTCTATTAGGGATGGAGAGGGAGCAGACAGTTAAAAGAATCCAAATGTAATAGAACAATCTCATATCAGTTTGACTTTCCTGCCGTTATAAAAGACACGCAAAAAAGGAAAACACAAAAGCTATGTCATCATCATCATCAAGAAGGGGGAGTAGCGTGAAGACAGAAAAGGGAACTAAAATACGAGAACAATCATCGTCATTATTTTTAACCAACATTGGCAAGCAGAATCAAGGCAGGAAAATGAAAAGTAAAAGTAAGAAAACTATTACTGTGCCGCCACCACCACCACCGCATTTCTCACTAACATAATGTACAGTATATAGATATAAACAGGATGATACATCCAGAAATAGGAAAAGGGAAACACAAAAGTAAGACAAAGATCTTTATCATCAACATCGGTATCATCGTCATTATATTTCCGGCTACCGAATGAGATGCGTGGGATCCCCAGGTAGGAAACGGAAACAAGAAGACGAACTATACTCTGCTCACTTTAATTTTGCGTGAAATTGCGATCGCGCTATCTAGGCTGCTGGTCTGCAACAAGAGATTAACACTAGAATGTGGTGCTGGTCACGAAGAGGTGCTAAGGAAAAGATGTGCAGCCGTAGTAATGCCTTATTCTGTCACTGAGCTGTTACAAGAGAGGACATCTTTTAAATACAATGATAGTTAAGACGGGGTGCTATGAAAAGGATGTAGAGCCTTAGTGCTGTCTTATTTTATCACTAAGCTACGGGAAATAAGCTGCAAAAGGACCAAAATCTCTAAGTTAAGTAACAGGGACGGCAGAAAAGAAGAACAGAGGTGTGAGTGATATACAGCAACGTCTGGGGGGTCGAAGATTGACAGCCAAAGGAGTCGAATGGGTGAGCCGGCCGGGTTAACTAACCATTGAGCAAAGCGATACCCCGTAACAGTGAAGTACAGTAGGAGAGAGAGAGAGAGAGAGACTGAAATAGTAGTGACTGACTGAAAGAGGAAAAAGATTTGAATAATGGTGCTGTTGTTGTTGCCGTTGTTGCCCCAGACGCTTCTGAAAAAAGATTTGAATAATGGTGCTGTTGTTGTTGCCGTTGTTGCCCCAGACGCTTCTGAACGCTAACCCGGTGGACTGTGGGTTGAAGATGAAGGTGTAAGATGAAGAGGTGCCGTTAAAAAGTATAGTCAACATCAATGAAACTATCAGGATGTAAAATGCATATTAAATTGGTACGAAAAAGGTGCTACGAAGCCTCCAAATCCAATGAAAAGGGCCGTATTGATGGTGCATTGGAGGCTTCGTAGCACTTTTTAGGGAATTAAATTGTATATTACACCTAAACACTCTGTATGTCACTTAAAATAGTTTGTTTCAATAACATGAAGGGGATACCGATAATGCAGTGTGCAGAAAAAATTGCTAAACAACACTTTTACGAAATCACCATAGATATGCCTTGACCTACATGGCATCACATAACAACAATAACAACAACAGCAATAGAACGATGATGAGCTGGAAATCCCAGCAACTCACCCTGTGGGAAACAAGTCCCTTGGGTTGTGAAGAGTAGGTAAAAGTAGAGGGAGTAGGGAGGTAAGAGGGTGGGGGAGTGAGGCAAGGCTGTTTAGTTAATGTATATGCGAGGGAGCAGTGGCGCCAGTATTGTGCTATCTGATGTGCTGCCATGCCTTTATGTTATCTCGTAAACTGCACCATCGCTGACAATATATATATATATATATATATATATATATATATATATATATATATATATATATATATATATATATATATATATATATATATATATTCGTAAGATAACACGATTGTATTCATGGATATTATATTCATGGATTGCATGCAAAACAGACCCGGAACTGCATCCTTGAGTTTTGTGATAACTCATGGCCAATGCATCTGCAGATGTACACGACCTGTACGCAAGCAAGTAAGATGCCGGTGCAGTGTGTGCTTAGCTTTTTTTTTTTTATTTTTCGGCTCGTCCTTGACCTACATTTCTCCCACATCACTTGGGGGTTAATCCCCGTCTTTCACCAAACTATATAGGTCGATTTCTGAGTGACATTAGGGAAATTTTCGTAACACCTCTCCATTAGCGGTTTATTTAGCATATTACAGTTTAACATTTCCTTCTGTATTATTTTTATATGTACAGTACAGTATGATATTGACAGAATTTACACCAATATCATAAAAGAGGATAATGAGGTGTAGGCTAATGTGCTGAATAAATCGCCTAGAATGATGTTACAAAATTTTTAAACCACTTACATCCTATTCGACGTGTCTGGTGGTTGGAGCGACGGCCTCGTTAGGTACATAGGATTAACCTCAGGAAAGGGCTGGAGGGTAGTCGTGTACCACAATCGGGTCACCAAGGGAAGTAGGCTGGTAACGTATTTTTCACTATATTAATGTTACCATCGACTAGTTTTTCAATTCTGGAGAGAATTTCAAACTTTAGTTAGATGTAGCCTTCTTTCTTCCCATGACAGCGAAAGGTCTGTCCTTGAATAAAATTATCTGGAGGTAGCAAGAATAAGGCCAAAGACGTCCTCGGACACAAGGGGGTGCAAGACTTGAACAACCTGATGAAGAAGAAGGGGAACAAGTTATAAGATAGTTTTTATTCGACAACGACAATGTAGAAGAGACAGAGAGAACACTACACAATTTTTGGAAAATAAGGGAAAGAAGGGTTCAGCAACATAACTGAAAAAAAAAAAATAGGACTGCTGAAGGAAAGAAAATAGAACGAAAGCGGGAAAGAATAAGAACACATCAGGGAATGCCGTAGCAATGGCGATACTCCTGCCTATCAACTGAACTGAACTGGGTTACTAGATCAGGATGACCCGTGTATAAGAATGGGACTACCTATTACCGTTTGTTGTCCAGTCCATGCAACCCGGCCGTCAAGAACAAGAAGAGGAGGGAGAGAAGGTGGTGGTAGAATAAAAATAATAATAATAATAATAATGACAAAAATAAGGAGGAGGAGGAGGAGGAGAAGACAGCAGCGTGACAGTAGTTGGTATTATCGTGGATGTGAACCAGTGTGCAGCATGAGACAGTCTTCTTAGCAGGTTACCAGTATCAGAAGTCATCTTGTCTCCTGTGTTTTCATGTTGTGCTGGGTGTTTTTAGGTCGACTCCTCGTCCTAAAGACACCAGCGACTGAGCGGTGTCCTCTTCCTAGACCGGAACTAGAACACGTTAACAGAGGAACAGGGCATAAAATCTCGGCAGGCTACCTTAACACATGTATTGCCTTAATTCGACCTTCTTACAATATACATACAATAGTATAAAATACAGGGCATGTGGACAGGACAGACTTATTAGTGCCAGTATTTATATTACATTATACATACAATGGGAACACCATAGGTCAGTTACATACACCAATAATACAAAGACTTCATAGATATAGTCCATAGAGTCTTTTCCCTCACAGTCCTTGCATATTGTTCCCAGTCCCTGAACTTAGGTAATTCACACTTTATGATAGGATGTTTTAGTTTCTAGGCACAGTCACTATTACTTTCCACTGTAACACTCTCTCTTGGCATGGTTAGTCTATATTTCCCGGACTGACACTGGCGTACACTAGAGAAATTCTTGGGCTGCTGATCCTGGGTCTTAGTTGAGATGGCGCCCGGGCGTAGTGGGGCGGCCCAGGGGTGTGCCCTCACGTAGGAGGCACGGAACCACTACCGGGGGCGTGGAGGCCCGGGCGCGGTCCTGGTCGGGGATGCAGGGAGGCTCCCTCCTGGCAGAGCCTCTACCTGGTGAGTGGCCCTCGAGGCTGGGGCCAAATAGGGCCAGGAGTTGTTCCTGGCATCTTCTGCTCCTGGCGGAGGGCCGGTGTTGGGCAGAGCCGGGAAGGTCCCACCCTAGGGTCCGAGGGGCGTCCCTGGGAGACTGGGGACTGCGGTCGCCACGAGACTGGGTTGCCGTCATGGGGTAGGTTGCGGCTTTCCCTCCGGGTGGTGTCTGTCAGGTCCGGGCGTCGACCAGGGGGGATCCGTAGGGTGTGGATCCTCTCCTCAGCAATCGGGCCCCGCCACCACTTCTCAAACGGCGGCTCCTCCGGGAGTCCACACCTGGAGGGGAGAGAATCCCCGCGCGGCCTCTGGGTGGAGTGGGCCGCGCCGGGGACTTCCTCCGACGGGGAAGCCCTGGAGACTCTGGGCGAAGGGCGGACGGTGGCCGACCCTTCCCCGACCCGGACGGTGGCCGAGGTCGCGGTGCCGCTCCCACAGGAGGAGGAGGTGGACGAAGGGCGAACGGTGGCCAACCCTTCCCCGGTCCGGACGGTCGCCGAGACCGCGGTTCCGCCTCCCTCTGGGTACCAGCGGCGCTGCAAGGGTCTACAGCGGAAGGACGGACGGTGGCCGAAACCGCGGTGCTGACTGGGACTGTGAGTTCACAAGTCCCACCCCAATCCTGGCGAAGGCTTGCTTGGCCGAGAAGTAGTCTCTCATTCCTGCGATGGTACTGCTGGTCGTGTTGGGGGCGAGAGGGGCGTAGGGTAGTGATGTCCCGGGGCCCGTCTGGCTCGGACCCGGTGTACTCGTAAGCCCCACTGTGGTGTCTTCCTGGGGTGAGGGTCGGGTGGCGGCTCCGTCCTGGTGAGGGGGGCTCCGCGGGAGTTCCCGCGGGAGTGTGCATCTCATTTCACCTTAATATTCACTTTAATATCTTCGAGGCAATAGCATATGCAAGCAATCTTATGTACAACTAAATCCGTTCGGGCGATTTATTTATTTTGGATGACACATAAGGAATTATAAACGATCTCCAATAAACTCCGCCACTCTTAAAACTAACTTCAGATGGTGGTAAGAATAAAATAAAAAATACGTCGTCAAACTGAGGCTTTAAGCTCACTAAATCGTGTAAATACAGAATCTGACTTGCCAGCAAAAATTGGAGTACGTGCTGCAGAATGGGATATAGTGGAGGGGTCCGAGAAAGAGGAGAGATATGAGTCGGAGAGAGGGCACCCAGAGACCCCCTTGTGTCCACCCCTTACAAAAAAAAACGTCTGGAGATAGTCAGACATAGACTGGTAAGTAGATAGATAGAAAAAGACGTCGTTGTGAATTTAAAGAAGAGTTTGAGTATTTTCCACATAGCTCTATTAAATAAGCGGATTTCTCATGGGTAGCGCCGCGTGTGAGCCCGCCGCCCTGGGCCCAGGGCAGCGCTGATGTTATGCACTACACCCAACGCCCGCTCATTTTGAAATCAACCGACGAATTCGGAAAATATAGTGCCTTGGTCACTGAGCTGTATAGTACGGAGAGGCTATCTCAGCCGCAGACGTGTGTTTTTGGCCGCCATATTGAAACACGCACTCAAATTCAAATTCAAATACATTATTTCCACTAAACAGTGGTTATTAATAAAGATACACTCGCCGCTTATAATACAAAAACATGTATGGATTATGATTTTTCTCTGCCTAGTTCAACGAATTATATCGAGTACATTTAGCCAATGAATATAAAACAACGCCATAGGTTGCTGCAGTGCAGAACTTATCCTTTATGGCACTGTCCATGTCATGAAACCGAATGTCCAGATTGGTAAAGGCCGGAAGGAACATGGAAATATCTACAAGAGATTGTGAACAGAAAAGGACATGGAGAGAAAGACTGGAGATAAATGGGCTCGTTTTAGTGGCCTCATTCATGCAGGGATACTGGAAGAATCTTCCCGCCCCACCCCAAGGGGCATAATGTTATAGAATTAGCAACAAGATATTTTTCTTACTTGTGAAATGTAATGCCATCTCTCTTTGATAAATTCCTGTACCCATTTATGCATCCAGAAGCTGCACAGCTGACCATGGCACTATATATTACGGAATCATCGGCAAACGCCTCAGTTCAAAAACCATGGGCATCAGGCGTGGTGTAACATGGCTGTCGCTTCACCAGCGTCGCCCTGGCGGCGGCTACATAAATTACGCTGTTACCGATGAGAAAGCCTCTTCATATTATAGAGCTCAGTGGCCATGGTCCACTGCGCAGCTAGAATATAGTGCCATGGCCCACTGCTCATCTTATGTATGCAACAGCCAAACAGAAACAGAAATAGCAAGCGAAGAACAGGTGGAGGCGACAAGTGCGGGTGTTTCAAGGTGGCGGCCAAAGTCACGCGCTCGTTGCGGAGATAGCCCCACCATACTATAGAGCTCATTTTTTTGTCCTTTTTCCTTACAAGAGTAGCTAAGGAAGTCAAGTGTCGCATAACATATAGGAATTCAGTAAATTTTTTATGTTGTCGCTTTTCTGGAGCAGTGTTGTTTCTGAGATTAGTTGATAAATCACATCACCTCTACTCTTTTAGACCCGCGTTACCTCATGCTTTTGCTATGTATAATATAACTGAGAGAAAGTAATTATATATTACTGCGAAATAGTAAGCTATATAAAATGAAGGGTCCCTGCTTAAGTGTTGCTTTACATGAAAGATCCCTAGCCTAACAGCTGTAAACAAGCAGACATGGCGTCTCCGATGTTTAAGCCCATCGGGACAAATTCCGGGGGAGTTTCACAAGAACCGAACCAAAAATTCGATGATTTTTATAAAGATGTAAGTATCACGGTCATAGCACTGAACCATGATTGAGTAACAAGCTTCGGGAACGTTGAGAAACCTTAGTTATGGTTCAAGGAATTCGCCTATCGAGGACGAATCGGTGTAAGGCAATTAATGCATTAATATTGTAATTAGAACATTTGGTACAGAAAAGTCTGAAATTCTCTGCAGAAAATAAGTAGTGTGGAAGCTTTCACAGCCGCTCCATAGAGTTCATCAGGATTATGTGCTTATTCCGGCTATGGCTGTTCAAACTTAAGAGAAATCCTGTCAGAGTGAGTAGGCTATTGCAGGAAGAGATGATATGAGTACATCTGGCAAATCCAATATTCAAGCTATTACAACTAGAGAGGTCTCAGGTTACATAAGATCGTCTGGCAGTTGCCATAGTGGACTTTGATTTAACTGAAAGAATTAACCACTTCAGTCCAGTTGCATCTTTCATATACAATATTACATCTTTCAGATGCTTTAACTCGGATAAAGAGAAGTATGTCAATGATCTCCCAAAATGTATAAAATAATTTGGAGGTAACAAGAAGGTAATAAAATACTGTACATTCCTAAAATAAAGGGATTAAAGATGATCATATGAAGGCAGCAGTCATGAAATTACTCATGAAAAGTAGTTATGAATTTTTTTAGGTAATTGGTATAAATTACATGATTGGTGAGCTTATTTTGAATCTTGTAGCTTTTAAGTTGATCCATTTGAACCTTTTACTTACTGAAAAGTGAAAACGTGTATTTAGCCCAGTGGCTGATTTCATAGTTGTTCCCTGGATATTGTTTGTCTTGTTCAGCAGATTCATTTGGTGTGATTTACTTTTTGTTGGAACCAGGTTTTTCTATTTTTCTTTTTCTTGTGTGACAGGAATGTCTCCCCTGTGGTATTTTTTTGTATTTATGTTGGCATCCATCTGTCCATATCATGTGATGAATAAGAGGTATTAATGATTAGCAGTGGAAATGAGTTATTTGAAAGGAGCATGTGGAGTCACATCAGTAGTAGTAGTAGTAGATGGGGCGCAGCCTTTGTATCGGCGCCCGCTCCTTATCCTTTTCAGTCCTTTTTTGTTAAGCCGTGTGCTGAATTCACATGGAGAAACAGACTGACAAATGAGGAAGTGAAGGAGTGTTGTGATGTGGATGTGGATGTGATAGCAAGCAATAGGAGAATGAGGTGGTTTGGCCATGTGGAGAGGATGGAGAGGGAGAGATTAATGAGGAGAGTGTATGTGGGTGAGGTGGGGAGGGAGGCCAAGGATGAGATGGAGAGGTATATGAGAGAGAGAAGTGTGAGCTGGGAGCAGGGCAGTGAAATGGCGGGGGACCGGGTGACATGGAGACGATTTGTTTGCGGCCACCCCATACAAGATTAAGGCATTTGGCAATAGATGGATGGATGGATTATTATTATTATTATTATTATTATTGTTATTGTTATGTATATTATTATACACCATCCACTCACTCGATGTAGTGCTGCTTTGGGTATCTGCCCTTTCCTGTCCTCCTTCCTTCCTCTTCTGCTTGTCTTCCTTCCATTCTTTCCTCTTTCATCTGCTCGCGGGTGACTTTACACTCCCTCTTCGGTATCTCTTTCCTTCATTCTTTCCTCCTCCTTCTGTCTGTGGGTGACTCTACACTGAGTGACAAGCCAAATGGTTTCCTGTACACCAGGAAACCATTTACCGTACTGTGCTGGGTGGTAACCATATACTGTAACCAAATAATGGCACCCGGTGGTTTAGTGGGTAATTAAAGCTCTTCAATCGGATTGAGCCTGTGTAGGTGTATGTCCAAGGGATGGTTGGGGTTTATTGCTCATGTAGCCTAATACCACTCAGGGATGAGTGGGGCTGGCCACCCTCATCTTAAATGTCAGGACCAACTTGCCTAGCCCTGGTCATCCAAGCACCTCATGGGGCAACATAGGATTGGTTGATGGATGGATGGATGGATACATCATAAAAACAGTATTGTAAATAGGCAGAAGCAAAAATAGAGGTTTTATCAGATATTAAAAAGTAGGTCATAATATTGGAGGGTTCAGCATAAAGTGGATTTTTGTACATTTTTAGCCACCATCTGTGCTGTTCACTGTATCTCTTGTGCTGGTAAATGTTAACTGGAAATCATTTGCTGTATAATGCTGAGGCCTTTATGTGAAATAACGCATTGACTAGCTGCACCATGCAAAAAAATTTATTCCGTTTTCAGCACTACTGGTAGCTCTTAATTTGAATAATAGATAGCACAGGAGGCTTTGTAATGCCACTTAGTCAGCAATATATTTTGCAAATTACACCTTAACACTCTCTTGTGTTGTTTTTAACAGTATAATATTGGTACTGATATACCCCTTTAAATGGCATCACACACCAACATGTGTCACTAGTACAAAGCAATGTAAGCAGTATGGCTATGTGTGGTGTGATGATGTTAAAGGAATTTGTTATGTTGTAGTACCGTTTGAGATAATTGTGAAGACTAGGCTACTTTAATGAAATGTAAATTCTCAAAAAAGTACGGTACTAAAAAATTTTCTTGTGGTGTAAAATGATGGTTTTTGAGAGAGAGAGAGAGAGAGAGAGAGAGAGAAGGCAACTCTCAGCATGATGTTACAGTGATTGGAGAGAGACTAGTGAGAGAGTTTAATTACGAGGTGTGTTCAGAAAGTATCTGACCTTAGGCTCTAAAAAAATAGATAACTAATCTTTTGAGCTAGGACACTAATCACCGTCAAAGTAGGCCCTTCTGACTTGACACATGGAGCCCAGCATTCTCTCCACTTCCTGAAACATTTTTCAAAGTCAGTTTTCGGTATCTCCTTTAGGTGCTTTGTTGCATATATCATGATCTCCTCTCCCATCTCAAATTGGGAACCCTTCAGCGGAGTTTTGAACTAGAGGATTAACCAAAAGTCGCACAGAGCCATGTCTGGTGAGTAGGGAGCCTGCTGGGCCTGCAGGCTGTTGTACTTGGCCAGAAGTTCCTGAATTGGTCGAGAAGAATGGGCAGGGACATTGTCGTAGTGCAACTTTCAACTTGCCGCTTTCCAAAGGTCTGGTCTCTTCTGCCAAACAGCATCATGAAGACGACAGATAACATTGAAGTAGTGATGTTTGTAGACAGTCAGACCTTCTGGTGTGTATTCATGATGGACAACACAACGGTAGCTGAAGAAAACTGTCAACATGCAAGTGCAGTTCACCTTGTTCTGGACCTGTCACGCGTTTTTTGGCCAAGGCGGCCCTGCATGCTTCCACTGGGATGATTGTGCTTTGATTTCTGGGTCGTACCTGTATACCCAAGTCTCATCTCCAGTGATAAGTCTTCAGTAAGTCCGGATCGGAATTTGCACACTCCAACATGTCTGGAGCAGTGTTCATCTGAGAGAAGAGATTTTGACGAAGCATCAGCAGGATGTACCGAGAACCAACCCTGAAAATGTTTCAGGCAGTGGAAAGAATGTTGAGCCATGTGTGTCAAGTTAGAAGGGGTCTACTTTGAGGAGCATTAATGTCCTAGCTCAACAAGTTAGCTGTTTATTTGTTAGAGCTTAGGATTGGATACATTCTGAACAGACCTCGTACCACAGTGCAATGATAGAAAAGAGAGATAGATGTGCAAAATAAGTGAGAAGTTGAGTGTCACAGTGAAGGAAAGTGGATGATGCTATGAAGTCTTTGATGAAAAGTAGGAGTGTGAGTGTAGTAGCTGCAACAGGCATGCTTGAAGGAGTTTTAGTGCCTACTGTACTCTTACATACAAGTCTAAGACTGTGATGTGGCATGACAATGAAAAGTCAAAGAGTAAGAGCAGTGGAGATGGGACTGTAGAGGAATGATTGTGGAGAGTGAATAGGATAAGAAATAATGTGATTTGTAAAAAATAAGGAGTAAAGAAGTTTTTCTTAGATGGTACAGTATGAACATATAGAGATAATGGTAAAGAGGGTATATCTGGACAAATTTGAATGTGGGAGGAGGCATTGTAGGCACAGAAGAAGGTGGATAGATATGCCAGTGGTAAATGAGTGTTTGAGAAACAAAGGTATAGGAGCCAGCAGGGCTAGAGATCTGATGAATAACTGAGGTGTCAGGATGAATTTTGCGTGGAGAAGTGCATGACCAGGGTTTGGCACCCCTTTTTAACTTGAGAGTTGTCAGACAGGTGTGTGTAAAGTCACATGTTTAATGTTTTTTAACCTATCAGGTGGAGCCAGGATTCTGAGGACTTGAGCGGTGAGTGAATGGGAGCATGGCTTATTGAGTTGGGCAAACATTGGTTAGTATAGCTTTCTGTCAAGTTTTTCTGTCTCTCTGGGCCCTGTCACACCCCACTTTGGGATGGAAATAGAGATCTGGATGATGATGAATTCTCTTGGTTTTGTCACATAGATACTGATTGACTGAAGAAGATTCTGGTCTGGATTCCTGATAATGCTACATTTCCTTCATTTTGCAGTTAAAAGAGACTGAGAAGAGGGACTCAGTATTGACACCTAAGCAACAGATTGACCGCTTGTTACGGCCTGGTGCTTCATATGCCAACCTCAACCCATTTGAAGTATTGCAGGTGGATCCACGAACACCTTTTGAAGAAATTAAAAAGAAATTTAGACGGGTATGTTAGTTTTTCATACATATAGTTGCATGATTTAACCACCTTTTTCTGTTTTCTTTCCTTAGATTACTGTACGTGTGTCTTTGAGTAATTCATTATTTTAAGAAATAAAAATAATGCATACCATACCTGTATTGATATAAAGTTGTAATTACTAGTTGATAGTAATGCAGTATGTCTGTAGAATGGTTCTTGGTACATGCTATGGATATTGTAGATTCACTGTTCAAAAACAGTAGTGTACTGTATATCTTCCCTATTTTTAAGTTCCCTTTTTATGTTGTTTTTAGCTTAAAGCCACAAAGTTACAGAAACATTGCCAAAAAATTCCATACCTTTAAAGCTGATCCGCCAATTTTCTCAGCTGCATTTTACATTACCGGTTGTATGGAAAGAGATGTGATATTTTGAAACACCCTCCTTGACTTACAATGAGGATTCCTGGTCATGTTAATAAGGATGTGTGGTTTGTGTTGGAGATATTAGACAACTTTACAGAAAAGTAGTACAGTACTTGTATTTACATCCAGTAATTACAGTATATAATATGAGTATGTTATTATACACAATTTAAAATTTTGTATTTTCAGATGTCAATCCTTGTTCATCCGGATAAGAACCAGGATGACACAGAGCGAGCACAGAAAGCATTTGACGGTATGATAGTGTGTAGACCCCTAATTTATTTAATCCTTTGAATCTAGTAATGTGTGTGTAATTTTTTCTTGCACTCTCCAGACAGGTCATTCAACTTTGAAGATACAGTAAACTCTCGATATAACGAACCCTTTTATAGCGAACTTTGGATATAATGACCCACAATTTCCTGAGTGAACGACCACCAGATATAGCGACCGTTGGTCGCTATATCTGGTAGAAGTTCATTCCCTGGCATGGTAAGTGTACTGTAACAGTACTACATTACATTATAGGCCTTGTATTTATGTGTACAACTTCATACAGGATAAATATGAATTAGAGCAGATGTGGGATGTGGAAGATGTCTGCAAGATATTCTATCTGTCTATCTATCTATCTATCTATTGCCAGACGCCTCAATCCCGTTCGGGGTGGCCACAAACAAATCGCCTCCACGTTGCCCTGACCCCCACCATTTCACTGCCCCGCTCCCAACCCACACCCCCCTCTCTCATATACCTCCATCCCATCCCTCCATCTCATCCTCGGCCTCCCCCTCCTTCTTCCCCCCTCCACCTCACTCACATACACTCTCTTCGTCAGTCTTTCACCCTCCATCCTCTCCACATGGCCAAACCACCTCAGTGTATTCCTCCTAACGCTTCCTATCACATCCACATGCAAGATATTCACAGAGGAAATATGTGCAGCATGTGAGGCGGTGTGTGGGGTGAAGAGAAGACGAAAGGGGATGCAAGGGACAGCATGGTGGAATGAAGAGTTGAGACAGGCTGTGGCACAAAAGAAGAAAGCATATAATGAATGGATGAGAAACAGGGACGTGGAAGAAGTTGAGAAATGGAAGAGAGAGTTATATGTAGATAGGATGAGAGAGGTGAGAAAATTAGTAAGAGAGATTAAGAAGAGAGTGGATGAGGAATTTGGAAGGAATTTGAGTGTCAAGTGGAGGGAATGTAAGAAATTGTTCTGGAAAGAGGTGAAGAGAGTCAGAGAGGGTGGCAATGAAGCTAGTAGGGGAGTGAAAGATAAAAATGGTAGATTACTAGTTGAGAAGGGAGAAAAAGTGAGCAGATGGAGAGAACACTTTAATGAATTGTTGGACATAGAGAATGAAAGTAATGCGAGTATATGTGGCTGGGAGAAGGAGGGATGTGAGAATACAGGAAGAAATCAGTAGGATGGAAGTTGTGGAAGCAATGAAGAAAGTCAAAATTGGGAAAGCTCCAGGAATTGATGGAGTGTGTGGTGAAATGCTGAAGCATGGGGGAGAGATAGTAGTAGAATGGATGTGGAAGCTGTGCAGATTGGCCTGGGAGGAAGGTAAAGTCCCAGGTGATTGGAAGTTAGGTATAATCACAGTATTCCCTTGTACAAAGGGAAAGGGGAAAAAGAAGTGTGTGGTAATCATAGGGGCATTTGTTTTCTTAGTGTAATAGGCAGAGTATACTTTAGGAAACTTATTGACAGAGTTAGGGAAATAACAGAAGAATTAGTTGGAGAAGAACAGGGAGGCTTTAGGAAGGGATGAGGTGTTGATCAGATATTCATTCTTAGATCTTTAGTGGAAAGGTGTCTAGAGAAGGGAAAGAAGTTGTATGTGGCCTTCATGGATTTGGAGAAAGCATATGACAGGGTGGATAGACAAGGATTGTGGAAAGTATTAAGACTATTGGAGTAGATGGGAAGTTGTTGAATGCTGTGAAGAGTATGTATGAGGGTGCTAAGGCTGCAGTGCGCGTGGATAGTGAACTGAGTGAGTTTTTCTGTGTGAAGGTTGGATTGAAACAGGGATGTGTCATGTCTCCATGGTTGTTCAGTCTGTTTATGGATGGGGTTATAAAAGAGATACAAGGTAGGGCAGTGGATGTTGGAGTGGCCCTAATGAGAGAGGGCAGTGTTTGGAAACTCCCTGTACTGTTGTTTGCTGATGATACTGTGTTAAGTGAAGACAAAGGGAAGATGCAAAGCTTGGTGGATGAGTTTGGGAGAGTGTGTAAAAAAAAGAATTTAAAGGTGAATGTAGGGAAGAGTAAAGTTATGGTCATCGAGAGAAGTGAAGTCAGTGAATGTACAGTGAGGTTAGATGATGAGGAAATGGAAAATGTGAGTATGTTTAAGTACTTGGGTAGTGTGATGAGAGTAAGGATGGAAGTTTGGAAGGTGAAGTGCTTGAAAGGGTTGAAAAGGTTGCTGGTTCCTTGAAGGCAGTGATAAGAAATAGGGAAGTGAGCATGGAAGTGAAAATGTTATTACATGACAGTATTGTGATACCAACTCTGACGTATGGAAGTGAAGCTTGGACATTGTTGGAGGGACATAAGTCAAGAGTGAGAGCAGTGAAAATGAGTTATTTGAGAGGAGCCTGTGGAGTCACATGGTGAGACAGACTGACAAATGAGGATGTGAAGGAGTGTTGTGGTGTGGATGTGAATGTGATAGGAAGCATTAGGAGAAAGACACTGAGGTGGTTTGGCCATGTGGAGCGGATGGAGAGTGAGAGATTGATGAGGAGAGTGTATCTGAGGGGGGTGGAGGGGGAGAGAGGGAGGGGAAAGCCAAGGATGAGGTGGAGGGATGGAATGGAGAGGTATATGAGAGAGGGGGGTGTGAATTGGGAGGGGGGGCAGTGAAATGATGGGGAACAGGGTAACGTGGAGGCGATTTGTTTGTGGCCACCCCTTATAAGGGATTAAGGCATCTGGCAGTAGATAGATTGATAGATAGTCCTGTATAACTACATAAACAATTGAATTCTCCATGTGAAACTTCATGAAGTAAGTTGTGGTTGCGCACGTAGGACAGAACGACTCCATGGATATAGCGACTTTGGGTCGGTAATCCCTTGGTCAATAACGACCATCGGATATAGCGAACTTTTGGATATGACGACCCACCCTTCCCTCCAATTAGTTTGTTGTATTGAGGGTTTACTGTACTTTATGAGCTGGAGAGGTTAAATATAGCCTTTGTTTACCCTTTCACCACAAGAGGTCTCTCTTCAGTTGAATAAAACTGTCTGGGGAAGTCAGTAAAACATGTCTCCAGATTGAAGGTATTAATAATTATGTATCAGGTTTCACAGTTTTATATAATGCTGTACTGTATAGTATCCCCTGTACTCCAGTATCATAGTTCTATTTTATTCGTTCTACTAATACACAGTTTTATTCAACTTGGAAAAGGTCTGTTATTATGAATGAGTCAATGAAGACTGTATCAAACCTCTAGAGTTTGTATTCAAGGGTAATAAAATTGTATGGAGATAGTATGGATTAAAAAAAACACACATTTTACTCTCTAATCACACTGGAGAGTACTGTTTTGTAATGCATCATGTATGTTAGAGATCATGTCTGGATCAGAAAACAATTTATCTATTTACTGTCTGATCTCAGGCATTCACTCAACCCGCCCTCTGCCAGAGCCATTTATAAACATCCATGTCCTTTGCCATGGGCAGTGCCAGAGTCGTTCATGAATGGCCTAGGATTTAAAAAATTGCCAAAAATCAAGTTATTGAGAGAGGCAGGAAATATTTACCAGGCGTTACGTATTGAAATTGGTGCATCACGGAAGACCACTATGAGTCACCCAGAGTGCGTATCGTGTACGCACTGTCCCTGCATCAGGTCAACTTTGACCCTGTATTATAAAAAAATTCAACAAAAATTGCATATCACTGTGCCCGAGAACAGTGGCCACTTGCTCCTAGGACAAGTTAGGAGCACCACCAGGGCATATATTTCAGTATACCATGGCCAAACATCAAAGAAAAGCACCTGGTCCCCTATGGAGAGAAGAAAGTCTTCGGAATTTATTCCTGTATTTCACCGGATAGGTGCGGTCATGATAGGGGCCCAAAATCGACCCTCCTGGCTTCTGTGAGTACCAATTTGGGTTCTTTTATGAGTTTTGCATCAAAACTAACCCATCTAGGAAAAAAAAAAAAAAAATGAAAATGAAAATGAAAATCGGTCAGGACTGGGGGTGTCAGGTGTTAATATTGCTGGCAGAGGGGGGGTTAAGGTGGCTGCAGCAAAGTGCAACCAGGTTTCTTTAATATTGTGATAATACGTCTTTTTCTCCCTCTTCATCTTTCCATCTCATTTTTACTCTTTGGCTTGTCTCAGCGTAGGTACACTGTGTTAACCTTTCAGTCTCAGATTATTGTAAGTATAGTTCCCATTAGTTAGTGAGGTAGGTAGGATTCAGACTTTGGAAAAGAAAAGTTGCAATGAAGTAGGAGAACTTCCAGTAGTGCCCAGTGAAATGGAGCATCATTCATGCCTTCATGTTTCTTTGCACCACTCCAGAGGCATCTGTATACGAAAATGTCATTCACTTTGGGATTACTTGTTAGGGAGAGACCAGTCTGTCCACTGCCAAGTTAAAATGGGGTGCAACATTGTCATGTGTGTCTCCATATATGCCTCATCCAACCCTTTGCATTCTTATATCCACTTACCTTATTACAGTACATATTCTCAGTCACACCTGTTACGGGGGTATATCCAGGACTGTAGGGGAAGGGGTTCCCATTTGGTAAATATATAAATTATATTCTGGTACAGGAATATTATTTGTATGTTGTGTCTGTTGAAGAGAAAAGAAGGAGGGTTTCTGGATAAAAAGAATGGATACACACCTGTAATACATTTTCTTCCATTCTGCTGTGTCTTTATACTGTATTGTACTCATTCATTTGTTCACCCCTCACTCCATGTAATAAAAAGAATGGATACACACCTGTAATACATTTCCTTCCATTCTACTGTGTCTTTATACTGTATTGTACTCATTCATTTGTTCACCCCTCACTCCATGTAACTCCACATGCACTCCTCAGGTAACTCATCTCTACTGCCCTCAATCGTGACTTCTGACCCTCAAATTGTCCATAAGATGTATGAGGTGGGTAAGGTAGAAAATCTGTTTTACCAAAATTCATATCTTTAAACCTTTCCTTGCAGTATTTAAAATGCTTTAATTTTCCCATGGTTACATAAAGATAGTAGATCTCCAGTTTGCTGAAATGAAGCCAAGGGATGAAGGGAAACTGAGTAAAGCTATTCAGTCAGGGATCCTCTGTTTAAATAGTCTTGTACAATAGAGTTCTCATATCATATGTGAACCTTGTTACTGGGGAAGGGTTACTGTATGTTCATGCAAAGGTTATACCAGTGTATGAGTGCTTATGAAAGTTCTGGCTGGAGATGAGCTGTATCAGAAATATAATGATTGTATAGATATTAACAACAGGTTGAATAACATTACACAGTAAATCACCATCTGCATGGGGCTTGAACACACCATAAAACTTTATAAATATGTGACAGGCACACATCTTTTAGACCTGCAGTGGCAAGGTGGGTTCAACCTTCACACAGTTGAGGGTACTTACATCACAGTGTTGTTCAACCATATGGTGGACGATTATAGTAAATGAGTGTTGAAGTAGGAATTTAAGGATTCGAGATGGATGAAAGAAGTGTGAACTGAGATGCACATGATTGAGGTTAAACCCTTTATAACTTGGTATTGGATGAAATGAATATCTCATGAGTGTATGTGAAGTATAAAGGGAAATATATGTCTGTGATTTTGCGTGTGAAGTATAGCCAGGATTTTGAAGGCTAAAATGATGGTAGGCCCACATCACTGGGCAGACTGTTTGATAGTTCTGCTTCTGTGGATTTTCTTTTCTTTGTTTCTAGATCCTGCTTCACACCATCTCATAGGTGAAAAGAAAATTGTAATAGTGATGATTGTGTTACTACAGTGTACATAATATAGTTTATTGAACAATCCTTGACTTACTAGCAAAGTAACTTATAGTCTGAAATGTCTGAATGACTATAGTCATCAGGCATTTGTCATAATGAAATGAAGATTGTCATTGGATAAAAGGAGTTAATTGAGATTATTGCTAACCATTTAAGTTGTAGAGAATATACATCACTGTATATCTCTTCTTGGTTGTTGCAGTTATTAAAAATTACAGTACCAATACAACTGAATTTTCTGGGACAAGTATGATGTTCTTGAAAATACTGTCACAAATTTAAATAAAATCTTTTGTGTTCTCTGACCTTTGATGGTTTTATACATTACTGTATTATTACTGGAGTTGCAAAGATCTGTTTGTTCATATTACAAGAAACTTAATATTTATCCAGTTTGGATCTGACAGTGCAATAATACCTTCACTCCTCTCCATCACCACTCATCTTATTCCCTTCCCAACTCATCTTATTCCTTTCCCACCCGTCCAGGCCTCTTTCCCTTAGGTGCTATCCACTTCATTGTTCCACCATATTTATAGCCTGATGTTCTCTAGCTTACTGTAGTCAAATAGTTTTTTTTTTTTTTTTTTTTTTTTTTTTTTTTTTTTTTCAAGATTTGTGATTCGGAAAGTTGGTTACTCTCTATCTATCTGTCAATTGCCAGACGCCATAATCCCGTATTCTCAAATGAATAAAAAGGACAGTAGTGGAGGGATGAGTAAAAATTCATCATCACATTCTTTCATCAGCAGTATTTTAGTTTTAAACATACCATAAATCATTTCCTCTTCATGCATTCCACTTGCTTAGACTACCCTAGAATGGTCTTTGTAACCATGTCTATATTTCCCTCTGTTTCACTATATCAACACCCTTGTTTATTTAGCTGCCAGTCTCTTCAGGCAATACCACATGCACTCTTCCAGTAAATCACTCCAAATGCTTGTAACCCCTTCAGTATGATGATATCTGTGCATTCTGTTCATGGTACTGCTAGATAATGTTACTGAGTGTAAGAAATACCTCTCTTAATTATGAAGGGGTTAGACAGTGTTCCATAACACCTTGTGTATGATGGTGCCTTTTTGTGTATGTCAGATTTTTTATTCATCCATCCATCCATCATCCAATTCTACGTTCCCCCAGGAGCATAGAAGCCTGGGGCTAGGCAATTTGGTTCTGATATTTAAGATGAGAGTGACTAGCCTCACTCATCCCTGAGTGGCATTACTTGAACAATAACCCCAACCATCCCTTGGATATAAACCTTCACGGGCTCAATCCAATTGGAGCACTGCAATTACCCACTAAACCACCAGGTGCCATAATTTGGTTATATGGTTACCACCCAGTGTAGTAAATGGTTTCCTGGTGTACAGGAAACCATTAGGCTTGTCACTTCGTGTAGAGTCACCCATAGGCAGAAGGAAGAGGAAAGAATGAAGGAAAGAAAGACAAAAGAGGGAGTGTAAAGTCACCCGTAGGCAGAAGGATGAGGAAAGAATGAAGGAAAGAAAGACAGAAGAGGAAGGAAGGAATGGAGAGAGGAGAGGAAAGGGCAGACACCCGAGAGCAGCAGTACATCGAGCGAGTGGATGGTGAGCTCCCACACCTACCACAATTATTAATTTTTTTTCCAGCAAAATTTGGCAACAACACACTTTCCTGCAGGGATTTCTTTCCTTCCAAATTCACATTCATACTCCCTATCACTGCTTTCGAAACCCATGCTATTCCTACCGTGATAAATCCTCTCCTGTACTTCCTCATTCATTTTGCCATCCTTGGTAAAATAGTCCTCCCACATTCAACCCTCTTGTCTTATCCCTAAACTAATAAAGTAGCATGGTGTGCTAAAACCTCTTCTGATCCTTTTTATCATCCTTCCTAAATGGTTTTCCCCAGTTCAGCCTTCTTGTCCTGATGTCCTAAACCCATGTGGTGTGGAATAATTTACCTCTTCCTGGTGGAAAGATTCATCATGCAATAGACCACTCATGCACTGACTATGATGATGTTGATGATCACGGCTCCTACAGAACTTTGAATCGGTGTGTTTCTCAGATACCCTGACTTGCACTGACTATGATGATGTTGATGATCATGGCTCCTACAGACCTTTGAATTGGTGTGTTTCTCAGATACCCTGAACTTACCCATTCCTTTTCAAGTTTTATCACTCATCATCATCACCGTCGTCAGCATTGTCATCGTCATCATAATCATACTCATCTCACCCTTAATACCACCATTATAGGTAGGCAAAGCAGGTTCCAAACATAGAGAAAGCACAAATACACCTTCTCAGATTTCTTAACCCACATCTACAACCATCCTTCATTGTTCTCATCTTAGCACAGTATCATTCACAGACAGCATAGTAGTTCATTCCAACTACTGTATCTTCCCTCTGGTTTCAGGATAACCTCTTGGTCCATTTTCCATATCTTTTATGGGCATTCACTTTACTGAATTCATTATCCATACTTCACCGTTGCATTTTATTTTTTTTGGGGGGGGGGAACATGAATTTCAAAATCTCTTAATTGATTAGAAATACCTATACTGTGGTGAGTAAATGTTATGGAGTATATATAATTACAAATACCTTTATCATAATATTGATTGCTTAAAATGATACTCATTAGTGCATTATTAGTGTTTCTTCCTATTATAAGCTTTTCTTGTTTTTACATTCAACTTTCTCCTTTTCAGAGGTGACCAAAGCCTATAGATGCCTGGAAAATGAAACAACAAGGCAGAAATGTTTAGATATTGTAGAGGAGGCGGAAGCAGTAGTCGCCAAGAGGGTATGTTAAGGCAACATTTTTTCACTATTTGTGATCATGCTGCACATTTAAAGTAATTGTTGTGTTTGATAAACCAACACAAATTTTCACCCAAAGTTGCCTTTGATTCACTGTAAAGTGTTTCTGAAGTCAGAAATTAGGATATTTTTTTCTTTGATTACTTAGCCATGAGCCAGAACCCTCTGTTCAGGCTTATCACTTTAAGTACTCACTGTACTGTATATGCATACATCCTAGATATTAATTGTAAGCAGATGATGTTTGCCAATACCATGAGGGAAGGTTTCCTTCTCCATATATCCTTTGGATACAGTCTGCCTAATACCAAGTATGGAAATAACACTAGAAAAGTAATGTGTATCTATTGCCAGACACCCTAATCCCATAAGGGATGGCCACAAACAGATCACCTCCATGTCATCCTGTCCCCTGCTATTTCACTGCCTTTCCCCCAGCTCAGACAATCCATTGTCTCTACTCTCTGTATCTTCATACTTATGAAAAATATGTTTGGTAATGGATCATGCTGATTCATTACCAAACGAATTTTTCATTACCAAATTGGCCCACATTTGGTAATGAAAAATGCCAGATGGCACCCCTGGTGACAATTGTGCCAATGATTAACTAATGCTTTTAATGCACAATACTGTTTTGGCGCCAGTTGTATGGAATGCACATCTTATTTTGCCCTAGGTTAGGTAGGTTATAATCATTGGGGGGTCCTAGTGTCGAAGCCCCCCTGTTAGGTATCAGCATTTCCAGTTAGGCTTCCACCACTATTTATGGTAATAGGCTACATTTGAGTTTGTTTGGTGTTGTGACGTCATGTCCAGTCAGCGGGATAGGTATAAACATGCTGTCGAAGGCATTCAGGCAACTTTCTTTAATATCGCTATGTAGGTATATTTCATTTGTTCTCCAATATTTTTTTATGGAAAATCAAATCCAGGGTTAAGTGTCCCCCAGATTCCCCCATCCAAAATCATTTAATCATGGCAGTCGTTTCAGAGAGCCTCGGAGGGCCCAATACCTGCCCAGGGCCCCAGCCAAATGGGCAGACTCGCATGGCCGTGTGGAATGTGAGAGGTGTGAATGAGGAGAGCAAGAGGGTGGAAGTGGTGAATGTACTCAAGAGTGCAAGATATGCTGTGATGGCATTGTGTGAAATGAAGATGAAAGGGTGCAAAGTGGAGGAGTGGGAGGGTGTGAAATGTGTAAGATCGGGAATGAATGGGAGAGGAAGATGTAAGGAAGGAGTTGCTTTGTTGATGAATGAGGTGTGGCAGAGTGGAATGAGAGACTACAAATGTGTCAGCTTAAGGTGTATGTATGTCAAGTTCAAGTTTGAAAATGTGGAAGTGGCAGTGATTGTAGTGTATACACCGTGTGAGGACAGGAGTGAGAGAGAGAAAGACAGGTTTTTGGATGAGCTGGGTGAAGTAGTGGGAGAAATTCCCAGGAGCTATAAAGTGATCGTGATGGGGGATATGAACGGAAGAGTAGGCACTGGTCCTGAGGATGACATAATGGGTTGTTATGGAGTACCAGGAGAAAATGATAATGGGAATTGATGTCTATTGATTATGAAGTTCTTATGTGATACCTTTCTCATGTGCTATTCCCCACATAACCAGCTTGATCCCCTGTCAGTTCTCTAGCATCATCGTCTTCCATGCCTTGCTTTTTTACACACTCATTTACCATATCCATCCACCATCTTAATGTGCCACACCACTTCCCACCATCAGATTCATTCTTAGTTGTTTTTAAATGTCACATTTATGTATTCTCTAGAATTTTATTTATGTATTGCAGATTGAGGAACGGAAAAAACAACTGAAGAAGGAAGGGAAGGAGGTACGGGTGGATGAGGATGACCCAGAGAAGCTAAAGCGGGCAGTGTATGTCCAAACGATGAAACTTTTTGCAGACATGGAGCGGAAGCGGCGGCAGCAGGAACTGAGGGACCAGGAAGAGCGGAAAAGGAAGAGGGACCAGGAAATTGCCGAAGAAGAGCAGAAGAAGGCAGAAAAGGAATGGCAAAAGAACTTTGAAGTTAGTATAGGCATATGTCATCTTTTTAATTGGTGGTAGGTAGTGGCACCCATCACCCACTCAATGTAGTGCTGCCTACTCCTTCCTTCACCTTTAATTATTTTTAAAAATTTTGTTAGCCTCTTATTTATTTATTTATTTTTGGTGTTTGCCCCACTCTCTTCCTGTTACTTCCACCCTTCCTCACTTTCTTTCCCTGTCAGGTGACTGTACACTGAATGATAAGCATAATGGTTCCCAGGAAACAATTTACAACACTTTGTGGTAACTATGTAACCAAATAACGGGATGATATGGAGTCTACTGTGTTGTCCCCTGTTGACTGAACGGAGTTCCATAAATGTGGCATCTATCTAGGCACCAAACCTTCACACGCTTCCCCACTCCTGGCTGTGACATGGCATTGTCTCCTGTTAGAGAACAGGTTCACTGCACCAGTCAGCCCTGCAGGGGCGATTGCATTCTTGTTGTTATTGGGTCTGCTTGAACTGACAGACTGGCAACAATAACAGATATATTTGTACAGTACTTGGTTAGGAATATAAACTGTGAGTGATGTTGCAAGAACAGTAACTAGTAAGAAGGGCAGAGCTTGATGGTATGTGAAGGTTTAGTATGCAGTGGGAGAAAAAGAGAAAGATATGGCTTGGTTGCATGCAAGAAAAGGGTTTAGATGAAAGAAAAATGCAATACTGTATATTGAAATTAAGAAATGTGAAGGTATGAGTAAAGAGAAAAAAAGTAAAGGATAAGCCAAGAAGGAAAATCAGTTGAACTACTTATTTTGATAATGCAAAGCTAATTTCAATTGAAAAGGAATGTGGAAATGAGGGAGGAGGAAAGTGTAAAAGTGTATGGGACAAAAATAATGAATGCCAATACAGTAAACCCTTGATGTAACGAACCCCGGTATTGCTAATTTTGGATGTAATGAACGGCCAAATCGCAACCAAACTTCCCCCAGATTTTGCGAACATAGGTTGCTAAATGTGGGGAAAGTTCGCAAATCAGCCCATGGTACAACAGCATCCCTTCCTGGCACAGTACAGTAATTGTACTGTAACAGTACTACATTGTACTGTATGCTTATTATAGGTATTGTATTTACATGTACAACTTCATACACTATTGTATTTACTTTTACAACTTCTTAAACCATTGAATTCTCCATGTAAAACTTCATAGAGTTAGTTTAGGGTATGTTTGAGCACGTAGGACCATACGACTCCCCTTATACAACGAACTGAGTTTGGTAATCCCTCAGAAATACCAACCCCTCGATTATAGCAAACTTTCGGACATAGCGACCCACCCCTTCCCCCAATTAGTTCATTATAATGAGGGTTTACCGTACATGAAAGATAAGTAAGGAGGAGAGGGAAAGAATTTTTTGATTGATTATGGAGATGATGCGAACAGAGTGGTTTTTGTTGTTGTTGAGTATCCTTGGTCTGTCTGATTGAGCAGACCCATTGTTCACAGGTAAGCAGCTGTCTCTGCAGGGCCATCCCATGCAGTGAACTGATGTACCCCTGTGGCAGACAATCCCTCACCATAGCAAGGCTTGGGAAAGACTGTGGAGGTTTGGTTCTCAAATGGATGCTGCATTACCATCACTCCACTCAGTTAACGGGCACCATCCCAACACTGTAAATAGTTTCCAGGGTTACAGGAAACAGGTACAGGTTTGGGTAGCTCTACAGTGAATAAATGAATGGTGGGTGTCCCAGCCTACCACTGAAATCACAAATTTATTTATTTATTTATTTATTTTTCGTAGATAACCCAGTATGTTCTACTGCACGAAGTGATGGAATGTTAATACTGTACTGTATTCATAGACTACTTTAGAACAGAGTGCGGTAATTTTGAAGACCTGGAATGGGATGAGGATGCATATGAGTTGGAACTTTTGTATATGATTAGTTATTAATCCCATTTATCTTTTGCAGGAATCAAGAGTTGATAGAGTAAATAGTTGGAAGGACTTTCAAAAAGGTAAATCAGCAAAGAAGTTTAAGGGCTTCAAACCCCCCAAGCACAAGGCAGAGGCAAGAGACTAGCCATACCATTAAGATGTACAGTATCATCTAGAGCAAGCTGCTGACACACCAGGGCCCGATTTAGAAACAACCTACTATCACTGTCCTCATAACTATTATTTGTCTTTTACAGGAAGGCCAAGGACAGTGTAGTATCTTCTCATGTCGATTACTCTTTCAGAAAAAACTTATCACAGTCATGAGAGAAAGTTATAATGAGGTATTTTTCATTCATTCCAGAAAGAGAACGAAAGGAGAGTGGAAATAATTGCTTCTTATAAAGCTAAATGTTTTTGTACGAAGGAATGAATTATGATGAGCAGTTTTTCATTCATGCAGGAAAAGAATGAAAGAAAAGTGGAGCCAGTTGCCTCTTGTAAAGTTGATTTGTGTTTGTAGGAAGGACAGGAGTATGTGTAATCATTTAATGTCAAATATTCTTTCTGGAAAAAAAAAAAAAAAAAAAAGTTATGAGAAAAATTATCATCAGCTGTTTTTCATACATGCAGGAAGGAGAAGGAAAGGATGGTAGAGTAAGTTTGCATGTCAGTTAGTATTCCTGCATATCTAAGTAAGAGTTATAAGAGGGAATTAATTGTAAGTTTGTGAATCCTGGGCCAGAACTCAGTGACTCAACATGGCATCTTGCTCTTCTTTGATCTGAGCTACTGTGAAGTGATCCTGTATCATTGCCCATTCAGTGTGATGATGTCCTTTTATATTTTATTCTTGCTGTCTCCAGATGATTTTATTGAGTTTAGGATATAATTAGCCCTTGTCAGTGTAAATTGCTTTTTATGACATCCCATTTTACTGTGAAATCTATAGTACAGTAAACTCTCGTATCCGCCACAGCAAAACTCTTCTTGTGTCATTTTCTGTCACAGCAAATGGAGGCCACATTTTAAAAATCTGTGGGAAGTCCAGAATTTGAAATCAACGCTGTTTGGCAGGTGTCCTGTCAACCAAACTCTGCCGTAAGTCTCTTTGTCAAAACATTGCTTTTGATGTTGCCGAATTTGGCAGTTTCCTTTCCAATATCTTACTTGTAGGTCCCTTTAGTTTTCTTCTCATATTCAGTTTGTGGTAGGTGGGGGCACTCACCATCCACTCACTCAATGTAGTGCTGCTCTCGGGTGTCTGCCCTTTCCCCTCCATCCTTCTTTCCTTCTATTCTCTTTTGTCTTTCCTTTATTCTTTCCTTATCCTTCTGCCTATGGGTGACTTTACACTCCCTCTTCTGTCTTTCTTTCCTTCATTCTTTCCTCTTCCTGTACACCAGGAAACCATTTTCTACGCTGGGTGGTAGCCATATAACCAAATTTTGGCGCCTGGCAGTTTAGTGGGAAATTATTGCGCTCCAGTCGGATTGAGCCGGTGAAGGTGTATATCCAAGGAGTGGTTGAGGTTGATTGCTCATGTAATACCACTCAGGGATGAGTGAGGCTGGTCACTCTCGTCTTAAATGTCGGGACCAACTGCCTAGCCCCAGGCTCCTTCGCTCCTCATGGGACAATGTAGGATTGGATGATGGATGGATGGATGGATATCCCTCTTCTTCAGTACATATAATATTCTTATTTCCTCGTATATTTCATCCTCTAATGGATGACAATGTGTCGGTCACCCTCCCCCCCCAAAGGCAGCCACTCTGCCTCTCTCTCCAGTCCTCCACTATTGTACCACTACTGTACATGGCATCTGTGCATACAGTGGAGTTTGTTGTGTGTTTCATCATCTTATCCTTCTTCATATTGTGCTGGCCTCCTGCCTTCTGTTGGCATGTGTCTCAGTGGCACATCCACCTGCCAAGCACACCAGGAATGTCCTATCCCATGAAAAGAAACAAAAATTGCTGGAAAACTGGACAAGGGATCGAGTGAGTCAGGCAGGGGAGGAGGTATGATGCAACATCCCCTCGTATACCACAGGACCACATGGGATTTACATCACAAACCACATTGGTTTTACTGTACTGTGCAGTATAAAGAAAATCTCTGACTACTCTCTGGTGAGTTAATTTCCCTAATGTCTCCTGTTTTATTTCTGTCATGCATGCTTCACACTTCAGTCTGCCTTGTCCTTTTTCTGTCTACCATGCTAACCTACCCTGTCCTGCCCAACCCTGCCTTTGGATGTCAGGTGTATGGTGTGTGTAAAGTATTAAGTATTGTTAATCACTGGCTTAAAATCATGATATTATTGATCTAATGTGAAAAAAAGAAAAGAAAAAGAAAGACTTGAAGCATGTGAAGTATTGTTCATAGTGTCAGTTGAAAGAAAAATATACAATACGCTTCACGTCGGAAAGGACCTGAGTTTGTACAAGGGAAAAAGAAGGATATATTTAAGTCTCCAATTTCAGAAGTCGGCTGGACAGCACATTTCTGTTAATGTCCTCTTTGTAATGAAATTGAATACTGCGGCAGAATTAACAGTTTCTTAAACCTACATTTTTAATATTTGTTCTCTATTGAACAAATGAATTTGCATATATTCTACTGTACCATCACCAAAGTAATGATGAGTGTGTCCATAGCTGTGGCAATAGTATAAAAAGTTTGTTACTGGGAAAGACATCAACATATTGCAACATGTACTCAGCTGAGTGCCGCCAGGCCTGATATGTACAGCCATGAGCAAAATTTTGATGTCATAGCCAGCTGGGTCGATGACTGGGGTTACATAAACTGTTTTTGTCACAGCAGTATGACTTACACAAGGCAGTATAAGAATCTAGAATATTCTGTTGTTTGGGTAGGAATAAGATATATTGAAGACAGTGCTTATTGCTGGGAGAAAATTGTTGATTAACTTTTACTCATGGCTGTAAACAGCCATTGCTGGACTGGTGCTTGTCACATCCTTATGGGTACACAGCCATGCAATAAACTGCTTCACTGACTGCTAAAACATATCTTTGTAACATCATCTCTTATGTCAGGACTTCAGTGAAATGTGGTAAGGGTGTGTGTTTGTTTTATGTACAGCGTGTTCGGTGGCCCTGCAATGCTAGACTGGATGGCTCCTGTCTCTTTGACTAAATCCAGCACTTTCACCAGTACAATGACATTATATCATGCTTTTTGCAGGGTGTATTTCTATGTTTGAATAGTTATTGCGGGGTGTTTTTCTACGTATGAACAGTTATGCAGTATTGTTAAAGGGTTTTATAGGGGGTTAGACTCCCTTTGGGGAGGTTGGGAAGGGTATTACATCACCATCTGTCAGTACATCAACTAACGGCACCCTCTTGGTGCATTATGCCGGATACAAGAGTTTACTGTAATTTACAGAAAATTGTTTAATTACCTTAAATTTCATTGTTATCTAAAGCAGATTTGCCAATTTCCTCCTGTTTACAATATCAATTGTGATATTTTGGAACTTATATCTTAGGCCACGTCCATGCCAAATGCATGTTGGCGTGGGCAGGAATTTTGCATCACCGTACCCCGTAGAAGTTCTCACCTGCACCCACCAAAACCCAGTGGGCCTACATCTGTGGGTGACAATAGTGCACAACTGCCCCCACCAACAAGCATTTGGTGTGGAGGCAGCCTTCCTTACAATGAGGACTTTCTGAAGATTATTGGAATTGGATGGGCTATATACTGTAGAGCCTTAATTTTAACTACTGCTTTACCATGGGTCTGACCTAAAATGACTAAAATCATCTGGTAACAGCAAGAACTATAAAATGACATCATCTTACTGGATGGGTTAGTCATATCTGTCACAAGTTCCATTCTCATATTGCATGAAAACTATCAATGCACACTCATCCCCTTTAATACAAGGATGCATTTTATATTTTATTCTTTCCATCTGCAGGCAGTTTTATTCAGCTTGGTAAGGACTTTTAGTAGTGGAGGGGTTTATAGAGTCTTATATCAATACCCTTCTGATCAGGAGGTCTCCCCCAGGCTGAATTAAATCATCTGGAAAAAAAGAGAATAAATCGTAAAATACATCACCGAATTCAGTGGTAAAAAATCATCAATATTTTTTTTCTCAGTATTACTATATCCTTTTGGTAGACAGAAGTCAAACTTCATTAACTTTTTAATGTCCACCAATTTCTGCTTAGTAAACAAGAAAACTAGGAATTATGAGGATAGAATCATCTGATTTTTTTTTTTTTTTCCCTCACATTCACTCTGGAAATGCAAAAGAATCATCAGAACATTTTTTTCTCTCTCTCTTAGTCACTGTCTCATTAACACTGAACTGTAGTTTTATGTATTGTCCATTATTTTAGGGGGCAGTTGATGAGTAGGTTTCAGCATCCTAGTGTAGAATATTCAGTTTTTTCACATCAGAGTAAGACATTCAGCCCTAGAGTACATTGATTATTGATTATTTTAAAGTTTTTCTTGCTGCTCTCCCAAGACTTTTATTCAACTTGGGAAAGACTTTACAAGTACATATGGAAGGGGCTTATTAGGGCTATATCTATGTCCTCCAGTCTTAAAAGTCTAGTCTAAGTAGACAAAGTTGTCATGGGATGGCAAGAATAAAATTAATAAAGATGTTTCCAAATTCTGTGGGTTAAAACCTGTGGAGAAAATGAACTCCGTTAACATCAGTAAATAGATGTGTTTCCTTTGTAACAGTTATCTTTAAAAATTATGCATTACCTGATGGTAGGCAGTAATATCTTCACAACTCTGAGCTATTTTTTTGTTTTATTCAGGTCACCACCAAATGATGTTATTTAGTGTAGGAGAGACTTTTTGAACTGGAGGGATTAGATATACTGTAGCACTGTTGAACTCCATCACTACAGTAATAGAAGCTTTAAGTTTAATGAAAATGTCTGGAGGTAGCACCATTACAGTAAACTGAACCAGTGTATTGCCTTGTAACTACACTGACATGTCTTATTTACTTCTTGCTTTTGCTACATGATGTTATTTAACTGAGAGGAGAACTTAGTTGCATAGCAGTTAATGGAGACTATTTCTCTTTCTTTGCTAGATATCTTCCCAACTCTGATTAAAATCATATGGAGGTGGCAAGAAGATAATGTGATAGAGTCATGGTATGCAAAGAGACTAGTGAAGATGAAAAAGGAGCTAAATGATGATCTAGGAAGGAAAATGAATGCACACTACTCAGAAAATAGAAAGTTATTCTGAAAAAGAGATGTGGGAATGTAGAAGGGAAAGCGGAAAGAAATGTGATGGTGTGAAGGATATAGCTGGTAGTTTATTAACCCATGGGGATGAAGTAAGGGCCAGGTGGAAGGAATATTTTGAAAGCCTGATGAATGGGAATAGAGAGAGCAGAGCAGCTGTAAACATGATTGGTTTTGGGAGTGTGCAGAGAAGGGATGAAGTGCCAGGAGATGTGACACTCACACAGGTGAAGAGCATTGTCCAGCAGGTAAAAAATGGGAAAGCAGCTGGAGTTGATGAGATGTATGCAGAGATGATTAAGTGTAGTGTAAAGAGTGGAATTAAGTGCTTGTTGGAGATATGTGAGAAGGCATGGATGAGTGGAAAAAGACTGTGATTATACCCCTGTACAAAAATAAAGGTGAGCGAAGTGAGTGCAAGAATTATCGTGGCATAAGCTTACTGAGTGTGGTAGGGAAGGTATATGGAAGAATTATTATAAAGTACGAGAGATATCAGAAGTCTGAGTCAGTGATGAACAGGATGGCTTTAGGAGTGGCAGAGGATGTGTGGATCAAATATTTGCAGTGAGACAGACAGCGGAGAAGGCTTGTCAGAAGGATCGTAAGGTGTTTATGGCATTCATGGATCTGGAAAAAGCATATGACAAAGCAGACAGAGAAGGATTGTGGAAAGTTTTGCACATGTTCGGTGTAGATGGTAAGCTGCCAGGTGCTGTCAAGGGTTTTTATGATGGTTGTGAAGCATGTGTAAGGTAATGGGCATCTAAGTGAATGGTTCACGATCGGTGTGGGCGTGCGACAAGGTTGTGTGATGTCCCCATGGTTCAGTATATACAGTATATATATATATATATATATATATATATATACAGTATATATATGGTGGTAGGTGGGGGTGCTCACCATCCACTCGCTCAATGTAGTGCTGCTCTCGGGTGTCTGCCCTGTCCTCTCCTCCATCCCTCTTTCCTTCCATTTCTTCTGTCTTTCTTTCCCTCATTCTTTCCTCGTCCTTCTGCCTACGTGTGACTTTACACTCCGTCTTCTGTCTTTCATTCCTTCATTCTTTCCTCTTTCTTCTGCCTATGGGTGACTCTACACTGAGTGACAAGCCAAATGGTTTCCTGTACACCAGGAAACTATTTACTACGCTGGGTGGTAACCATATAACCAAATTTTGGCGCCTGGTGGTTTAGTGGGTAATTATTGTGCTCCAATCGGATTGAGCCGGTGAAGCTTTATATCCAAGGGATGGTTGGGGTTTATTGCTCACGTAATGCCACTCAAGAATGAGTGAGGTTGGTCACTCTCATCTTAAATGTCAGGACCAACTGCCTAGCCCCGGGCTCCTACGCTCCTCATGGGGCAACGTAGGATTGGATGATGGATGGATGGATATATAGATATATATATATATATATATATTGATGGGGTATTGAGAGAAGTAAAAACATAAGTAATGGAGAGGGGGATGGCATTGGTAATGAATGGTGATGGATGGAATATCTCAAATTTGTTGTATGCTGATGATGCGGTACTACAGTACTTGCAAATACTGGACAGGACCTTGGTAGACTAGTGCAGAGTTTTGCTGATGTCTGTGAGTGTTGTGCCGTGAGAGTAGATGTAGAAAAGAGTAAAGTGATGGTTATTGAGAGAGAAGGTAGCTCCCAGTGTGATATTACAGGGAGTGGAGAGACTTTGGAATTGGTGAGAGAGTTCAAATACCTGGGGACAGTGACAGAAAAGAGAGGAAAATGTAAAAAAAAAGTGTGGAAAGTAGAGTGACACAAGGAAGGAAAGTAGCTGGTTCAGTGAAGGCCTTGATAAGAAACAGAGGCCTGAGTGTTGCAGCTGCACGAGGCTTACATGAAGGAGTGTTAGTGCCAACTTTTAACATATGGATGTGAGACTATGGTGTGGCATGAAAATGAAAAGTCGAGTGATAGCAGTGGAGATAGGACTGCTGAGGAATGTATATGGAATGCAGAGAGTGGATAGAATACAAAATAATGTGATTCGTGAAAGATGTGGAGTGAGGAAGTCTGTAGACACCAGAATCAAAGAGAGTGTACTGAGGTGGTATGGTCATGTGGAGAGAATGGATAACAATAGACTGGTGAAAAAGGTCTATCTGAGTGAATCTGAAGGAGGGAGGAGGTGAGGTAGGCCAAGGAGAAGGTGGAGAGATATGATGGATAAGTGTGTGAGGAAGAGAGGTTTGGAAGTCGGTGAGGCTAGGCAACTGACAAGAGATCAGACTGGTTGGATGAATATTGTGAGAAGTGCATGATCAGGGATTTGGCATCCCCTTTTAATGTGACAACGTCCGGACTGACTCTATTGGATACGTTTATGTGAAGCTGCAGAACATGGTGAATGTTTTTTGGCATATCCGATAGAGCCAGGATTCCGGGGGCTTGAATGATGAGTTAATGGAAGCTTGGCCCATTGGACCAGGGAAATTTGGGCTGTGTGGACATTGCTACTCCTCACTCTGCCCTTTGGTGTGAAAGGAGGTCCGGATGATGATGATGATGATGTCATGGTACTGAAGGGAACAAGGAGAGTACTGTATGTAATTAGTCAGATTAGCTCCTAGCCTTGCCAGAATCTCTGAAAGACAGTAAACCCTTGATATAATGAACCCTTTTATAGCGAACTTTGGATATAATGACCCACCATTTCCAGAGCAAACTTCCGCCGGATAGTTCGCTCTGGAAATGGTGGGTTGTTATATGGTCACTATATCCGGCGGCAGTTCGTTCTCTGGCATGGTATGTGTACTGTAACAGTGCTACATTTCATTATAGGCATTGTCGTAAAAATACCCCCGCTAATACCAATACACCAGTCCTGTATGAGACAGCCCTAGCATGTATTCAGTATGGACGGTGGGTGTTAGCGCCGAAGTGGTGACATGTAGAGGTGTGCGGTACGTAGGAGGACTACTGGGCCTTGATAGCAGGCTGTGAAGCCTATGCCCAGAGTCGGTCACATAAAAAAAAAAAAAAAAAAAAATGTACAACTTCATACAGGATGGTATTTACTGTACATGTACTGTATAACTACATAAACCATTGAATTCTCCATGTGGAACTTCATAGAGGTTGTGGTTGTTTAAGTAGGACTGAATGACTCCATGGATATAGCAACCTTGGATCGGTAATCCCTCGGTTAATAATGACCATCGGATATAGTGAACTTTCGGATATAACGACCCACCCCTCCTCCCAATTAGTTCGTTATATCGAGGGTTTACTGTAGGTGATGTGATATTCAGAGAAGAGAATATACTGTAGTAAGGCCAGTGTGTCTCAAATTATACCTCCAAAGAAATTAACTCTGACTGGCCCATCAGGCAACAGACAAGGGGTCATAGGGCCATATTACTTTACCTGTTGATAGTTTGTTTTCATCTGATGGAACTGGGCCACTCAACCTGAATCGTAAGTTATGGTTGTGTGAAATTGGATGAGCCTTAGTTATGAGGTAGGATTAAGTCTTCTGCATCACCTTTCAGATTTATCCTCCAATCTGACTATGCCTGGTTATTAACTAGGCTGAAAAGGGGTTAGCAGTCTGCCAAGTGAAAACAGGTTGACTAAAGTTGGCTTTGGAGAGCTTGTACAGTAAAAGTCCAAATACACCCATACCTTGATATCTGGCAGTGTTATATACCAGTGGGAGTGTTCGGTCAGCGAGTATGTCGGATATCAAACCAATTTTCCCCATAAGATACTGAAGAAAAGCCAGAGATACGTTCCAGACCCAAACTCAAGCTCTCATATACCTTACTTAATCGATAGAGATTGACACAGAAACACCATAGGTAATGTTATTAGATTATCCTCATAAACAATGCCATTGCTAAAATTTGAGACAACAGACATCACATGCAGGAAGGTAATGTGGGTGGGACATGCAGTGTGAGATGCTTCTAAGCAACTGTGAGGCAGGCAGCTGGCAGCAAGCCAAGCAGGGGTGGGGGTGGGCTGGGGGATGGGGTGGGAGAGGGTGGGGGGACTGGAGGGAGACAGGTGGGGGAGGGTGGAGGGATGGGGAGGGAGACATGTAGGGGTGGGGGAGGGTGGGGAGACAGGGAAGGAAACAAGAAGGCCAAACAGCCCTACTTCCCACCCCCCTACTCTCTCTCTCTCTCTCTCTCTCTCTCTCACACACACACACACACACACACACACACACACACACGGGAGACAAGTGGGGGTGGGGTAGGGAGACAACCAGGGGTGGGGGATGGAGGGAGACATGCCTGGCAGTGTCGGACAGGTGAGGTGACAGACACTCAAATTGTTCTGATTGTGGGACTCTTCCCCTTTTTCTTGTGTTCGGTCTAGCAAAGCGCCGGATATCATCGCGCCAGAAAATGGGTATGGGTGTATTCGACATCCGATTATTCAGTAAACCCGATGTTTCAGCAGTTTTGAGATATGCAGTAGTCCCATTAATGAAACTCTTTGAATGTTCGGCAGATATTCTGAATCATCTCAGCAGTCCAGGAAGTGTTATCTGTGACTTGTAGGCCTGCTGTGTCATTACACTTGTGTATGTTCACTAATTTCTGTATTTTTCAGATTCAGGTATAGTACTTTACAGTATTGTACAGTATCATACAGTATACAGTACTTTCTCCATACACATTTGTTAAGTAGTGATGACTGTTAACCAATAAATATAAGGTACTGAGTGGGTAGGTTTTTCGATTATTTGGCAAATCCGGTTATTCGGCATTGGTCCGGTCCCGTAGATGCCGGATAATCGGACTTCTTCTGTAATGCCTTTTTCACAGCACTTATTTTGGATTTAACACCTCTTTATCCTCTTGTATATTACTGTGGCAGACTAGGCCAATCCTGAAAATAGATTAACAACATAAAACTGAATATCAAGGCGTAATATGTATAACAAATTATTAAGTAAATGTCACTACGGTCTCCTCTTCTGGACTGAACATGGTCATTAACTCATATGCTTAGGAGGCTGTCAGGCATCTCTTCCTCATCTTTTTATTTCTGCATATGGCACATTGATATTTTTGTGTGGTAGATATTGATCTTTCAACCTATGAGAACCAAAAACATCTAAGGCTTGAGTGGTGTGTGAGTGGCTGTGTAGCTTACTTCATTGGGCACTGTTTATAGCTGTGCTTTGGAGGTTTTCTCTTTCAGGATACCACCCACCCTATGGGAAAGAGGGTTAAGATGATGATGATGATGATGATAATTCATATCCAAGAGATGCAGTGAGGTAGGATCCAGGAGCAAAGGAAAACACAGAATCAAGATAACCATCACATTGTGTACCCATTATACTTAGTCTCACAGTCATCCACTCCTTCAGAATATTCACTTCACACAAGTAAAAATAGTTCCTGCACATATAAGTATTTAGTATTTTTTCTAACTGATGCACGTAGAGTAGTGTAATATGCAAAATGAGCTGCAAAGAGTTACTACTCAGTTTTTCTTACCGAGGCAAAGTTGCACTTGGCAGGTTGGTGATGATTGACTGACTGCAACATGTCTGAATAACATCGTTGTATTTCAAATAAAATACCAGGTATGTGAATCAAAATTCATTTACTAACTCAAATTTCTCCCTCAGATATATGTTACATTCAGCCAATCACCACCAACTTGTCAAGTGCATCTTTGCTTTGATAAAAAAAAACTATAGAATGCCTCCTTAACTCACACATACATTTAGAGTTCATTATAAGTCTGCCTTTTGACACTGATTTTTGCTGTTCTCAGTAAATGTCAGAAATTGCATACTGTATTAAAATTTCATTGCTACCTATAAAGCCGATTTGCCAGTTTCTCTCAGGTTATGGTATACCTGTTGTGCAGAAAAAGTCCTTATATTTTAGAACCCCTTTTTGATGTATAATTAGAACTGATTGTATATGGCACCAGGTTACTTTCCAACATACCTGTCTTTATGGGCTTCAGTCCCCTGTAAGGTATAACATACCCTTTTTCTAATATGGTTTGTATGCGTTGATTGCTCAGGGCCATGATGTCTTGTCACAGTAAATCATTCAGTATGATGATGGATTTTCTCTGCTTTGTGGTTGGTACTGTCAGGCAGTTTTATTAATCTTATATAGGACCTCCTCCTTGTGAAAGTATTAGAAACCAACCTCATCAGCCTCATCGCAAGAGGTTCCCCAAAGCTGAAGGAAATTGTTTGGTAGCCATACTACTGTAAAAGAAGTCATCATTTTGAAAGGATTAACTTCTTAACTACAAGAAATGGTTAAGGTATGTGGGAGATGACAGGAAAGTGCTTAAGAAATAAGGAATTTGGTTTCATGTTAATAAAGCTGATTGACAAAGTTGTGGACAAGCCTGCAGTCTTTGGCAAAAATGTCTAGCCATTCCATGTTTTACAGCCGACTACTTTGTGTAAAGTGGGTTGAGGCTGATCACACATAACATTTTGTGTTCCATAAATGACAATCAGAAATTAATGAGTTACACCTTTGTGCTCTCAGCTTGAATAAACATGTCTGCCAACTCTTTCATTTGTTGTCTGGCCAAAGTGGCCTAATAACTGCAGTCGACTGGGTTAATGTCTGGGTGAGCCAGTGGTCAGAACATCCCTCATACCAATTTTATCCACCAATTACTGTGAACCAGTCATTACATACGGTATGCCTCTCCAGTGACATACAAAGCCATCTAGTGGTGCTAAAACAGTATTTTCTTGTTATATGTAGCTTTTTTTCCCTCACTTTTTTGCTTTAAATTACACAATAATCACAGAAAAAAATTTTGTTGTTCAGTTGCCAGTTTCTCCCAATTTACAGTACCAGTTGTGTGGAAAAAATGTTTTGGAACATAAATTATCTCCGGCATATAAGGACGGCTGACTCTACAGTACATTAAAAAAAGGATGACATACTGCAGGCGTCGATGGCGAGTGATTTTAACCTTTATACTGTGAGTGATATCCCCCAGAGCCCAGTAAAATCATTAGTTAGCTAGTTTCATGAATGAAATACAGTCATATCCTTTGACTGAAGAGGTTAAATACTTTCTATTCACTGTTCCAAACCATTAAGTTTGAGATGGGAGTTTCATGTCATGTGAGCAAATTCCCTTGAACTAATTTACAATGGATCAAGTTCTGTGGTGTGAAGGATGTATAAGATGGCAGATTGGATATGAAGAAGAATGTGTATCTGATGAGTACAGTACATGTATAAGGCTATGTCATTATGTGAAGCCAAGTTATTTACATTTATGACAAGAGATTCATGATTTCAGTCTGCTGTAGGGTAGGATAGTAGGACTGTAGTATGTTATGCACTAATATTCAGTTGACAGAAAGTATACATTGTAGATACTTTTAAAACTATAGTTATGATGCTGAACAGAGTTGTACTCATAAGCAGTATTGCTTAGTTCTCAAACTGAATTGATCAGACTGATATATTTATTTTTGGTATTATGTATACAGTATTATGTGATGCACTGTCAAAATGCTCATTACTGTACTAATAATCATGCGTACAAAAATATTATAATTGTACTCAGAACTAAAGCCAATAGGAAGGCGTGATGTGTAATACCATATACAGTATGTACCTTTGTTTAGCTTTTAGCAGTTCCAAGGTTTGTTGCTAGTCCTGAAAGGTGGTGTTCAGGGAAGAGAGTGCAAATATCTTAACTTGGGCATGTAATGTTAAGTTTATCAGCATTTCTGCCATCTTTTCCACAATTCTTTAATTAAAGGATTGATACTAAAGCAGTCTTAACACAGAAAGAAAATACCATTTTTTCTGTACAGTTCCATGAATAAACAAATTTTGTCTGTATTCTTTCTTTAATGTACAACTCTACATAAGTTAAATAATCTTTTAGGAAGGCTGATTTAATGAGAATCCTCTAATCTTTAAGCTTTGAATGACTTTTATTACCATCGTCGTTGAAAAGCGCAGTACAGTACTGTAACAAGTGCATGTGGACCCTTCAGGCCCCTCGCACTTGCTCCTGCGGTGGGCTGTTGCGTTACGCGCTTGCTTTCTCATGCATCACACTCATTTCCTCGCGCTTCACGCGCGCGTTGCGATCATTTCAGGTATCTGAGTCACGTTTATATAAAGCCATCAAAAACTCTACGGTGAACACAACCCTAATTTCATGCACTTACGCCAGGAGCTGCGTTATATGGTCAAACTTTGATCGCTCATTAAATATAGTAAAAGTTTTTCAGTCATGATGGGACCAAGTTTTTTCACATCAGCGATCTTTTTTTGCGATTATTGTGCCAATTTTGGTGCGATTTGAATGGGCTGTCTAGTTTCGGCTGCCCAAAACATACACACACACACACGGCTAGTGTTATAGTATATTAGATAAGATTTCATATTTCACATTTTTATTTTGCTGTGTATCTTGATGGGACATAAGAAAACCTGTATGATATTTTGTCCATGGATATAGAAATTTTGAGCAGTTGGAGCAACTGATATCTGCCACATCAGGTGATGTTTATTTGTGAACATCCATTTTGAAAGGCTCATGGTGCCATCTGATTATTTGTAGCAGAAAAACACACACACACACACACACACACACACACACACACACACACACACACACACACAGCTAGTGCTATAGTATATTAGATAAGATTTTGTATTTCACATTTTTATTTTGCTGTGTATCTTGATGAGACATAAGAAATCCTGTATGATATTTTGTCCATGGATTTTGAGCAGTTGGAGCAACTGATATGTGCCACATCAGGTGATGTTTATTTGTGAACATCCATTTTGAAAGGCCCATAGTGCCATCTGATTATTTGTAGCAGAAAACAAAGAAGAAACGTGCACACACACACACACATAAAACAGTATGTACAGTAGACTTTCGCTATAATTAATCCCAGCATTGCAGTTAATGGATTTACCATAACAAATGCCATGAAGCCCACCAAACTTTCATTGGCTATAACAAACAATGGTCAATAAATGGGACACAGTGGGTCACAGTACATGTGTTTCCTGCCATTTGACCCCAACCTGGCCTGAAATTGCCCCCTCCCTATCATGACTGCTGAGTTGTAGTAACTGACTATAGTAATGCTGTACTGTACAGTCATGATGAAGTGCTATGACAAGAATGTGAAATAAGCTGCAAAAGGGCAAACTTAGCCAAGTTAGTGTAAAATAGGTATATTTTACATTTTTAGTACTAGTACATGCTATTGTACTCATTTTTAAACGTGCTTGAAATCCCATCTCTGCGAAAACCTCATATGTGACGAATTATCGGCTTTATTGGACCTGGTTTTCCCCCAATTAGTCAGTGATAGAGGGGTCTACTAATAAGATATTAGTATTTTGGCACTTGTGAATGACTTAGTGCAGGCACTTGTGAATATAGGTTTATAGCTTATCACTGAGTTGAATATAACAAAAAGGTCAGAGAAATGACAAAAATTGAAGATCTCTGGGCCCCAATTTTTCCCCCCCATAAGTTCAGCTTAAGAAGCCTGATTGATTACGTGCTAATAGAGAAATCAATGCTGGAAAGTGTTGCTGATACAAGGACTGTGAGAGGCGGGTGAAGGTTTGTCAGATCATATGATTGTGGTATGCAAGATCAAATTAAGAGGGGGTGAGGTGGACCAAGAGAGAGAGAGGAGCAGTCAGGGAGAGAGACTGAAAACTGAGATGCTGGGGATTAAAGAAATGGCAGCTGAATACAGGGCCAAAGTATGGGAGGAGTTGGAATCAATGACCTGAGTGAGACTGCTTAGTTAGGAATGCAAAAGTGGTGTGTGATGCGGCAAGAGTAACAACGAAGAAGAAAGGTACGGCATGGTGGAATGCAGAGGTTAAGAGAGGCAGTGGAGGAAAAAGAGGTGGTGGCTAGAATGGATACAGTACAGGGGTTCACTTGAAATAAGAAGTAAGGCAAGGTGGAATGAATATTTTGAAAGTCTAATGAATGGGATTGGAGAAAGCAGAGTGGCTGTAAATATGCTTCGTTCTCGGGGTGTGCAGAGATGGAATGCAGTGCCAGGAAATGTGACACTTGCAGAAGTGAAAAACACTGTGAAATGGCTGAAAAATGCAAAAGTAGCAGGAGTTGATGTGTATGTAGAGATGATTAAGTGTAGTGGAGAAAGCGGAATGAAGTGGTTGTTGGTGATATGTAAGAAGGCATGGATGGGTGAAACTGTGCCAGTACAGTGGAAAATGGTTGTGATTGTACCCCTGTGCAAAAATACAGGTAAGCAAAGTGAGTGCAAGAATGATTGTGGCATAAGTTTATTGAGTGTTGTAGGGAAGGTATATGGAAAAATTATTGAGAAAGTAAGAGAGATATCAGAAGGCCTAGTGAGTGGTGAACAGCAATGGTTTTAAGAGTGGCAGAGGATGTGTGGATCAAATGTTTGTAGTGAGACAGATAGTGAAGGCATGTAAGGACTATACGGTGTTTACGGCGTTCATGGATCTGGAAAAAGCATATGACAAAGCAAACAGAGAAGGATTGTGGAAGGTTTTGCATATGTACGGAGTAGATGTAAGCTGCTAGGTGCCATCAAGAGTTTTTATGATGGTAGTGAGGCATGTGTAAGGGTAAGTGGGCATCTAAGTGAATGGTTCATGATCAATGCAGCCATGCGACAAGGTTGTGTGATGTCCCCCTGGTTGTTCAATACAGGTGGTCTCCTACTTATGTGTTACATTCTGACAAATTGTTAGAATGTCAATTTTTTTGTAAGTTGAAAATGCAAGGATGTCAATTTTTTTGTAAGTTGAAAATGCATTTAATACCCCTCTCCTGGTCCACCTCATTCCTCTCAGCTTGATCTTGCACACCACAATCATATGATCTGACAGACCTTCACATCGTCCTGTCACAGCGCTCGTATCAGCAGCCTCTCCCAGCATTGACCTCTCTACAAGCACGTAATCAATCAGGCTCCTTTCACGATCCCTGTTCCCTCTAAACCATGTATATTTATGAGCATCTTTGTGTTTGAAATATGAGTTACAAATGCACAACCTCCTTTCCTGAAACATATCCTTCAGTTGCTTCCCATCATCATTTTCTCCTGGTGATGCATTACAACTCGTTATGTCATCCTCAGAACCAGTACCGGTACCTACTCTTCCATTCATATCACAAATTACAATCACTTTATAGCTCCTGGGCATTTCTCTCACTGCTTCATCCAGTTCATCCCAAAACCTGTCTTTCTCACTCCTGTTATCACAAAGTGCATACACTACAATCACTCCCATTTTCACCTTCTCAAAACTGAACTTGACATACATACATCTCGAGCTGACACATTTGTAACCTCTCATGCCCCTCTGCCACCAACAGCCCTGGGAGGAACAGTATTACCATTAGCGTGAAATGTGGCTACAAGCTTTACAGCGGGACACACATCATCACTCTTAGGTAGGAAACATTCAGCCGCAAGTACAGCCACTTACTGATCTATACACAGTCGAAGTCCAAGCTGAAATTCTCACATTCGTCTCAAATTTATATTTGCCTAACAGCTACCAGCAACTGTTGGGAAGTAAGTAGCTGGTTCTGGCACTTGGTTCAGCTTCTGGTCCATAGAAAACATCAACTGTACTACAGCCATTTCCAATACAGATATTCCTCAAGAGGAAGCATAGCATCATTTTTAGATTAGATTAGATTATTGTAATTAGTGCGGGGAGGTAATTGTCATAGTTAATTCAAGTGCACTGAAGGATACATGTTTAAGATGGGGAAACAAACTATAAAAGTAAACATGACCTTAAAATATTTTTATTTCCTGAAGTGTTGCTCCTCAGCCTAAAATTTTTGGAAAATACTGAAGTAAATAATTTAATATGTTTCAGTGATCAACACTGTCACAAGTGGTGTGCCTCTGTATCTGTTCTTACCACCGTTAACATTGTCGCACAACACGGTATTGCAGTTATGATACTTAAGACAACATACTTACCAAGTGCATGAGAAGAACTGACTGAAAATACTGTAATCATTAGTACTATTAACTTAAAGCAATGAGAAAAAAAAAAGTATCTTCTAAACCCAATTGTCAAAAAGTACATAAATAAATTTAAAAAATAATAATCACACCATGAATTTATAAGCTATTCTTAAACATACTAGGAAGGGATGTGCTGGGACCATTCCTATACCCTCATTCATCCTCTTCTTCATCTGGGTGCCCTGGGAAGAAAAAGAATGATGGTTTACTTAATTTAGTATTAAAGACTGACAAAGAGAGTGTATGTGAGTGAGGTGGAGGGGGTAAGAGGGAGGAGGAGGCCGAGGGTGAGATGGAGGGATGGGGTGGAGAGGTATATGAGAGAGGGGGGTGAGAGTTGGGAGCAGGGCAGTGAAATGGCGGGGGACAGGGCGACTTGGAGGCGATTTGTTTGTGGCCACCCCAAACGGGATTGAGGCGTCTGGCAATAGATAGAGAGATAGATAGATAGTGTCTGCTTTTTTCACAGTCAACTTATTCCTATTCCTTTTGAACACAAAAAGTGACATCACATTTGAGTCAATTCTGGGCCCTGTTTCAAAACTTATGTTTTTACAAATACCAGATAACTAGTCCACATCATCTCAATCCAAATTCCAAAATTACTGTATATCAAAGGCATGGGAAGAACAAGATAATAGAAGGAAAGCATTAACCTCTTATATGATGGCAGTTTTTGTATTACTCGAACTAACACCAATCTATTCAGCTTAGGAGACTTTTCAAGCTGAAGCAGTCAGATGTAGCCGTTATTATCTCCTTCACTGTGAGGTTTTCATATATTAAGTAAAACTGCATGAGATAAGAAAAGTAAAATACAAAGTGGCATCACCATAATGATGGCGTTATAATTTGCTATCAACAAAATGCCCAGTGAAATGGGCCATACATTCATTCACTGTTAAAGCAAACCATCAAAATTCCAGTACAGTAGAAAGAAAGGGACTGACTACGCTTATGTGGGTGGTTTCGTCCAGGGATGTTGCCAGTGCGCAGCATGTGTTGCAGTCGCTCCACTTCCTCCATGGACCGGGCATTGGAGATGGCCTGTCTAATGGCTGCCTGGTCCTCTGCACTCATCTGACCTGAGAATGGCCACAAGAGACACAGGTAATCTCTATTTCAGGCTGTTTTGTTATAATGTTCAAAAATATTAATAACAATACTGATTTCATGTTGTTCACAATTTTAAGCCAAATAAAAATATCTACTATACCTTATAATCCATCGACCATGCATCCCTTTAAAAGCTGTTGTAAATAAAAATGACTTTTGCCAGCATACTGTGACAAAATTTGGAGATTATAATATCACACATGGAGAGGAGAGTATGATTAAAGGTAAGACAGAATGACCACAATACATCATATGAAATACGGTACTCTAAATTATCATCAAAAAGCAAACTTCTGGTAATTTGAAACTAATCTTGAAATTCAGTACCAGTATACCGATAGCCTCAAATATAGTTAAGAAAGTACCAAGACTCATCACGGAACCAACTCTAAAATATGCTAGTTTCTTGAAATCTTGACTATATGACTGAAACAATTCAAAACAGCCACAAGTGCACGTGTGTACACAAACACATGTATGTGCACACACGAGAAATGGGACTATGGAATGTTGTTGCAAACCTATGGGAGGTCGTGAATCAATGCTGCCAGGTGCCCCTCCACCAGGAGCAAATGTTCTGGCTTTTTTGGCTTCCTTCTGAATCTCCTTCCCCAGCTTACTCTTGAACAGTTTACGAGCCATCTCACGCTCCTTCAATCGCACACGTCGGAAGTCCAGCACACGTACCTGGGAAAGGTTATCTACTGAGTTACCACCCTCTTCCTCCTCCTCCTAACCAACAACACTGCAAACTATAACAATTTATTTTTCAGGTGGGTCAGTAACTTACTGTACACACGATCAAAAAAGTATTGGTGCACGTTTGGCCTGATACAATTTGATGCCACGGAAGATGGACTCCCATGCTGTCTTACATGCTTATGTAAGTATGTCAGAGAAGGTTTCTTGTGACATTTTATGGTTAATGTTGTTACTGGATGCATATTCAGCTTATAATCAATTAAGTTTCCAAGGACTACACAAGCTATATTGATCATTTGATATCATCGTACCCTCCTACCCGATATGTTTTTGATCATGTACATTTATTAATGTATCCACACCAACAGCACATGATAACAATTTTAAAGAGTCCAAAGATTAACTTGTACTTTTACTGTACAGTATATGAGTGTGTTGTCCCAGACGACTGGCTGAAGAGTGTAACTGTTAATGTGTACAAAGGGAAGGGTGATGCCCTGGAAAGGGGAAATTATAAAGGCATAAAAATTTTCAACCAGAAAATGAAGGTAATGGAGAGAGTTTTGGAACATATGATTAGAGAAAGAGTGAATACTGATGAGATGCAGTTTGGGTTTATGCCAGGCCAAGCATTAATTGTTCAACAGCTTCAGGAAAAATATATTGGAAAGAAATGGGAACTGTACGTTGTTTTTGTTGATTTGGAAAAGGCCTTTGACAAAGTCCCCAGAGAAGTGGAGAAATGGGCAATGAGAAAGCCTAGATCGAGGAGTGGCTGGTTAGGGTGGTTATGGCCATGTATGTGGGTGCTCACACACAGGTGAGGGTGAATGGTGATTTGAGTGATAAGTTTTCTGGGAATGTTGCTGTGCATCAAGGGTCAGTTCTGAGCCCTTTGTTGTTTATCATGGTACTTGAAGCCCTCTCACATGATTTCAGGAATGGACTCCCATGGGGGATGTTGTATGCTGATAATTTGGTGTTGACTGAAGAGAATGAAAGGGAGGCAGAAGAAAGATTTAGTTAGTGGAGATATGGTATGGGACACAAAGGCTTAAGAGTAAATGCTGATAAAACAAACGTGATGGTATCTAGGGCTGGTGGCAGTATTGTCAAAGAAGTGGGAGAGTGGCCATGAGCAATTTGCCACAAGGGCGTACGAAGTAATTCTATCTTGTGCAGTGTCTGTGATAAGTGGGTGCATAAGAGATGTAGTAGAGACCGCGAGATAATGCTGATTTCATGTGTGCGGTGTGTTGGGAAGAGCAGAAGAGCAGGTGGAGATTGTCAGGCATGAAAAGATTGAACTGCTGGTGAGCCTTGTGAGTGTGTGGAAGAGTTTGTTATTTGGGAGACGTAACATGTGGATCAAAATTTGTAGTAAGACTGATGATAAAGAAGGCTTGTGAGAAGGACTATGGGGTGTTTATGGCATCCATGGATCTGGAAAAAGCATACGACAAAGTACACAGAGAAGGATTGTGGAAGGTTTTGTGCATGTATCGTGTAGATGGTAAGCTGCTAGGTGCCGTCAAGAGTTTTTATGATGGTAGTGAAGCATGTGTAAGAGTAAATGGGCATCTATGTGAATGGTTCAGGATCGGTGACGGTGTGCAACACGGTTGTGTGATGTCCCCATGGTTGTTCAATATATATATATATATATATATGGATGGGGTGATGAGAGAAGTAAAACATCAGTCATGGAGAGGGGGATGGCGCTGGTAATGAATGGTGATGGATTGAATATCTCAAATCTGCTGAATGCTGATGATGCAGTACTACTTGCAAATACTGGACAAGAATGTGGTAGACAAGTGCAGAGTTTCGTTAATGTCCGTAAGCATCGTGCCTTGAGAGTAAATGTAGAAAAATGTAAAGTGATGGTTCCTGAGAGAGAAGGTGACTCCCAGTTTCATGTTACAGTGAATGGGGAGACTTTGGAATTGGTGAGAGTTCAAATACAGTACCTAGGTAAAGTGATAGAAAATAGAGGAAAATGCACAAAAGACATGGAAAGTAGAGTGACACAAGGAAGAAAAGTAGCTAGTGCGATGAAGACCTTGAATAAGAAACAGAGGCTTGAGTGTTGCTGCTGCACGAGGCTTACATGAAGGAGTGTTAGTGCCAACTTTAACATATGGATGAAATATTATGGTGTGGCATGAAAATGAAGTCAAGAATGAGAGCAGTGGAGATGGGACTGCAGAGGAATGTATGTGGAGTACAGAGAGTCGAAAGGATACAAAATAATATGATCTGTGAAAGATTTGGAGTGAGGAAGTCTGTGGACACCAGAACCAAAGAGAGTGTACCGAGATGGTATGGTCATGTGGAGAGAATGGATAACAATAGAGTGATGAAAAAGGTGTATCTGAGTGAATCTGAAGGAGGGAGGAGGCGAGGCTGGCCAAGGAGAATGTGGAGAGATATGGTGGTTGAGTATGTGAGGAAGAGAGGTTTGGAAGTCGGTGAGGCTAGGGGACTGACAAGCGATCGAGCTGGCTGAATGAATATTGTGAGAAGTGCATGATCATGGATTTGGAACCCCTTTTAACGTGACAGCGTCTGGATTGGCTCTATTGGATACATTTATGTGAGGCTACAGAACGTGGTGAATATTTTTTGTGTATCACACAGAGCAAAGATTTCAGGGAATTGAATGGTGAGTGAATGGAAATGCACCCCACTGGACTGGACGTTGCTACTCCTCACCCTGCCCTAGGGTGGGAAAGGATGCCTGGATGATGATGATGATGTTATGTGCTGGAGGTGGGGCAGGAGCTAGCTCTATGGATTGAGTGTGAAGTGACTGGAAGAAGTTCAGGGAGCTGTTGCCTCTCCTGACACTGAGAAGGCTCTCCCTCTGTACTAAAGAAGCTTTGTATATGTGTTGGGAGTGTAATGTTATTGTGACCTGGGCAGGCAGTGAGACATGGGCAGTGAAGGAGGATATTTGCAGGCTAAACATACAGAAATGACCATGATTATGTGGATGTGCAGTGCATCCCTGAGTGTGAATGGCCTGGAGGGGCTAGGCTTGCAATGGAGGAGTTGAGGGGTAGAATGGAACTGGAGTGTATTTATGTTGTGATGAGGAATGGTAGACTGAGATGGTTTGGGCATGTGGAGAGGATGGGGGATGATAACTGGGTGCAGAAAGTGAGAAGTGTTAATGTTAGAGGTAGGGTTGCGAGAGGAAGACTGAAATAGACCTGGAACGAGGTCATTCAGGGATAAGGGACTGCACTGCGAGCTGCAAGAGATCGAGCAGCATGGAGGGCTGCCATTAGGTGACCAAGGCCAATGCTTGCAAGCATGTTGGAGCCTTCAAAAATGAAACGAAACAAACATACTTGTCTAGGAATCAGATAAAATTATCAGAACATGTAGTGGTGCATGCTACCAATGCTAACTGGTAGCAGAGGAAGAGAAATGTTGGATAAATAGCTGAGTGTGGATTACCTGCAATATATAGTGTACTCTGATGTTTACATTCTCTCCAGGCTAAAAACATACAATATTTTCCTGCAACATATACAGTACTCTGTGGCTTATATTCGTGACACCAAACTGATACCAACATTAAGAAAAGACCCTATTTAGCAATTAATTTAAGAACATTTCTAAGCTTCTACAAATTAATAACTGAAACAAATTACAGGCTTTAGGTTTCATTAAAGTTCAATTAACTTCTTTAGCCCATGGCTATATTCTCTATATCATCTACTTTGAAAGAACCCCCAGAGTGAAGGAGTAATTATATAGTAAAATGCAGAGAACAGTACCTGAGGTAATTTATTGATGACATATAACCGGTAGTGATCACGTGTGGTGACTGGATTACCAAGGAAGGACAGATGCTCCAGTTTCTTGAGGCCTGCCAAGCTATCAAGATCTGATAGTTCTTGCACCAAGTTGTTGGTGAGGTAGAGGCTCTGTAGTCCTGGTACACATTCTGGCAATGACTCAGAGATGCGCCTGAAATAACAGAACAATTGTTTGCATTCAGCCTGTCTAACTACAGCCAGATGCCTTAATCCTAGAGGGGATGGCCATAAACAAATCACATCCAGGTCATCCTGTCTCCTGCCATTTGGCTGTTTGAAAAAATAAACTACAGTATACAGTACCTAAGTTCAGTATCCATCATCATCATAATCATCTCAACCCTTATTCTCAACTAACAATGGGAGAAGGTAGAATAAAGCAATAAAGAGAAAAAGTGGGAAAACTATCAACAGTAAACCAAGTGAAATGTGTCACACAATCATTCATGCATGATTCAAACCACTGAAATTTTAGCAAATCTTCATTAAATGCTTTTCACCTTTCATACCTTTCTATCTATTACCAGATGCTTTAAGCCTAATCCTAAAATGGATGGCATCAAACAAATTGTCTCCATGTCACCCTTTCCTTTGCCATCAGGTTGCCCTCTTCCATACTCACATCCCCCTCTCACATACATCTCTCCATCCCATCTTCAGTCTCCCATTCCCTCTCAGCCCTTTCACTTACATACACTCTGCTAGCCTCTCATTCTCCATTCTCTCCACATGGCCACAACCTTTTAACTTCCCCTCTGCCGGTGACTTTAGCACCTCTGCCCCCCCCCCCCTCCCCCGTGCCAACTGGTTTTCAATTTTTTCTTTATAGCCTAGATAGGTTAGGCTTGATGTAAAACTTGTAAAAACATCCAGATTGGTACCGGTACTCACAGAAGCCAGGAAGGTCGATTCTGGGCCCCTAATGTGACCATGCCTATCAGGTGAAACACACGAGTAAACCTCATTGACTTCTTTCACTCCACAGGGGATCAGGCAGTTTTCTTTGGTGTTAGGCCATGGTATACTGATGAAAATGCCCTGGTGATGCTCCTAACGTGTCCCAGGACTGGGGGACCCAAGGTTGACCACATGGGATGCACATTAAGTGATTCATATGACCCATCACAATTAAAACTTGACCCTTGGTAGGTTATATAATTCCAACCTCTCTCAATATCTCCCGCTGGGTGACTCATAGTGGTCTCCTGTGACGTGCCACATTCAAAGCTGAATTCCTGGTAAATATTTCCTGCCTCTCTCAATACTTTGATTATTATTATTATTATTATTATTTTTTTTTTTTTTTTTTTTTTTTTTTTTTACGCGGTCAAAGCTGACCTGATGCAGGGGCAGGACGTTCACACGAGACACATTCTGGGTGACTCATAGTGGTCTCTCGTAACGTGCCACATTAACCTCTACATGCTGGGGGTTTTCCGATGTCGCACGCTCCTCCCTACAGGGGATATCCGTGATGGAAAAAAATACCCTTACTTCAGATCCTAATATGTGCCAAACTATAACAGCTAGAGAAAAAATTAAAGATACATAAGACTCACCAACTCTTCCTCTTTCAAATGTAAGTATCCTCAGGTCTCCAGGTGGTCCCATCCACGAGTAAGGATAAGTTAAAATTCAAAGGGTAGCGGGAAGACGCTTGCGGCTATACACATCAACCGGCATTGCTCCACGCCCAAAATTGTGATAGCTATACACGTCACCTAGCGCATAGGAGTTAAAAACTGAATGGCTGGTTAATATTTCCTGCCTCTCTCAATATTTTGATTTTGGCAATTTTTTAAAGTCCTAGGCAGTTTAGGAAACAGATTTGGCACTGCCCGCGGCTAAGGGCATGGACATTTATGAATGGCTCTGGCAGTGGGGGGGGGGGTTTGACTTCTAAACCCTCCTTGCTCTTCTATACAATTCTCAGACCTCTATTGCACTCTTTCAATTATTTCTCTCAAATACAGTACATTTTTCTTAATGTGCCTAACAGGAAAATGCTTTTGTAATTCTAGCATTCTTATTTGCAACTTTTCCTTTTATACTGCGGTAGAGTCTTGTGGTAGAACCCACCTCCCATATGACTATTTATCCCACAATAGCTGGAATATCATCCAACTGGTAACTACAATTACACAGATTATACACAGTACTTTACCATGCAATATCTATATCTCTATACAGCATATATATATATCATCATCATCAGCAGCAGCAGCAGCCGTTTGAGTATCCACTGCAGGACCAGCCTATCCCGACCGAAGTCAGGACGATACAGCCAATGTATCTCTTCCAAGTGGCTTAGGCTGTCTGGTAAAGATTGTATGCAGGGTGAGAAGTGCTTGTAAGTGTAATTGTAGTGTTGTTGGAGTGGCTTTGGATGTGTGTGTAGTCTGTGAACCAAGTGTAATTGGCCCGCGCAAGCTGGCTTGATGCAAGCATATTTTATAGTATGCGATACTGGTTCAACCACAGCACCCCTTGTGTCCGCCAATGAAGTATGTGGCCGGGTGAACACTCCCAAAGTTTATTACCCTGGCGGGGCGCGAACCTTTGTTCACCCGTGTACGAAACGCACACTCTACCACTGTACCACCAGGGTTCACGCCCCGCCAGGGTAATAAACTTTGGGAGTGTTCACCTGGCCATGTACTGCATTGGCAGACACAAGGGATGCTGTGGTTGAACCAGTGTCGTTTATTATAAAGTATGCTTGCACCCAGTCGGCTTGCACAGGCCGATTACACTTGGTTCACAAACCACACACACATTCAAAGCCACTCCAACACTACAATTACACTTACAAGCACTTCTCACCCTACATACAATCTCTACCAGACAGCCTAAGCCACTTGGTAGAGATACATTGGCTGTATCTTCCCGACTTCAGTTGGGATAGGACGGTCCTGCAGTGGATACTCAAACGGCTGATGATGATGATGATGATGATATACAGTATATATAAATATATATATATTGCCAGACGCCTTAATCCCTTGTACAGGGGGGGGCCACAAACAAATCGCCTCCACATCACCCTGTCCCCTGCCATTTCACTGCCCTGCTCCCAATTCACACCCCCCTCTCTCATATACCTCTCCATTCCATCCCTCCATCTCATCCTTGGCCTATATACTGTATGTATATATATATATATATATCCATCCATCATCCAATCCTACATTGTCCCATGAGGAGCGTAGGAGCCCGGGGCCAAGCAGTTGGTCCCAACATTTAAGATGTGAGTGACCAGCCTCACTCATCCCTGAGTGGCATTACATGGGCAATCAACCCCAACCACCCCTTGGATAAAAACCTTCACTGGCTCAATCCGACTGGAGCACAATAATTACTCACTAAACCACCAGGCACCAAAATTTGGTTATATAGTTACCACCCTGCATAGAAAATGGTTTCCTGGTGTACAGAAAACCATTTGGCTTGTTATACATATACATATAGTTTTGTTTCGTTTTAAAAGGCTCCAACATGCATGCGTCGGCCTTGGTCACCTAATGACGGCTCTCCATGCTGCACGATCTATTGCAGCCTCCCTGTTCAATCCCTTAACCATGAGGTCACACTTAATGACCTCGTCCCATGTCTTTCTCGTCTACTCCTCATAACCCCAACCCCAATATTAATACCTCTCATCTTCCTCACCCAATTATCATCCCCCATCCTCTCCACATGTCCAAACCATCTCAATCTACCTCTCCTCATCACAACACCAATACACTCCAGTCCCATCCTACATCTCAACTCTTTCATCGTAAACCAAGCCCCCCCAGACCTTGCACGCAGGGATGCATTACACATCCACCTAATCATTGTCATTTCTGTACGTCTGAGCCTGCGAATATCCCCCTCCTTTACTGCCCAGGTCTCACTACCATACAGCATTACACTCCTAACACATGCTGCATACAAAGACCCCTTAGCACGTAGGGAGAGTCCTCTCCTCAGGAGAGATGACAGGTCCCTGAACTTCTTCCAACCACTTCTCACCTTAGCCACAGAGCTAGCTCCAGCCCCACCTCCAGCACACAACATGTTTCCCAAATAACAAAATTCCTCCATACACTCAAGAAATTCACTAGCAAGTTCAATCCTTTCACGCCTGACAATCTCCACCTGCTCTCCCCGACACGCCGTGCACATAAAATCAGCATTATCTTACAATCTACCTCTGATACCACTACATCTCATGTGTACCCATTTATCACAAACACCACACAAGATGGAATTACTTCCCACGCCCTTGTGGCAAACTGCACATGGCCACTCTCCCTCGTCTTTGACAGTACCGCCCCAACCCTAGATATCATCACTTTTTTTCTATCTGCATTTACCCTTAAGCCCTTGTGCCCCACACCATCTCTCTACTTCCTAAACCTTTCCTCAGCCTCCCTTTCGTTCTCTGCATTCAACAACAAATCAACAGCATACAACATCTCCCACAGGAGTCCGTTTCTGAAGTCACGTGAGAGGGCTTAGAGTACCATGATAAACAACATGGGACTCAAAACTGACCCCTGAAATACACCAACATTCATGGAAAACTCATCACTCAAATCTCCATTCACTCTTACCATAACCACCTTAACCAGCCACTCTTCCAAGCCAAGCTTTCTCATTGCCAGCTTCACCACCTCTCCAGGGACTCTGTCAAAGGCCTTTTCCAAATCAACAAAAACAAAATACAGATCCCTTTTCTTACCAATGTATTTTCCTGAAGCTGTCAAACAAATGAATATGGCATCAGTGGTCCCCCTACCTGGCATGAACCCAAAGTACATCTCATCAATATTCACTCTTTCTCTAATCATACCTTCTAAAACTCTCCATTACCTTCATTATCTGATCTAAAAGCTTTATACCTCTATAATTTCCTCTTTCCAGGGCATCACCCTTCCCTTTATACACATTTACAATTACACTCTTCAGCCAATCATCTGGGACAACACACTCATAATCATATTTATCAGGTCAGTGACTCACCCCACCCCTATACCTCCTGAGGCCTTCAACATTTCTGCAGTCAATCCAGACACACATGCTGCCTTCCCCACCTTCATCCTGACTATTGCCTCACTCACAATTGCAGCATCAATCAAAGGCCAAGGGCTAAACACTGGATCTGCTGGCTCCAAACCTTCCCTGTCCCAGTCAAACTCATCATTCAACAATCGGCTACAATGCTCTCTCCATGCATCTTTAATATCCTCACTGTTCACCACTACCCTTCCTTCATCATTCTTCACACACTGCTCACCTATAATATCCCGATTATCCCTCTTCATTTGATTTGCCACAGTAAATATCATATTTTTCCTTTCCCCGTGAAAGGAAAAATGATATATATATATATATATATATATATATATATATATACTGACCTATATACTGTGTATACAGTATATATATGATGGCATAGGTCGTAAATGCATTCCCGCCATAATTTGAACTGACTCAGGTTTGATCTTGTCACGAAAGGGTTGGAAAAGACTGGTGTATATAATATATATATATATATATATATATATATATATATATGTATATATATATATATATATATGTATATATATATATATATATACAGTACCCTCGCGTCCAACACGCGTTAGTTCAGCACGATTCACGTCCAGCACGGAGAGCAATTAATTAGTATTATTTAATACGATTTAATTACTGCAACACGAGTGTGTTTGCATAACACGCACACAGCTCCGAGAAGTGGGCGAAATCCGCAGAGTTCACCTCAAGCACGATCACCCTCGGTCCAACACAGTCATACTGGGCATTCCCATGATGATGATAGCCAATGAAAACTTCTGATCAAGTAGCCTTCCCAGCCCGTTATCATGACGTGATCGTGATGCCGCCCAATTAAAAACGCTTCTGCTGTCACGTGAAGTTTTGTTTAAATTTCTCTCGCCACAGCGCCACTCAGTCGCATAATTCGCATTGGAAGGTGCTTTTTTCTTGCTGCATTTTCTGCCGTTGTTACTGCATTGTACCCTGCTCACGATGCCTAGGAAGCCTTCTGAGAACCCCAAGAAGCGTCGACACCTCCCTCAGGCCACCAAGCTAGAAAGCATCGAGAGGAAGAAGAAAGGGGAGAGGAAAGTTGACACTGCCAGGGCCTACGACATGAATGAAGCCAACGTGAGGACCATAATAAAAAACCAAGACAAGATCCTGGCAGCCGAAGGCTATCACACGGCACTTCATACCAGGTTTGCCGAGGATACAATGGTAAATCGGAACGGTAATGTGGTAAAATTGCCGACGATACCACGGGCATTTGGAATTCATCTGGATGGATTCCTGCCGAGGATATGACGGGGAAAACAGTGTGACCAAAACCCAGGCGACTCGACAGAGAATGTATCGTACTACAGCATTGAATATTTAGCCTGACACTGAATACATATTAATATTTTAAAATAAATATCAATCGTTTTTAAACCTTTCTCATCGGCGTGTGTACCAGTTTATAAACAAAGTTGCTTCTCCTTATTCTCTACCGAGTCAGCGACAGCGACCACTTTCCACAGTCATGAGACGGGGCTCTGGCAACAGTGTGAGAAGCATGCCCTTTGCTGAGGATTACAGATTGCTAGGACAGGCAGAAGCAGGAGCTTCCATGGCTGTGGACGAAGATAGTGATTCTAAGTGTGATTTCGAAGGATTTATGAGGGAGGTTGAGAAGAAGCAACAGCCATTACCCGCTAGTGACGCCAGCAGCCATCCTCCGGGGACCCAGTAGGACTACCTACAGCCTTGGATACCACCTTCCATTCCCAGCATGGCCACCAACACTATCCTAAAAGGTTAGTTATCATTCATAGCACAGTACCATTTATTATAATTACAATAGTACCAATATATTTATAGGTATATGGTAGGTATTTAGGGTGACTTTTCCTAGGGTTGCTGACATAATTCATTTTTCCCCATAAGCTCTATTGTTAGTCCAACACGTTTTTGGTCCAACACGTGACCCATGCATGACAACATTACCGTGTTGGACGCGAGGGTACTGTATAAAAATATATATATATATGTATATATATATATATATATATATATATATATATATATATATATATATATATATATATATAAATACAGATAGATAAACAAATCATATATACTTACACAATTCTGTTATTATTCAGGAGCAAAGATTTAAGTCTTTTCAGAAGTGGAAACCCATCAAGTTTCCTGATGTCATTATCACTCAGGTCAAATGTGTCAAACTGATCCAAAGTGGCTCCAAGGTTCTCAATCACTGGAATCTTGTAACCTGAAAAATAGGTGGCTAAAAGTACTGTACAGCTAATCAATATATATTCATTTTAGACATCAGACTCCAAAAAAACAAGATAAATCAGAGGCAAAGCAAATTATAAAGAGACTTGGCAAGAAAATATGCAACATATACTGTACATTATAGCAAGTTCAACCAAAACTAATAAATAACATCAAATACTGTCTAACAACTGAAATATTGGTTTATTTCTACCTTTCAAAAAACTCCAACCAAGAAAAACCACCAGGGAGTTGGTGTAAAGGTAAAAATTTACTGAAATATCTTGAGATACTTATATACAGTGTATATATATACTGTATATATATATATATATAGAGAGAGAGAGAGAGAGAGAGAGAGAGAGAGAGAGAGAGAGCTTATGTGAGTGAGGTGGAGGGGGGAGAGGAAGGCCAAGGATGAGATGGAGGGGGGAGAGGGAGGGGGAGGCCAAGGATGAGATGGAGGGATGGAGTGGAGAGGTATATGAGAGAGGGGGGTGTGAGTTGGGAGTAGGGCAGGGAAATGGCAGGGGACAGGGCGACATGGAGGCGATTTGTTTGTGGCCACTCTTTACAGGATTATGGCATCTGGCAATAGATAGACAGATAGACCTATATACAGTATGTAAACCTGCAGGATTGGTGATTCTTTTTATATTTAAAAAAAAAAAAAAAAAAAAAAAAAAAAAAAAAAAAAAAATTATTTATCAGATTTTTCTGTTTATTATATAGCTAATATTTCAAAAGCAGTATACTGAATACAGGGAGTCTCCAATAAACAAAAAGGTTAGTTACCTTTAAAATCTTTCGTATATCGATTTTTCATACACTGAAGCATTTTTCCCCATAAGAAACTTCAGGAAATGAGGAGATGCATTCCAGGAGCCTCCCAAAATCTGTCAACTAACTACTTTGTACTATATCTACAGTATAAACAAGTGCTCGCAGACCCTTCAGGCCCTCTTGCACTTGCTCCTGCGGAGGGCTCTCGCACTGTGCTGTTCTAGTCTAATGTTGTCACTTGAATTTTTTGTGGCTAACCAACTGATCGTGTTATTTGCACGATGGAACCCATACATCTGAGATATTAACCACTTGGCCACAGCAACCGACCAGGCGCTGGGAGTGGCGTTTTCGGGTCAAACTTTGATCGCTCATTAAATATAGTAAAAGTTTTTCAATCGTGATGGGACCAAGTTTTTTCACATCAGCGAATTTTTTGCGATTTTTGTGCCAATTTTTGTGCGATTTGAATGTGTAGTTTCGGCTGCCCAAAATACACACACAGACACACGGATACTGCTATAGTACTGTATATTAGATGTTAATAAAACCTAAATCAACTTTAAGTAGTTGTTTATTTATCAAATTACTGAAATAGATAGATAGATAGAAAATACAAAACAGTACCGTACAGTATATACAGGTGATGCCTGATCTCATCACTCACGCCCTGGCCTTTCTCGTGCCTCTTGATAATTTCGAGCTTGCACTCCAGTGTCAGGTTCGGTGCTGCTTCTTCTTGAGAGGCTCCACAGGTTATGATGAAGGTAAAGGATGCTTGGGTGGCATGATGCAAGATGCAAAAGATGCTTGGAGTACAGAAGGCACGCACTACACAGCTGGGAAGCAGGAACAAACTGGGACGAAGCGGAGGTAGTTGCTTGCCTCACCTTACAACGATAGTGGCACTGCGGCTGGTCACGCGCCAAATTTGAATCGTTTTCTTGTAGCGCTTTTCATACCATCAAAGCATATGCCTTTCATATACGGGAATTTCTCCTATACTGTATTTTTCACTTTCATACCTTCGAATTTTCATATATTGGGGCTTCGTTTATCGGGGACTCCCTGTATTTAACTTCATGTCCTGTCTATACACTGATGGTTCAGGCTGAAAGCCATTGCCCAGGATCCAGATACATACTTGTTCAAGTCCTGTCTTTACACTACTGGTTAAGGCTGAGTTGCCAGTGGTAATCAAGACCGCATACTCCAAAGCTGATTATATTACCACACAGAAAAATCTTAAGCTGCTATTATTATGACATGGCCTTAAGTGACCAAGCATAGCCTACCTAGTCTTATGGCTTTGGTTTTTGATTTATGGCTCATTTTTTCAGGAGTACAAATAATTTCAATACTTAGTTATACAAATGTAAAAATATTTTCTGTCATACAATGTAGCAATTTCTAATGGCATCAATCTCCAAAATCTGCTAACTTAATGCTTAAGTATCTGAATAAATGAATGCCAACACAAAGTTATGCACAACTTTTACAAACCTTCAGATTTATTTTTGTTAACTTTTAGATTAAAAAAAAAAAATAATAACAAAATAAATATATATAAAAAATCTTTTTTTTTTTTAAGCAAAAAAAATCAATGATTTAGTCACATGATTAAATCAATCTGATTTAATCAATGCCAACCCTGCTAACTTGTACCAAATTTTAATGGATACCTCCCCTGCAATGCACATAAAGATTTGTTTTATGACTGCATCTGCCTTTGCCAACGCATCACTGTGTGACGACTGCCGAGTGCGTCATGATTAACGAATGCTCTTAAGGCACAATACTGTTTTGGTGCAAGTTTTACCTAATGCACATTTTAGTTTGCATGCTTTGAGGCAAGTTGTAATAACTGGGGGCCTGGGGGGTGAAGCCCCCTAATTAGCTTCCAACAACTCAAGTTAGGCATCCATTGCTATTTATGATTTTATCTATCTATTGCCAGATGCCATAACCCCATAAGGAAAGGCCATTTGACTTTGAGTTATTTGTTTTATGGAGAGTGGCACTAACCCTCCACCAACCTACTTGTTGACATGTAGGGTGCACGTATGGTTTGGTTATGTGGTTACCACCCAGCGATGTAAATGGTTTCTTGGCTTACAGGAAACCATTTGGCTTGTCACTCAAAGTAAAGCCATCCGTAAAGGAAAGAAAAGCAATAAGAAGTGACAGGAAAGATGGGAGAAATAGAAAGAGAGGAGGGTAAGCACAAAAAAAGAATGATAAAGGCTAAGGAAGAAGTAGGCAGCACTACATCAAGTAAGAACTGAGTAATTCTTTACTAAACAGGCACGGCGATTCCACCTACCATATATTTTAACAAACTCCCGATCTCAAGGTAAGTAATTTTGGTACATATGCAACACAGATAGTTAACTGTCCCATTGTGGCTGCAAGAAATGATTGGAAAAAGACAAAACATGCCTATTCTGGGGTATTTAAAGAAGCGGCCATGTTGCCTGTGGGAGTGTTTACCAACGATCTCTCTGACTGACCATGCTGTTTACCAACCATTGCTCTGAATGGACATGTCAGTGTATCCCGTGTCAAAGCAATGGGAAACTTAATGATTTAACCACCCCTTACCTGGCTAAACCATACCTAATACAACCTAACTCACCTGCATCTGACAGTCAGCTTCAAATTTAAAAATGCGCATAAGGAAATTTTAATACAGCTGGCTACTGGCAGACATTAGCGGAATATCTACACATTCCAAATCCTGATTTATACCTTTCAGAGTTAAGTTTATAAAATTTCCCAGTAGCTGTGGTAATCCAGGAATAATAACAAGTAACCTGTGAGAGGAATTTGGAATGTATTAAGGATATATGGAGTAAATGGAAAGTTGTTGAATGCTGTGAAGCATATGTATGAGGGTGGTAAGGCTGCAGGGCTAGTGGATAGCGAACAGAGTGAATTTTTCTATTTGAAAGTTAGAATTTGGGATACGTCAGGTACCCATGGTTGTTCAATCTGTATATGGACAGGGTTATAAATGAGATACAAGGTAGAGTAGTGAATGTTGGAGCAACTCTAATGAGAGAGGGCAGTATTTGGAAGCTCCCTGTACTGTTGTTTGCATATGATACTGTATTGTTAAGCAAAGACAAAGGGAAACTGCAAGGCTTGGTGAATGAGTTTGGGAGTGTGTGTAAGAAATGGAATCAAAAGGTGAATGTAGGGAAAAGTAAAGTTGTGGTCTTTAAGAGAAATGAAGTCATGGAATGTAGTGAGGCTGGATGAGGAGGAAATGGAAAAAATGTGAGTGCTTTTAAGTCCCTGGGTTGTGTCATGAGTAAGGATGAAAGTTTAGAGGGTGAAGTGCTTGAAAGGATACAACAGGGATAAAAGGTTGCTGGTTCTTTGAAAACAGTAATAAGGAACAGGGGAGTGAGCATTAAAAAAAAAAAAAAAAAAAAAAAAGTCACTGCATGACAGTATTGTGATACCAATTCAAAAATAGGGAAACGAAGCTTGGAACTTGTTGGAAGAACACAAGTCAAGAGTGACAGCAGAGGAAATGAGTTACTGGTAACTGAGAAGAGCATGTGGAGTTACATGAAGAGACAGACTGACAAATGAGGATGTGAAATAGTACTGTGGCATGGATGCGGATGTAATAGAAAGCGTTAGAAGAAATACACTGTGGTGGTTTGCATTAGGAGAAATACAGTAGAACCTCTTTGGTCCGGACCCCTTTAATCCGGATTTCTGTTAATCCGGACAAAATTTAAAAATAATAAGCTCCAAAAATATGTTGAAAGTAATTCTAAAGTCATTTTCAGTATCGGCGCGGAAAGCGATCGTCATTCGTTTAGTCTCGGATCACGCTAGGTCGCAACATGGGCGCCTATTTCAACACACGCTATCATTCGTTCCATCAACTAGTTCACCAACCATTTATATTTTTACATTGTATTTCTAAAGTTAATCCTCCTTACAATGCCCCTTAATGCAAGTGTAGCTTCTGTAATGAATAAAGGTGTTAAAAGGAGGAGTTTGCTTACACAACAATGGGTCAGAATATTCTGCAGTGTTTAGTGATTACTGTAGGTTATTTTTTGTACTTAAATGTGCTTTACTTGTACATCAAACATTAGCTTCTTGCCCATATGGGTGTTATCAATATGCCAGAGATGACAATGTATTTTTTGCCTACATAAGTTTTATTTTTATTCCAAATATTACAGTTAATTAATTAATTTATTTTTTTGCCTACACGGGCCTTAGTCACTTACTACAATTTAAAATGTAGGCTAGTTTCTTGTCATGGCCTTACCTGTAAATTATGCAATACAAAACTGTCGTACATGATTAGTTTTGTTATTTTAGTATCCTTTCATCTTTTGCAGTTACGTAGGGTTGACATATGTCACATATGTTAATAATTAACAAACATACCATATGTAGATAGAGTTTGGTATGAACTGGAGTAATATTACCCTGATGGTCCGGACAATCTGCTAATTCGGACAACCCTTCCCCCCATATAGTCCGAATGAGAGAGGTTCTACTGTACATTGAGGTGGTTTGGCAATGTGGAAAGGATGGAGAGCAAGAGACTAATGAGGAGAGTGTACACGAGTGAGGTGGAGGCTGAGGATGAGATGGCGGGATGGAGTGGAGAGGTATATGAAAGAGAAGGGTGTGGGCTGGGAGCAAGGCACTGAAGTGGCAATGGACGAGGTGACATGGAGGCGATTTGTTTGTGGCCACCCCTTATGGGATTGAGGCATCTGGTAATAGACAAACAGACAGAACCCGTAAAAGATTCATTTCAATAGAAAATATGGAAAGGTCACACCCATTCAGTAAAGAATTAATTCAAATTGTAAACATCTGAGTTTGTCTGGCATGCTGAAATCACGTCCAGTCAGTGGGATCAACAGTAAACATGCTACTGGAGGCAGTCAGGCAGCTTTCTGTAATATCATTAAGTAGGTACCGGTATATTTCATTTATTCCTCAAAATTTTTTTAAATTGAAAATCAAATGTTAATCACATGGCATGTATCTAATACTAAAATTATTTTCCATGAGTGCAGGTCTATCAGAAAACAGCTCAAATCGCTGTATCACTGTCATTTATATCTATATTTACCTGTATTAAAAATAAACAATCCTGCCAACACTTGATTCTAATAGGAAACTTGGAGATACTGCATTACTATCTTCGTACTTTAATAAAACATGAACAGAACACCAGCATACATGCAAAATGTACTGAAAAGCCTGCTACCATCTACACTACAGTATGATACTGCTGGGGGCAAATGTTCTTGTTTAACAATGCTAATATATAGAAACTTCAAAATACTGTAAAGTCTGTCCTCATTTTAAATCTACCTACGTATGCAGGTAAAATGCTACCCTGTGAAATGCTTCTGGATGAGAGATTATTTTAGTGATCCTTAAAAGAAAAAAAGAAAAAAAAATTGCATTTCACTTCATACCTGTTTCTCTATCATTGTATCTGAACTACATGCATTTTTAAGAACGTATACAGAAGCTTGAAACTTCAGACGACTGAAAAATTACATTACTGGGCAGATTCAGCATTACACTCAACAAATAGCAGTCATGCAGCTCACCTGGTTGGCTACCTTTTTTAGCACTGGTTAATTAGGCAATGAGGGGAGCCGCATTGAGGAAAACAAGGGCAGCACAAATCTGCAGGCATGCCAGTCAAATGAGACAGCAAAGGTAATCTAATATTATCAATGGGAAAGACTGAGTTATGTACCTTAAGCAGAGTACAATAATACTAACAAAATGGGTAGAACTTTAGAAGTAACCAACGTTACCGATTTTCATTATATCATGTCCCTGAACTATTCTAACCAAGACTTACCTTGTAAGCCTAGTTTGAGTTGGGGGAGCTAATTTTGTAGGGGTAGTCATATAGTGGCTTAGATTAGGCTGTCGCTCAGTAACGGATGAATGTCGCACCATATTGGCTGGTGCAGGCGTGTGCACTCGGTCTATGTCAGGCCCTAGGTTAGGTTAGGTTAGGTTAGGTTAGTTTGGGTTAGTTTAATGCAGATTAGTGTGCTTTCAATTAATTTTGATCTTGATTTGTGGGGATAAACCCACTTTTGGAAATCTTTCTCAAAATTACAAAAGGGGGATTTCCCCTAAAAAATGAAGGTCAAAACTAGTTAAAACACGGTAATTTGCATTGGAAACCATAAAAATAATAATAAAAGAAAACGTTGGTTACTTCTAAAAATTTACCACAAAATGTACAGTATTAATGAGAAATTCTCTTAATACTACAGTGAATAGAGAAATTTCAAAGGAGGGTACACAGAGAGGAAAGGTGGGTTAATGGTCAGTGGTCTGTGGGGGCCGAGAGCTAAAAGAAAAGGTTAGGTGTGAGTCTAGGCAGGAAACTGATAGAGGGCCTATCCATGAATGTAAGGCTGACTTAAATGAGTAAATTGAACTCAGAGCAACAGTATCAGCAGGCAAAGAGTTCCACAGACTGACGCACCTAATCGAGAAGAACCTCCTCCTAGCCTCTAAAGACCTATAAGAGCTAAGAAACTTAAATTCATGCCCTCGCGTGCCCGCTGGAGGTGCCAAAGAAAAAGCGTACCTCTAAGAATTAATTCCCGATCACGAAGTGGGTTGATATGTTGAACTGACTGCTGTATAAGCTCGGGAGTTAATTTCACCATGTTTTCAAATTAAGTACAAATAATTGCTGGGAACAAAACAAAAAAATGAGGACGGTCAACACTACATGCAGCGTGACAACGTTTGTTTACATCTCAAATTTGTTTGGTTCACTTTCATTTAGGTTTTCTAATGGTGTCAGTAAACAAACTCTTATGAGCAAAGCACACATCAAATTCTTAAACATAAATAATTTTATGCTATTACACTCATAAATTGTCCATTAAGTCAAACTACATTACGTACTGAGAAATACGCATTGCGCTGCCTTGCTTTTGTTGCCTTGTGGGAATAACATCAAAACAATGAACCCGATTGCATGAAGCCAATTGATTTAGTTTTCCTTGCAACCATATACTTTGGCCTTGGTATATTCCTGAAGAAGAGAGAATAATTTACAAGAATAGCAAGAAAGAATTAACAGCTAAACATGAACATTTACGCAAATAATTGTTGTTTTCTATAGGCAAATACATGACCAACAGGCATTCGGACACAGGATTTCCATTTGACAGTCAGGGATGCCAATATAAATCAATGATTTTCTTGCAAGAGAAATTAAATTTTGTAGTTGATTATTGTCAGTTTTATTTATATTTCATCAGCTTTCCTATAAATCAATAATTACTACTATAATTACTCTAATTAATGGTGATATGACAATTTTTACGCGTTTAGACCTTACTCGATGTTGGTTGCATTGCGTAGTATTATCCCGTGACTTCTGCTTGTGGGAGTTCGGTTAAAGTTGTTGGTGTGTAGACGCCGTTACCTCTTCCATTAAGGAAACAAGTTATCTTCTTACATAAGGATGGCAAACTTGTTAGCAGCAGCCCTTCCAGAGGATATAGACCGAGGTAACGATCAGTTTTTGGTAAGCCCTATCAGTAGCGAGAAACTTCAATGTACCGTAAAATTCCATATTTACTTAAAGTTAACGGTGGACTTGTACTTCCATCGGTTAGAAAAGAGGACAGATTCATCAACTGGTTACCAGGGTAGATGTTTTACTGATTATTCTATGTGTATGTTTTAGGGATTATTAATATACTCATAAATTGCTTAAGTTACTTAGGCCATAAAGAACTCTAACCACTTAATGCACGGTCAGTTTTCGGGACAGTTTACGTCACTCGATTTTGCAACAAAAAATATTTTTCCTGGTCGATTTAAGTGTTATTTGAATTAATTTGAGCTTCATTTTTTTTTGGAAATCACATGTTTTGGAGATTCGGCCTACCCAAGGCAAAATATACCTATGGTATTTTTGGGTAGTTGAAGTGGCCAGGTCACCTGAGGCGACGATCTCTGACTGGCTGCATTGTTTACCAACCTTTCCTCCTGTGTGGGTACATCAGTGTATTGTGTCAGTGCAATGAGTACCTTAATGATATAGCCTAACCTAACCTAGCTTGCGTTTGGCAGCTAGCGTTCAAATGTAAGTAATGCACTTAAGAAACGTTAAAATGGCTGGCTACTGGCAGATGTTGGCAGAGATCCGAGGTAATTAAATGTAGGGTTTTCATGTTAAATACTGGTATAGCTTAAATTTCCAAAAATAAGTTTATAGTGGATTGGCTTCAAAATAATGTGGTCTACAACATGGTTGTGTCAGATTTCCTGGATTGAGTGATGTGAATTATCGAAAATTGACCAAGTACTCAATCTTTGCAGATGACATTAAACTACTTCAGTTGCCCCTCTCTCTCCTTATTAGCATCCAGAGGAATGGCTACTCTCCAACAAAACATCAACCATCTCTCTGACAGCCATTTCATGATGCCTTTAATTCCCACCAGAAAAATTTGTAGTAAAGGCCATAGGCTACAAAACTCAGTCATTGTTCTGGCCGAGATTTGAACTCAGGCCCTCACGCTTCACGTGTGCACAGACTAGTACTGAAACAGAGAGAAGAGCCCTGCATTGCCTCTGGCAATACCGGCTTATATAGACGCCATTATACCACTCTTTTTCTTCCCCTAGTGATTAATATGATAGCATAACATTGTAGAGTACCAGTGGGGTGACAGAACCTGGAAGCTCATCTGTGGGGCATACAGTGGCAAGGACACTGCCAGCTCAGACCAGAAATCCTTCCCATCCAAATCATATTGCCAACCAAGCTTCGTTTCACATCCCACCGTTGCCATCAGTTTTATGTAAAGGCCATATGAAACTCACTAAATTAATCACTGTATTGGCCATGATTCAAACTCATGCCCTCATGCCCCACATGCATGAACAGTACCGCTGAGCCAAAGAGAGAGTCTCCACATTGCCTTTGGCTATGGGGACTTGTATAGACCCCATTCCAGCGCTCATACTCACAGATACTTACAGAAGACTTGTGGAGAAGGCTAATGAGCCTGTGACTCCAGCTCTAGATTACTATTACTTTTACTGTACTGGATTTTACGGTCAGGTGGTCATTGTGATCGAGGCATGTGTATTCAGTTAATGCAGTATAATCAGACTTCTGTTTCTGGAATTTCAAAGCATCATCTCAGAGTCCACATATATATATATATATATATATATATATATATATTTACTGTACCGTATATCATCATCATCATCAGCCGTTTGAGTATCCACTGCAGGACCGGCCTATCCCAACTGAAGTCGGGACGATACAGCCAATGTATCTCTACCAAGTGGCTTAGGCTGTCTGGTAGAGATTGTATGTAGGGTGAGAAGTGCTTGTAAGTGTTATTTTTGTGTTGGAGTGGCTGGATGTATGTGTAGTCTGTGAACCAAGTGTAATTGGCCTGCGCGAGCCGACTGGGTGCAAGCATACATTATAATATGCGACACTGGTTCAACCACAGCACCCATTGTGTCCGCCAAAGCAGTACTTGGCCGGGAGAACGCTTCCAAAGTTTATTACCCTGGCGGGGCATGAACCCTCGTCCTCCAGTGTACGAAAACGCACACTTTACCACTGTACTACAGAGGCTCTGTATATACAGTATATATATATATATATATATATATATATATATATATATATATATATACAGTATACCCACATGTCTACCGAACAGCAAACCTAGTACATATGGCAGAGTAATGAAGATGCATAGGCAAGATCTGTATGTAACGTTTTTCTGTCATTTCAAGGATTGTTTTGATGGTGAACCGAGCATAAACACAGTTGCCAAATGTCGTTCATCTCCTCATCTGAAGAGTTACTCAACTCTTATTGGACCCATCTGCTGCCCTCTTTCTCACTAGATAAAGTAAATCACTTTACAGTATTTTGACCAGAGATAGAAGATTGAATATAAATATTACGACTGAATAAAGAATATAAAAACTAATGGATGTGATCAGTTCACACTTATTTCGACAGCGTGTGTACACACCTTACGTATTGTACATAAACTCACACAGCCACCACACTTACACACCACAAGTACGCAGAAAACCTCACCCATAACTCGTTTCTTTTGGCCTTTAGTTCTTTTCTCTCTTTCTTTTCTCCATTCCCACTTACCCACTTATTATAATGAACCTTTAATAGTTTTCAGTAAGACTTTATTAAGCTGCAGAGCAGTGTCAGGGTAACAACATTCTTTCACACAGAATCAGGCAAAACAATTAATGAAATCTTCGATAAATGTCACTTTAATGTTTCCTCTGTCCATATCCAATATCCCCGTATCAGGAGTAGACATCGGTATCAGAAAAAAGGCAAATATCGGCTATATATCAGTTCAGTGAATCCTATCGGTTAGAGCTCTAGGGGTTTGTTGATGGGAGATTGAAGCTGGCAAGTGTCAACATAATTGAGATTGCTCTTTCCTAAGCTTTCTATAGACTGAAGAGTTTGTGGAGAGGAGACTGTTGGTTGATGTATGTGATAATGTCATTAAAATTAGATGTCAATCTTCCTTGGCCACTCTTATATTGAAAAAGCTGTGCAAACTGTAGCCTAATATTACTGTAACATACCAGTACTTCTGTATCATAGAACCTTGTCAGTTGTCCAAACACTAGCCTCTTGATACTGTACTTCTGTATCATAGAAACTGTCAGTTCATAGTAGCCTGTTAATACTGTACTGTATTTCAGCTGAGAAGAAGACCTGTAGTTATAGAGTTGATAACTTACAATATAATGTTTGGACTATAAAGCTTACCTCAGCTAAATAAAATGGTTACAGGGTAGCCCAAATAGAATACTCAGTTGCATCCATCACAGTAAAAAGGTTTATATACTAGTGAACTTTTTGTTATTTCTTTTGACAGGGGTTGCTGGAGCTACCAGCGTCCTGGTTCAGCGAGCCAATGATATTCGACAACAGAAGGTTAACTGGCCATCTTACCTCCAGTAAGTTTCAGCAATAGGGTACCTGTAGTGTACAAGTATCTTCTTCGTGCCATAGTTTTCCTAAGTTCTAATGTGTAACAGGTCTTGTGTACCATACATACCCGGTACTGTACTAAAATGTAATTTTTCATTTCATTCAGAATCCACATTTACAAGTACAGTAATTTATTCTGACAGCACAGGGACCTGTGTATTAACTCTAGCTGTTACATTGCCCTTACATATACAGTACTGTACAGCATAAGGAACCAGTCATCTATAGGTATACAGAATAAGGTACAGCACAAAGATTGATTGTTGTATGTGGTAGGTGAGGGCACTCACCATCCACTCACTCGATGTAGTGCTGTTTTGGGTGTCTGCCCTTTCCTCTCTTCCTTCCTCTTCTGTCTGCTTTCTTTCATTCTTTCCTCGTCCTTCTGCCCTTGGGTGGCTTTACACTCCCTCTCCCGTCTTTCTACTGTCATTCTTTCCTCTTCCTTCTGCCTATGGGTGTCTCAGCTCTGAGTGACAAGCCAAATGGTTTTGTGTACACCAGGAAACCATTTACTGCACTGGGTGGTAACCACATAACCAAATTATGGCATCTGGTGGTTTAATGAGTAATTACAGCGTACCAATCGGATTGAGCCAGTGCAGGTTTGTATCCAAGGGGTGGTTGGGGTTTATTGCTCACGTAATGCCACTCAGGGATGTGCGAGGCTGGTCACACTCATCTTAAATGTCAGGACCAACTTGCCTAGCCCTGGGCTCTTACACTTCTCATGGGGCAACATTGGATTGGATAATGGATGGATGAATACATTCAGAGAAGTAATTGCTGCTTTTTTTTCTTTGTATTTGAGATCACAGATGATCAGCCAAGAGGACTATGAAGTGATCACCGGTGTGGAGGCTGGGGGCAACACTCGTCAGACACTCCTGCAGTCCCAGCGCTACCAGGTAGCCAGAACCTTTATGAATCTCCTGGGACACATCAGCAAAGACCAGACCATCCAGTACATCCTCATCCTCGTCGATGATATCCTTTCTGTGAGCCTCACATGATTTGGTGAATTACAATACTGATTTGAGAAATAGTGTGAATACAGTATAAACCCCTTCAGAATAGTTCATACAGTACTGTATTTCTACCACATTGTTGGTACTGTACATAATAAGCAGCGTATAGGGTGACATAGGGGTGATTTGTTTGTGGCCACCCCTTATGGGATTAAAGCACCTGGCTATAGATAGATAGATAGGCCTTATGTTTTTCTGGTGGTAATAATAATAATAATAATGTGCAGATTGGCCTGGGAGGAAGGTAGAGTTCCGGAGGATTGGAAGTCAGGTATAATTATTCCCTTGTACAAAGGAAAAGGGGAAAAAGAAGTGTGTGATAATCATAGGGGCATTTGTCTTCTTAGTATAATAGGAAAAGTGTATGGTAGAATACTTATTGACAGAGTTAAGGAAATAACAGAGGAATTAGTTGGAGAAGAACAGGGAGGCTTTAGGAAGGGAAGAGGTTGTGTAGATCAGATATTCATTCTCAGATCTTTAGTGGAAAAGTTTCTAGAGAAGGGAAAGAAGTTGTATGCGGCTTTCATGAATTTGGAGAAAGCATATGACAGGGTGGATAGACAAGGATTGTGGAAAGTATTAAGAATATATGGAGTACCGGTAGATGGGAAGTTGTTGAATGCTGTGAAGAGTATGTATGATGGTGCGAAGGCTGCAGTGTGTGTGGATGGTGAACTGAGTGAATTTTTCTCTTTGAAGGTTGGGTTGATACAGGGATGTGTCATGTCTCCATGGTTGTTCAATCTGTATGTGGATGGGGTAATAAAAGAGGTACAAGGTAGGGCAGTGGATGTTGGAGTGGCCCTGGTGAGAGAGGGTAGTGTTTGGAAACTCCCTGTACCGTTGTTTGCAGATGATACTGTGTTGAGTGAAGACAAAGGGGAGATGCAAGGCTTGGTGGATGAGTTTGGGAGAGTGTGTAAGGAATGGAATCTAAAGGTGAATGTTGGGAAGAGTAAGTGATGGTCTTTGAGAGAGGTGAAGTCAGTGATTGTACAGTGAGGTTGGATGGTGAGGAATTGGAAACTGTGAGTACGTTTAAGTACTTGGGTAGTGTGATGAGTCAGGATGAAAGTTTGGAGGGTGAAGTGCTTGAAAGGGTACAGCAGGGAAGAAAGGTTGCTGGTTCCTTGAAAGCAGTGATAAGAAACAGGGAAGTGAGCATGGAAGTAAAAAAGTTACTACATGACAGTACCGTATTGTGATACCAACTCTAACGTATGGAAGTGAAGCTTGGACGTTGGTGGAAGGGCACAAGTCAAGAGTGAGAGCAGTGGAAATGAGTTATTTAAGAGGAGCCTGTGGAGTCACATGGAGAGACAGGCTGACAAATGAGGATATAAAGAAGCGTTGTGGTGTGGCTGTGGATGTGATAGGAAGCGTTAGGAGGAACACACTGAGGTGGTTTGGCCATGTGGAGAGGATGGAGGGTGAAAGACTGACAAAGAGAGTGTATGTGAGTGAGGTGGAGGGGGGGGAGGCCGAGGATGAGATGGAGGGATAGGGTGGAGAGGTATATGAGAGAGGGGGGTGTAAGTTGGGAGCAGGGCAGTGAAATGGCAAGGGACAGGGCGACGTGGAGGCGATTTGTTTGTGGCCACCCCAAACGGGATTGAGGCATCTGGCAATAGATAAATAGATAGATAATAATCTGGTCTTTTGTTTCTCAGAAGCACCAGTTATTCCACAGGGAATTCACTAGCACTCGACATGCATATACAGTAGTCTTTCATTTATCCGGATGTGTAGTATCTGGACGTGTTCATTATCCGGGTTCCGGACCTTGGCTGTATTAAACCATTGTCCGAATTTGCTTGCTATTATCCGGACATAAAAGTCCATGAGAACTTTGGCCAGCTAGCTGACATGTTCAAACATTCAGTATCGTGGCCGCTGGGCTTGAGCCGTGAGCTGGAAATAGTCCATACCCCACAACCATAGCTAAAATGTTCATCCGTCCCTGTACTGAATGGTCAAAGTCACACGCTCGTCCGATCACTCCCAGTGAGCCTCCAGCCCCCAAGTCATAAGACTGTAACCCACAAGAGGTGTCAAAACATCCATACGCATCTTCACCGAATGTTCAGTGTCGCGCGAGTCACCAGGCTAAGTCTTTCCCAGCCGCCACCGCCATCGAACACAGACCATAAGCCACGAGTACATATTCAGTGACAGCAGCTGTCCGTCTCAACCGAACATCAAAAGTCCCCCGGTCACTGTAAGTTGTGTTTCCGCTTGGCCACTCGGAGTCTAACTGGCCACAAGCCACGAGTAAATGTACGGTAAAAGCGCCCATATTCCTGTTGACAGAAGGGGGAAAATCCTACCCACAACCTCACTTCTCCCTTTCCTCCCGTCCCTCCTGCATACCCTCCCGGCTCCCCCCTCACTTCCTCAATCCTTACCCTCCTCCATGGTGATAACACTGACTTGTGAGTTTCCAAAATCCTTCGCGATTTATTCAAGTACTATTGATTGTATCAAAATTCCAAAGTGACCACGAGAAAGCTCATGAAATTCTGCATCTAAACATATGCTTAACTCTTGGAAGGTGCTGGCAAAATTTTGCACTAGGATGGTGGGAAGTTATATGAAGGTAAGTTTTACTCCGACAGTTTATTGTTGCTGCGTTTCAGTACTTTTAATTATCAGTTCTATGTGTTTTTGTTAGCTTATAGTATAAACACCAGCAAAGATGAGGTATACCATTTATAACTATATATACAACATACGGTGGTCTGTTTGGCCGTGGAATTTTTTTTGAGCCTCGGGAGCAGTCACTCATCACAGATAACTGATTTTCAAACTGTCTTCAGGTTTTATGTTGATTTTTGTTGGTTTTGCATTGTTTTTGTGATGTTTAGCATTAATATGGATAATCCTATGTGTGTGTGTTGATGTCTCAATTCAGTATATCAGAATGCCCGGAAAACAGTGCCAAAATTAGGAGGGGTACTGTACTCAGTTCATACACCTATCAACCCAACAAAATCTTCCACAGCAGTACCCACTAATGTTTAATAATATCCAGCTCAGTCTTGCATCATCCTTAAACATACTTGGGGTTTCATTCTCCCGGGATTTATCTTGAAAAGATCATATCACATCTCTTGTAAATTCTGCTTCTAAGAGATTAGGTGTGCTAAGCTAACTCTGTACTTTCTTTACCCCTGCACTGTTGTTGACTTTATACATGGGTTTTATTCACCCCTGTGTAGGGTACAACTCTCGTTTGGGGAGGCTCCCCCACACACAGCTCATCTCAGTAGGGTGGAGTCAAAAGCTTTTCATTTCATAAACTCTCCTCCTCTTACTGGCTTCCTTCAACCTGTCTCATCGCCGCACTGTTACATCTTTATCTCTTTTATGTCTACTTCTTTGGTGACTGCTCCTCCGAACTGTTTGGCTGCATCCCTCCACCTTTACGACAGACGCATATCCTAACGCCTGTCTAGCAACAAACTCTTATCTCTTTTCTGTCCAGGTCTTTAATGCAAGAGTTAAGTGTTACTTCCAGTCCTTCATTTATGCAACAGGTCAACTCTGGAACTCTCTCCCTCTGTCTGTATTTCCTGCTACCTATGATCTGCAGTCTTTCAAACGCAGTGTGTCCAGGCATCTCAAAATGAACAGATCTTGAATTTGGCTCTCATTTGTATTTTTTTTGTTTTTTCTTGGAAGAAACATTTTGCAGGCTCCTGGCCTTTGGTTCCTTCTTCCATGTGTTAAAAAAGAAAACATCAGCAAAGCTTTGCACTAGTCCACCAAGCTCTTGTCTGGTGTTTGCTAGTAGCACTGCATCCTCAGCATACAACAAATTTGAGATATTCCATCCATCACCATTCATTACCATTGCCATCCCCCTCTCCATTACTCGTGTTTTTACTTCTCTCACCACCCCATCCATATATTCTGTATATTGAGCAGCCACGGGGACATGACACAACCTTGTTGCACAGCCACACTGATTGTGAGCCATTCACCTAGATGCCCATTTACCCGTACACATGCTTCACTACCATCATGAAAACTCTTGACAGCACCTAGCAGCTTACCATCTACACCATACATGCACAAAACCTCCCACAGTCCTTCTCTGTCTACTTTGTTGTATGCTTTTTCCAGATCAATGAATGCCATAAATACCTCATAGTCATTCTCACAAGCCTTCTCCACAATCTGTCTTACTGCAAATATTTGATCCACACATCCTCTGCCACTCCTAAAGCCACCTTGTTCATTATTCACTAGGACTTCTGATATCTGTCTTACTTTCTCTGTAATAATTCTTCCATATACCATCCCTACCACACTCAGTAAACTTATGCCACAATAATTCTTGCACTCACTTTGCTTACCCTTTTTTTTTTTGTACAGGGGTACAATCACAGCCTTTTTCCACTCTGCTGGCACAATTTACTCATCCATGCTTTCTTACGTATCTCCAAAAAGCACTTTATTCTGCTCTCTCCACTACAATTATCATCTCTGCATACAGTCACCTACCCCAGCTGCTTTCCCATTTTTCAGCTGCCTCACAGCATTTTTCACCTACGTGAGTGTCACTTTGCTGGCACTCCATTCCTTCTCTGCACCCCCCTCTAACCAGTCATGTTTACAGTGGCTCTGCCCTCTCTAATCCCATTCATCAGGCTTTCAAATTATTCTCTCCATCTGGTCCTTACTTCATTTCTTCAGAATGGTATTACATTTTTTCATTTTGTCATGAGGCGGGGTAGATTGAGATTGTTTTTGAGAGGATTGAAGATGACAAATGGGTGCAGAAGGTGAGAAGTGTGAACATCAAGGGTAGGGTTGCGAGAGGCAAACCAAAGAAGGCCTGGGATGAAGTCATAGAGTGTGACCTCAGCGGTGAGGGACTGAATAGGGAGGCTGCCAGAGATCAAGCATCATGGAGAGATACCATATGGTGACCAAGACCAATGCATGCAGGCATGTTGGAACCTTAATAAACAATATGATACGATACAGTACATTCTTTTGGATACAGATACAGTATTACTCACATACCATAGTGTTATGGGCAGCTTCAGCAAATTAAATTTTCCTTGAGTACCATAGGTTATCAATTCAGAGTTTGGGTATTAGGAGACTATTGATTCAGTGTAGCCTCATAAAGCATATGCATAGAATCTAAGGTACCATAGCGATGTTGTTGTTTGACAGACAATTGGGATAGGAAGTAAGATTATTTTTTTAGGCCTTAATGGCTTTTTGTCATCAGTATTTTTGTTATACAATATAGCCTGATACCGTACCATGATGTAAATTGTAAGGATAAAATAATTGAATCAGCAGAAGTTGAAGTAGACATATACGGTACTTAGTCTTTATTGAATGGTTCACAGATCACTGCTGCACCTGTATTTGGAAGCTGTATGAAGTGTTGTACACATATAAATGTATACTATCGTAAGTTATTGTTATAAATTACATTTTTTTATGTTCATTTCATGTTTCCTGTTAACCCTCTTGTGACCAAAAGACACAAGTTGTGTCCAACTACAGCCAAGTATTCAGCACACACACCTTCACTGTGTGAGACCTCATAAAGATGCCAGAAGTTTATGACTATTTATTCTCCAACCTACAGTTTTGCTTCTGCCTCTATATTTCTTTTTCTCAAATACCTCTGAATAGTTGTACTTCCTGTTGGTAGTATAAACAAGACTAGCTGAGGCAAAATGAATACTGTAGTTATTTCATTAAATCTTTTCCGCACTTCACATTTTACAAAGACAGAAATGTACTAGTTTCAGAATACTGTGTTGGAGAAAGTTATAGATAATTTCCTTCCCAACATAAAGGTACAAAAATGATCAGTGTAGCTCAGTTAGGAACAGCGTGAAAAAAAGTTACCCTAACTCAGGTCGTGGGAGCTGCTTCTCGCAGTGACGAAAATAGTTTTTACATTACATATATTCCAGCCGGTGAGGTGTTCTTACAGCTCCAGATGACGGAGGAATACAGTACACAAGCAGCATTGCCATGCAATGTTGCCTAATGTTCATACCTGAAAATCAAAGCAATAGCTTTTAAAAAACATGCACATTGATTGCTATTTCGTTTGAGGCACCCTACATCATTTGGTAACAAGTGGTTGGATTTTGGTTGGACACTGTCTGCTTTGAGTGATAGTGAGCGATTGAAATTTGCACCAGCATCTCTGTCACAAGAGGGTTAAGTATAGGAGTTACAGTAAATTGGATATTTTGTACATTTCAAGCTTCCCATAAAGCAGATTTTGCCAGTTCCTCCAGCTAACAATATCAGATGTATGGAAAATACTGTGACACGTCATTGACGTATATTGAGGACTGCCTGAAGGTGGAGTCACCTTGGCCTGTATGAGGTGATGTACAAATCCACTAACATCAGTATACACTAATCCCAGCGGTTATCAGGCATAATTATTACTGGGCTTAGTGCATGGTAACGATATTGAGCACTAATGAAAGCACATACCTTTGGGATTTATCCCAATTGGTACGAAGCACCCCAAGTGCATGCCCAAATTTTCCCTTTTACGACAATTTAGACCCACTAAATACATACATTCTGTAATGGGAAGTACCAGAAACACACACAGGTATAGTTAGGGTTATAAAAGTAATGAAAAGGGTACAGTAAGGAAGAAACGTGTACCACAGAGAGAGGAAATGGGATTAAGGTCAGAGATTCTGAGGCTAGGGGGCAGAGAGTTAGGCCCTATTCACACTATAGGGACGGTCACACTCCAGTCACGTTCCACTCTCGCACCGCTCACGGTCCTGGTGCATTCACACATCCGGTCCGCTCTCTCTTTGCTCACGGTCTCGTCATCCCCTCCCCCTCAACAGTAGAAGTACCACCACCATTGACGGAGGGTGTGTGACTTTTCACGAGCTGAGTTGGCAGTGATCGCCATTGCACTGGATGAAGAAAAAGAAGAAAACAGTCAGAAAAGAAAGAGAGTGTGGGTTCATCCAATCTTGCAAGATAGGAAAAGTGAAGGGGAATTATATACACTGTTTCGTCATCTGATTGATGATGAAAGTAAATTTCACAGCTATTTTAGAATGAACATTGGAACATTTGAAAAAATACTATCAAAAATTGAGGATGACCTTAAAAAGGAAAACACATCATTCAGAGGGCTGAATCAAGACTGGAGCAGAGCAAGACCGTGGCGGGTGTTCAAACTGTCGGTTCCCTCTGCTCACGGTCCACTCTTGCTCTGGTCAAAATATCTTTTGAATGGATCGTGAGCAGAGTGAGAGTGGAGCGTTCCCTGACCATTACTACCAGTGTGAATGCTGTCACTGAAATGCATGTCATGATATTTGACTGGACCCTGAGTGGAGCGTGACCGTCCCTATAGTGTGAATTGGGCCTTAGTGATCTCCACCACCTGGGATTAACTCCTCGAGTATGGCCTTATCTTTGAATCCCTCAAAGCCATCAGAAACCACAGACAGCATCATCATCGTCAGCAGTCACCACCTCAGGCATACAATAATGATGTTTATGAACAGGAGTGCAGATTTTCATCTCATAGTAATGATAAACTGCTGTAACCCAGTGTGCTGAAACCAAGGGATCATTGTATATGCAGTGATGGAAATGAAACCAGTAGCCTTTGCAGGACTGTGGGAGCACCAGTTAGCCCACCTGCAGCATGTCCCTCTGATGTAATTTTCATCAATATGTTTATATACCTCATGACTTTAAACAATTCTGTATCATGGGGATTTGGTTAAGGATGGTGAATACCAGTGATAGACATACTGGTAATTAAAACAGTTATAAAAGTTGTGGCATTGGTTATAATGCAGTGACATAATTTTCTTCCTACTTCATGTGAGTCATTATCTCTACATGACAAGTTAGGAGTGTATGGTACATTGCACCCATATACATTACACCCACACTGACTTATGATTATGATTTTCTTGGGTTGGTTGTAAGAATATCCCTGATCCATCCATCCATCCATCATCCAATCCTACGTTGCCCCATGAGGAGCATAGGAGCCTGGGGCTAGGAAAGTTGGTCCTGGCATTTAAGATGAGAGTGACCAGCCTCACTCATCCCTGAGTGGCATTACATGAGCAATCAACCCCAGCCACCCCTTGGATATAAACCTTCACTGGCTCAATCCAATTGGAGCACCTTTATTACCCACTAAACCACCAGGAGTCAAAATTTGGTTATATGGTTACCACCCAGCATAGTAAATGGTTTCCTGGTGTACGGGAAACCATTTCGCTTGTCACTCAGTGTAGAGTCACCCACAGGCAGAAGGAAGAGGAAAGAATGAAGGAAAGAAAGACATAAGAGGGAGTGTAAAGTCACCCGCAGGCAGAAGAAAGAGGAAAGAATGAAGGAAAGAAAGACAGAAGAGTTATTTATATATTATAACATGATACATACTTATTTGAATATAGGTTATTTAGGGCACTATGCCATCCAGATAAAATGTACAAGCAAAGGGAAGAAAGAGAATTATATCATGTGCATTGACAGATAATGAACCTGAAAGAATGGAAAAAAAATAAAAATGAGAGAAAATTGGCACTGTTGTGGGCAAAAGAGAAGTCTGTTGTGAATGAAGACATATCTCAGGTTCAGCAATTGGTCAGGAGAATAGGACACCTTTGTATTCCCATCTGCTGCTGAGTACGGAGCAGTTACATGGAGTAAAGTGAAAAGAGTTCTCCCAGCACCTGCCAGAAAAGGACACCTTTGTATTCCCATCTGCTGCTGAGTAGGGAGTACTTACAAGGAGTAAGGTGAAAAGAGTTCTCCTGACACCTACCAGACAAGTACCCAAAAGACGTGCTAGTTTAATAAAATGTCCCTTCTCACTTTCTCAATCCAGTTTTCATTAAAGCCCTGAAATATGGTTTAGAAACAAGATTTTCCAAATTGATATTTTCTTCTGTCTTCCATGAAATTAGCTTCGCAAATCCAGGAAGCACGTTCATTGGTTTATATGTTTATGGGCCTGCTTAATATTATTTTGATGGTGCCTCTGTGCCTTTATGGACCATCTCCACTGAGTGATGGTCAGTACAAAATGTTTTTTTTTTTTTTTTTTCCAGAATGCTCCAAATATTCCATTTACCTCAACTGTAGGTTTAAACAGTGTCAACTACCACAAATTTTGTCAACAGGTGTTGTTTTTTATTTCCAGTGTTTTCAGATTTTATACAAATATTTTTCCACTAGTAGAGTTTTATTTCCAGGATTTTTAGAGTTTATACAAATATTTTTCCAATAGTATTATGATCCAAGGCAACTCCACCCTACTGTGTATTTTTGAGCCTGCATTCTAGTGATGAATTGGTCCTACAGGAGGACAAATCACGGGTGGAGATCTTCAAGGAGTATGCCAGGAAGCACCGGGAGAGCATGTGGAGCCCTTTCCTCAACCTCCTGACTCGACCAGATGCCTTCATCACCAATATGACTGCTCGCATTGTGGCCAAGCTGGCATGCTGGTCGCGTGACCCCATGGACGGCTCAGACCTCACTTTTTACCTCACTTGGCTTAAAGATCAGCTGCGCTCCCCGGTCAGTCTCACTTTCATCATTGTTTTCTTTAGTATCACTCTAAATTGCATTTTTTATTCTTTTACCTTACTTTATAATTATAATCACTCAGTTACAACTCATATAAAATAAATATTGAACAGTGCCTTGCCGTTGAAATTTCTTCATTAAGGGTCAGCTGCGCACTCTGGTCAGTCTCACTAATGCTATCATTGTGTCATTCTAGTATGCACTGAATATTTTACATTCAAGTCACCCCCACTTAAATCTGATTTCCATGCCACTAACTACTGTCTCATAATTTTTCTGATTTGCACTTGTTATTGTACACCCAGCTTTTATCTTTACCAAAATCAAATTCCTATGCTTGTTATCTCTGTTTCATTAAGTTTCATTGTACAGTGCACCTATTTTTTCGACCAAGCTTCCCTTCACAAATTGTTAATTAATAACCTGGCACCACAGCATTCATGTAAATCTGCTTTTCATACCATTACTTATAAAATGCAAATGAAATCAGGCTGTTAAGTTTCCTCCTTAAGGATCAACAACACACCTTAATAAGTCTCATTTGTTACCATTGTTACGTTAGGTTTTACATTAATTTGCAATCTTTGCAGGTATTTTGCACCCAGTTTTATCCAGTTAAACCTGCTTCTCATACTGTTACATTCTTCAGGGCCATCTATGTACCTAGTCAGTTGTACATTCTTACCAGTATTTTATTCAGTTCTGTTTTAGTTTATAGTAATTTACACCAAGTTTAATAATCAACCACACCATCAGTAAATCTCATGTTGTTACCTGCCCTCACTAAATCTCATATTGTTACCTACCTTCAATTAATCTCATATTGTTACCTCTTCTTCACCCTAGATGAATATGTTATGTAGCAAACCTTATTTTCATCCAAACACTTACTTTAGGCAGATTTACTATTAGCAGCTTTAAAGTTTATTCTTAACAGTTGAGGTACCAGTACCCATACAGACTGTACAGTATTTGAAGATATGCTAAGTACAGCCATTTTGTTCCTTAGACTCCTTATATTTTATATTTTTTGTGTGTCAGTGAAGGATTTCTTGTACTTGAGAAAGAGAACAGGACCTCCAGTGGTGTATTATGTTCTGAACTACATTTCCACAGTTACTGCTTGTTCACATTTTGTTTTATTTTCATCATACCATAGAGAGGCTTAGTTGGTTTTAATAAGTAACAATCAGCAAATTCTTGTAATCTTTACTTTTGGACCTTGTCAAGCATTACTTGAGGTTGGGAGTTCCACAGAGAATGGCTGTTTGATGATTCTGAAGATACAGTTTAGAGAAGAAAGCAAGACCCTAACCTATATTTCACCACATGTGTTGTAGGAGGTGTGAGGCTGCTTGCATCACAAATACCGGTACTGAGCAGTAGCTTGAATACATTGATTTGTCAGGACACTATAGTGAGGGATGGTATCAATTTTTCATCCCCTGAGTGATGTGTGGATGGCACCTTTGCCCACCCATGCTCAGGGAGTACTTCTGCCTATCTCTATAGCCAGATACCATAATCCCGTAAAGTGTGGCTGTTTGTCTTTGAGTTAGTTGTTTTATGGGGTGGATGGGGCACTAACTATCTGCCAGCCCACTTGTTGAGTACTTGCTGACCTAAATTATTTCCATCATCAGGCAGTAATAGATGGTTTAGTCATTCATTATTCTGTGAATAGGTTGTGGTACAGTCTTGTTGTGTTCTGGGTCACTCCATCCACCCACTTGATATTATAGCAGGTGTTCAGTCTTGGCATCCATTAGTAAGAAAACAACGATACCTATTTCACTATTTATAAATATAAGTTCCAATTACAGTTATTGAATGTGACATAACTGGAGTGCATAGCATTTCAGTGATATAGTTTTATTCTTTAATTAGTTTTTGGTTTTGTAATAAATTCATACATACTATAGGTCCAATATAAAAATACATACGTACATACAGACATCATCTAATCCTGTGTTGCCCCATGAGGAGTGTAGGAGCCTGGGGCTAGGCAGTTTGGTCCTGACATTTAACCCTCTCATACATGAGGGCTTGGTAAAAAATCCAACCACTTGCACTTTTTCAATACAGGTTGCATCCAAGTGAAATCCAACCACTCGCACTTTTTTCGACTCAGGTTGTGTCCAGCCATATAGGTTGTGGTATTTTTTCACCATGATTTTCGGTTGCGTCATTCAACTTCCTCCCCTGTCCATGTTTATAACAGTATTGTTATGAAACTGCTATATGTTATTTATTCATTCATTCATCATCCAATCCTGTGTTGCCCTATGAGGAGCGTAGGAGCTTGGGGCTAGGCAAGTTGGTCCTGACATTTAAGATGAGAGTGACCAACCTCATTCATCCCTGAGTGGCATTACGTGAGCAATAAACCTCAGTCATTCCTTGGATATAAACCTTCACCGGCTTAATCCAATTGGAGCGCTGTAATTACCCACTGAACCACCAGGCGCCAAAATTTGGTTATATGGCTACCACCCAGCGTAGTACATGATTTCCTGGTGTACAGGAAACCATTTGGCTTATCACTAAGTGTAGAGTCACCCGCTGCTGAAGGAAGAGGAAAGAATGAAGGAAAGATAGAAGAGGGAGTGTAAAGTCACCCTGAGGCAGAAGGACGAGGAAAGAATGAAGAAAAAAAAAGACAGAAGAGGATGGAAGGAAAGAAGTATGGAGGAGAGGAAAAGGCAGACACCTGAGAGCAGCACTACATCGAGTGAGTGGATGGTGATACATTTGATAAATGAACAAATAATCTTCCTAATGAATGGGGAAAAAAAAAAAAAAAAAGAAATACCATATTTTATCATTCATTCACTTATTCAACATTAATATATCACAGATATATAAACATTTTTGTCAATGCTTGTTGAGAGCAAGTTGTAGATCATTCAAAAAGCATTGACAAGCTATTTATATATCTAAAAAATTGGCATTGACTAAATGAGTGAACGAAAAAAAATGGTATTTTTTTTTTTTTTTCCCTTTTTTCTTCTCATTAGGAAGATCATTTAATCATTTATAACATGTATTAATTTCATAACAATACAGTTACAAGTAAAGGCAGGAGAATGAAATGATTGGATACATTTTATGATGCTGAACCAGCTGCTACTAGAGTGACTGGGTGTGGTCAAAGACTGCAGGATATTTCTGTTCCGTATGCCATAAAAATCTTTCTAACAGAGCTAGAGGTGTCATTTTTATGAAAATCATCACAAAAAAATGCTGTACAACATTCTCTCAGCAAGCATTGACAAAATGTTTTTATATCTGTGAGAAATCAACATTGAATAAATGAGTGAATGATAGAGTATGATCATTTATTTTTGCTTTTTTTTTTTTTTTTTTCATCGGGAAGATCATTTATTCATTTATAACATGTAGCAATTTTATAACAAAACAATTATAAATAAGTGCAGGGGAGAAAGTTGAATGGAAACACATTCTGATGTCACGCACACCGCTGAGTGAGGGATGTGTGGCATATAAGGTCTGGGCCAGCCCGTGGGGGTCATGCAGTACTTGGAAGTGGTTGGTTGCAGGTTGTGTTGAAAGTGTTCTTGAGGGTTAAGATGTAAGTGACCAGCTTCACTCATTCCTGAGTGGCATTACATGAGCAGTAAACCCCAGCCACACCTTGGATATAAACCGACACAGGCTCAATCCTGTTGGAGCGCCTTAACCCTATCCCGTAAAGGGGTGAGCGTAAATTCTGGCTGTGGCGCGTAACTCTTGCTCGAGAGCTTTCAGAACAGTTGCGTAGAGATATTTTACTTCTGACGCTCATAGGAAAGTTACTATTCATCATAGAAAGGTCACTTTGGTCTCATTTTGAAGATGAAGACTTTTGCTCTGTCATATATTGTTCAAAAAGACAATATATACAAAATAAAATGCAAAAAAAGTGAGTAGAAGTTAGCTGACATGCTAAAGAGTTACACGCCTTTAAAAAAATATTCGCCCCAAAAAAACTATTCAAGAAGTAATAATATTTTTTGCTTCAATACATAGCAGAATAAATTTCCTTTCCAATAAAGCATCATTTGTTGTATTTTTAAAAATAATAACGCCGCATATATACGTGAGAAAAAGGAGCATAAGTGTTTGGCGGGGAGTCGAGGTGTACATCCTACCTGTGAGGAACCTCACACCACACTGAGCCAAGCAGACCAAGTGAGCACACACGCACCAGCTGTGGCAGGCTTAGCTCCACCCACTTTTGCCCGTCATCCAACAAAAATGATGACTCCCTAAATATTTCTTTAGAGCTTACATCAGATGACAGGCAAAGTCGTCATACTGATGTCAGAGGTTGACAAATGCATGACGACCCAGGTCGTCATTGGTAAGTCTAAGAGTTAACTACCCACCAAACCATGAGGTGCCGTAGTTTGGTTATATGGTTACCACCCAGTGTAGTAAATTATTTCCTGGTGTACGGGAAACCATTTGCCTTATCATTCGGTGTAGAGTCACCTGTAGACAGAAGGAAGAGAAAAGAGAGAAGGAAAGAAGAGAGGAAGGGGCAGGCACCTGAGAGCAGCACTGCACTGAGTGAATGAATGGTGAGCGCCGCTGCTTACCACCATATAGTATTATAATAATTTGGTAAATGCTATTTTAACTAAATAGCTGTATTAATCAAGTACAGCAAGCTCGCCCCCAACGTGTGGGTTTCATTCCTAACATAGCGCGTTTGGCGCGAAACCGCGTAAGTTTTAACTACTCCTTATTTTGCTACCTTGATCCCCTAAACGTGGTCTTTTGCTGTTATCTGCCATTGGTAATCAATATGAAGCACTTTAACTGGTTAGAAGGTTTAATTATTGTTATAACTTACAGTACTGCAGAGCAAAACTTCAACATACAAATTCGTAAACACAAGGCAACATTCCGATGCGGAAACCAATTGGCGTCGGAATGTTGCCATGTGTTTACGTATTTGTATGTTGAAGTTTTGCTCTGTAGTACTGTACTTGTAAGTTATAACATTAAATAAACCTTCTAACCACTTAAAGTGTTTCTTATTGATTACCAATGGCAGATAACAGCAAAATACCACATTTAGGGAGTCTAGGAAGAAAAATGGTTTCGGGACTATTCGCTGTCAGGCCAGTTCGCCATCACAACAATAACAAGACAACATAGACTTTGATGGATCCCCCTGAAATATAGTTATTAAAGTATTGATTAATTAATAATAAGTATATTTATAAAAGTATTGATTAATTAACATAAGTATATTTATAGAGTGACGGGAATCATCCAGGGTGTGAATAGACAGGGAATCATCCATGTTTTGACAGGGAATTGACATGACGGCGGATTGTCTCGGAACTTGCTGATCGTGGGTAATCATATGTAGGAGGACTGCTGGGCCTTGATAGCAGGCTGTGAAGCCTATGCCCAGAGTCAGACACATAAAAAAAAAAAAAAAAAAAAAAAACTGGTTACAAGGCTTTATTTAATGCTTTAACTTTCTTTAAATGCTTTAACTTACAAGTGCATACAAGAATAGTAAATATTTAACTTACAAATACAGTACTGTGGAAAAGCAGTAGAGCAAATATTTAACAAACAAATAAAAAAGGTAATATTCCGACGCCTATCAGATAAACTGGTTTTAAGACCTTATTTCTTGCTTGAACATTATTTAATAGTACTTTAACTTGCCATGTGGAGAGGATGGAGGGTGAAAGACTGACGAAGAGAGTGTATGTGAGTGAGGTGGAGGGGGGAAGAGGGAGGGGGAAGCCGAGGATGAGATGGAGGGATGGGGTGGAGAGGTATATGAGAGAGGGGGGTGTGAGTTGGGAGCAGGGCAGTGAAATGGCGGGGGACAGGGCGACTTGGAGGCGATTTGTTTGTGGCCACCCCAAACGGGATTGAGGCGTCTGGCAATAGATAGATAGATAGACTTTAACTTGCACATAAACTTACCAGAACAGTACCGTAAATATTTAACTTACAAATACAGTACTGTGGAAAAGCAGTACAGCAAATCACATCACGTGATCAAAACAAACCGTGCGTACTGAGCTGATGTTCGAGGATTTGGCCTTTCAAAGGCCTGTCTTGCCTAAATTTATAGTTTTCATAATACAGTAGTTCTTTAATCTTACATTGTCTTATGCGTATCCCAGCTCTTACAGCATAAAATTGCGAGCGCATTTGGCGAGAACGTGTTCGGGGCGAGCTTGCTGTACAGTATATGCACTTTTTAAATTAGTTTATGTAACCTGAGCATTTTTTGCAAAATACTGATAGCTGTCTTAGATTTTTTAAAATTGCAAATCAGGTGTACACTGAGAGCACCAGCGAATGTCAGAAGTAGTGTCTCATTTCTGTTGCACATTTTAGTTTACAGTACTTTGAATGTGTTGTAATCTGTCCATTTTAACTTGGCCTAAAGTTCCTATCCCCATCTTCATTGTCAAGCTGTACCAAGAGATTAAAGGTAGAGTGTGATGATGGTCAGGAAGAGGTGCTTTGGAAAGGAGTTAGAGCCATAGTGTCATTCTGCCATTGAGCTACTGGGAATAGGCTGCAAAAGGATACAGATTTCTCAAGTTAAGCTGGATGAACTGTAATAGTCTGCTAGAATAGTGTAATTAGTAGATTCTCTAAGTGATGCCTGTATTCAGTTGAATGTACAGTTGGCTTTGTTAATTCACAGACATGTGCAAGTATGGAGCAGGGCCACACATCTGACAAGGGTGTGTAGCCAATATCTCCTTCCAAATGCATGATGTAACCACATCAGTTGCCCTAGCAAAATCATGCTCTAGGAAGAAAGTTTTTGTTACACTGTTACCAGAGCAGTTTCCATCCCCTTGACAGCAAGGGCCTCACTAAACGTTGTCCTTTTCAGGTCCTCTTTTTTGCTTTTAAGTTCACAGTGAATGAGAAAAAGAAAAAAAACTCCTTCACCCCCCATTTTTCAGTACCAGTTATTAGTTGATGCTATCTTCACATGGTGGCACTGATATAACTGGGTAAGTCCAATCCCAGCTTATACAAATGTTCCTTATTTCCCTCCTTGTCCCACAAGAGAAGGATGGTGGGTTGCAGGAGGAAAACTTAGCCTGCAGTCCATTGGGTTCACATTTCAAATGAACCTCTGGCTTCAGCCACTGCTACTACAGTACTGGTTCTGTGGAAAAAGCTGTGATCTTTAGGAACATCCCTTATGTACATTGAGGACTAACTGTGTTTACAAATGTCAGAAAATTAAATAAGCCAACTGTACCTCATCAGTCTTCTTAGATTTTATAGAAAATTCCATCCTATATATAGAGTTTGAATTAATCATTGTAAGCAGTGTCACTGATTACACTGTCAGCTGTGTATCCACTGTACAGTACAAGTATCTAATTTTCTCATCAGATTACAGTATTGTACTGTATCAGCAGTTTAAACAGATATTAACTGATTTTTGTAAAAACAGACATTAATTGAGATATATCTTCAGAGGATTTGAAACAGCTCATTATTTCTCATAATTCTGATGGATACCACAGGAAAGCATTAATTCCTCATTTAATTGGCATAACAGAAAAGAAGTGGGAAAATTGTGTCTCTAAAAATGTCAACATCACGAGGTCATCTGAGTGTGAAGCCCCTCGAGAGTGTAAGTCCACAAACACACATTCACACACACATACACAACCAGCTGATCAGGTTGCTGGTAGACTTGTTGGTTATGTAGTGTTTGGCTAGTTGATGGCTTGATAATGTACTGTAGTTAAGCATGTGCTTCATTTGTGCATTTGAGTTTATGCCTCAGTTAGAGAGATGTATTGAACTATGATGCCAGGTCTTGCATAGTACTGTATGTAGAATTCATGACATGATGTATATTTGAAAACAGAAATCCTGCAACAAACCAGTTGGATGAGTCTTGAGACTGCAAAAATGTTATATTTTTATTTTGTCTTTAGTTCCATCTTTCTCTGTGTTCAGGGGGAAAAAAAAAAAAAAATGGTGTTGCAGAACTTGTGCTCATAACGTTACCTTTATTTAAGATCTTTATACAGTATTGTTTCCAGCTGTTCCATATTGAACTATGAGTATTTAATGTGATTTCCATTTTTTCATGTTTTAAGAGTTAGTTTTTTAAAGCCCTTGCATATTCATATGTATTTCTTTATTACTATTATTTTTTTCCTTCTCAGATACCAAGTTTAACATAAAACATGCTGCTACACACAAACTTCTCTTATACTGTAGCTGTATTTCATGCCAGTGTACAGGTATATGTGTGAATGCCACTAACTAACATGGACTTTGGTGATGGGATGCCTTGTGCAAAAATCTCTGGAGCTGCATTCATCCTGTTTAGTATAACAGTACAATACTGCAAGTAGTTTGCTAGGTTTAAATTCTAGTGAAACTTTTTGATGATCTCTTCTGTTCAGTCTAAAGAATCAGGCTTCCATACTCCCTATAACTTCCAAGGGGAGGGGGGCTCAGAATTATCAAACACTTCATTGGTCAGAGTCAGATTTTAAAAAAGTCAAATGTGTAAGCATCATATGAAATAATATACATAAGGCAGTACAGTAATGTCTGCCAGTCATACATACTCTAATTAATTTGCTCTGTTGTATGTTTGTATGGTTTGATTGTTACTGGTACAGAGTATAATGCTGATGTCGCTAAAGTAGTATTTCTAAATTACTGTATTACTATCATGACTGTCATCATCATAATTGCAATAATGTACTGTACCCTGTATAACTATGAATCTCTGTTGGTTTACGCAGAATAACGAATATATCCAGTCAGTGGGTCGTTGTCTGCAAATGATGCTGAGGGTGGAGGAGTACCGCACCATCTTCTACCAGCTGGATGGAGTTGTCACGATTGTCCAGGTAAAGTACAGCAAGTCATCACGACACTATTTTGGGATTTTTATTTTTTTTATTTTTTATTTTTGTTTCCAATGAACCCCATCAGGTGGATGATTTTTTTTTTTTTTTTTTTTTTCCAATCATATACAGACTAGGAAGAGAAAACATATTGTAAAAATAACTCTGGTTAATGGAAACTTTCAAATCCTGTCACAACAAATGGCTTTTTCAGAGTTAGCAAAGTTGTCTGGAGGCAGCAAGAATTTGCCTGAAAACAGTGTGTCATCAGATGGAAGGAGTTTAAGTCCATTACAAATTCCAGAAGAATTAGCTGTTAAGTTTAACTTTTTTTTTTTTTTTTTTTTAATGCTAGGAAGAAGGAACCAAAGGCCAGGAGCCCACAATACTGTTCCTTCCAAGAGAAAAACAAAATACAAGACAGAGCCAAATTCAAGGCCTGATCATTTCAAGATGCCTGGACACACTGCATTTGAAAGACTAGAGATCATAGCTAGCAGGAAATGCAGACAGAGGGAGACAGTTCCAGAGTTGACCCATTGCACAAATGAAGGACTGGGAGTAACGGTTAACTCTTGCACTAGAGAGTTGGACAGAAAAGGGTTGAGAGTTTGCAGCTAGACGATCGCTACGCACCCATTGTAGAGATGGAGGGACGCAAGCAGACAGTTCAGAGGAGCAGTGACCACTGAAGCAGCAACAGAAAAGAGAGAAAGATGCAACAGTGCGGCGAAGAGACAGAGATTGAAGGGAGCCAGTAAGAGGAGGAGAGTTAATGAGACGAAAAGCCCTTGACTCCACCCCATTGCAAAGAGGTGTATGTGGGGAGCCTTCCCACACGAGAGTTGTACTCTACACAGGGGCAGATAAAACCCATGTACAAATTCAACAACTGTGCAGGGGCAAAGAAGGAATGGAGTTGGCCTAGCACACCTAATCTCTTGGAAGGAGATTTTACAAGAGATGTAATATGATCTTTCCAAGACAAGTCCCGAATGAATGAAACCCCAAACAAGTTCAAGGATGATGCAGGATTAAGCTGAATATTATTAAACATTAGTGGGTACTCCCGTGGATGATTTTGTCAGGTTGATAAATGTAAGAACTGAGTCTTTGATGCATTAAAAACAAGATTATTTTTACCCCAGTCAGAGATACGAGCCAAGTCAGACTTTAGGTGTGCCATAGCCTCATCCCTTGTTTGTTGAAGTAACTGCTGAGATGGATGTTGCGGGAACCGAATGGAAAGGTGAAGGGTAGAGTCATCAGCGTACGAGTGGACAGGGTTAGATGTACAGCATAGAAGGTCATTGATGAATAAGAGGAAGAGAGTTGGTGATAGGACAGAGCCCTGAGGAACATCACTGTTGATAGATCTAGGAGAAGAATGATGGCCGTCTACAACAGTGGCTATAGAACAACCAGAGAGGAAGCTGTAAATGAAGGCACAGATAGAAGGATAGAAATCATAAGATGGCAGCGTGAAATTATGGAAATTAAAGATTTATACCAGACTCAATCAAAAGCCTTTGAGATATCAAGTGCAGTGACAAAGCTTTCGCCAAAGTCCCGAGAGGAGGATGACCTGGAGTCTGAAAGGTAAGTGAGAAGATCGCCAGTGGAGTGTCCCTGACGAAACTCATACTGACGATCAGAAAGAAGGTTCACAGTTCCATTTGTAAGGAAATGTTGATATTTTATTATTCATATTACAAAAAGTATAATTTAAAATCTTTTACCATACAGTTTACAAGTACAGTATTTCATTCATTGAGCTTCACTTATACATTGTGGCCCGATCATAGCATTTTAATATGATACTGTGGATCATTTGTGATGACACTAACAGCTCTTGCTTTTTGTTTGCAGGTTTTGAGTACTGGCAAGCTAAACTTCCAGATCCAGTACCAGCTGACCTTCTGCTTGTGGGTCATGACTTTCAACAATGCCATTGCTGAGAAGATGAATAAGTACGCCACCAAAATTTTTAAAACCATTTTTCGTAAAGAAAAATGAATTCAGTATAATTCAAACACATCAGATCCCTCCATTATCTTGTTACACCAGTATTCTTCTGTACCTAGTTATTTTTATTATAAGTCTGGGTCAGTGACATGATGCAGTTCATGTAATTGATAATGTAGTATCTTGATAATTTAGAAAAATAGACCGTAATTTAGTTATATGGTTACCACCCATCATAGTAAATGGGTGGTAACCATATAACTAAATTATGGTGCCAGGTGGTTTAGTGGGTAATTAATGCACTTCAGTCAGATTAAGCCTGTGCAGATTTATATCCAGGGGTGGTTGGGATTTAGTGCTAATGTACCGGTAATTGCACTCAGGGATGAATGAGGCCGGTCACTCTCTTCTTTAATGTCAGGACCAACTTGCCTCGCCCCAAGCTACTGTGTACCTCATGGGGCAACACAGGATTGGACGATGAATGAAATGATGGTAAAGTTATACCATAAAGACCTACCCTGATATCCGGCAATGTTGCGCAACAGTGAGAGTGTTTGGTCAGTGACTGTGTTAGATATTGAAGCAATTTTCCCCATAAGATACTGAAGAAAAACCAGAGATGCATTCCAGGCCCATACCCAAACTCTCGTATACCTTACTCAGTCAGTAGAGACTGACACAGAAGCACCATTGGTAATATTGCTATCCTTATAAACAGCACTATTACTAAAAAATGAGACATCAGACATCACATGCAGAAAGGTAAGGGGATGGGATGTGCAGTTTTAAAATGCCCCAGGACAACCGATAGCCAGGCAGGCAGCTGACAGTGCACCAAGTTGGGTGGGGGGGAGGCAGGGGGATGAGGAGGGGGGGATGACTGGAGAGAGGTAAGCTGGGGTGGGGGAGGGAGACAAGTGGGGGTAGGGGCAGGTGGGAGGATAAGGAAGGAGACAAGTGGGGGGGGGATGGTGTGGGGACTGAGGAAGACAAGTGGGGATGGGGGAGGGTGGGGGAACAGGGAGGGAGACAAGAAGGTTAAACTGCTCTAGTACCCCCCCTTCCTCTCTCTCTCTCTCTCTCTCTCTCACTTCACACACACACACACACACACACACACACATGGGAGACAAGCAAGGGTGGGGGAGGGTGGAGGGAGACAACCAGGGCTGGGGAGGGAGGCATGCCTGGCAGTGCTGAGTGTGGCAGGAGGTGGAGGAGGGACCAGGGGGAGGGGAGAAGAGAGGAGATGGAGGGACAACAGGGAGAGACTCATGCACCACCACATATGTGTTCAGACACACTCATTTCAAACCTGTGGAGGAGTAGAGTGTTCGGATGCGCTCGTTTCAAACCTAGGGAGGGGTAGAGTGTTCAGACTAGTGAATCGACGGTCGTTTGGATTGTGGGAATGTTCCCCCATTTCTTTTGTTTGGTCTAACGTATCATCAGTTAGTGGTGCGCCGGATCTCTGGGTATGCCTGTACACCTCTCCCCCACTATTCGACTGCGATGCATTCCTCAAAAAGTGGTTGAATAACATTGGTCAAAAAATATTCAATAAAGATGAAGAAAACATCAACAGAAGGAAGTTCTTAATCTATTTAATTTTGAACACAATAATGAGGAAAAAACACAGTACAGTCGTGGTCATAATCACCTGTTCTTTGGTACTCCATCCCTCAGGCTGGCTTCTTGATGCGTGGCAAGTCACAGTGGAGTAAGAGGGGGTGAGAGAAGGAGGCCAGATATGGAAGGGAAGTTTGGTGAGGAGATGAGCGATGGTGTGGGGGTGGAGTGAGGGAGGGTAGCGGGAGGATGAAATGGGAAGTGGTGGTCACATTATTTGTCTGTTTTCTTTCATTAAGGGCATGATAAAAAGGGGTTAATATTTGATAGATATTGCTGCATTACACCTTGTATAGCGGCATCAGATAACAAGCTTTAGATAGGTGGTGATATCAAGGAATGGTTCATGAGAGAAATATACAGACTTGACAAATCAAACATTAGTGCAGAGCCAGAGGTTTCCAGCACAACACACTATTGTCTTGTCCACCAATTTGTAAATAGCTGTTTTTTTATCTGAGGAAAATGTCATTCCGAGGTGATGAGAGGGTGTTTGAGTTGTTAGACGGTCATTAAAACCTATGCCGGCATGGAGTCCTAGCAACAAATCATGAGAGATGTCATTATTATGCCCACCCATGTGCACAGACCTCAAATTTATTTACCTTTCATGCACTGTTACTGTATTTTAAATAGCCTTTTTGTATAGAGATGCCTTAAAATAGTTGATATGATGGTGACTGTATAGAGGGAGTGGATACCGAGAGGATGATCATATTTACTGTGAACACAGCCATTTCAAAGGTTGCATATGATATTTAGTTCCAAAAATTAATTACATGTTTGTGGTAGGTGGTGGCGACCATCATCCACTCACTTGATGTAGTGCTGCCTACTTCCTTAGCTTTTATCATTCTTTTTCTGTGCCTGCCCTCCTCTCTTCCTATTTCTCCTATCTTTCCTGTCACTTCTTATTCCTTTTCTTTCCTTTACAGGTGGCTTTACATTGAGTGACAAGCCAAATGGTTTCCTGTAAGCCAAGAAACCATTCACAACGCTGGGTGGTAACCATATAACCAAACCATACGTGCTCCCTACGTGTCAACAAGTGGGTTGGTGGAGGGTTGGTGCCCCTTCCTGTAAAACAACTAACTCAGTGTCAAATGGCCACCCTTTGCGGGTTTATGGTGTCTGGCAATAGATAGATAGATAGAAAGGTAGAAGACATTTCTTAAACATTATGGAAGTCAAAGCCATCCAGATTCCATTCAGCATCCGAAGTCAGAATACATGAATAGGCCTAAACACAAATATCTGGCTCCACACTAATGTTTGATTTGACACGTCAGTATATTTCTCTCACAAACCAGCCCTTGATATCACCACCTATCCAAAGCTTATTATCTGATGCCACTATACAAGGTGTAATGCAGCATTATCTAACAAATATTAACTCCTTTATATCATGCTCTGAATGAAAGAAAACAGACAATGTGACCACCACTTTGCATTTCACTCTCCTTCCCCTACCTACCCTCCCTCCCCTCCCTCCCTCCATCCCTGCATCATTGCTCATCCTTCCACCCACCTTCCCCTCTCTCTCTGCCCTCTCCCTCTCAGCCCCTCTTACTCCACTATGACTTGCCACACATAAAGGAACTAGCCTGAGGCACAGGGTACTGGAAGTTAGGTGATAATTTATGACCACGACTGTACATCGTGTACATCAGAAAACTCTCTCTCTCTCTCTCTCTCTCTCTGTCACACATGCACTCAAGCACACACACACACACACACACACACACACACACACACACACACACACACACACACACACACACACACACACACACACACACACACACACACACACACACACACACACACACACCACAAATTATATACAAAGGTCACACACTTACATAAACACTCACTCAGGTTGGTGAGCACAAGACTGTGCTTGACAGTGGTAGTAGTAGGGGTCTTGGGTGGAGCCATGGTGGTGTTGTAGTAATCCATTTGGACAAATAAAAATGTAGACGAATGAAAAGGCAACCGATCAGTAGGGCAGAGCGTGGGAGTGTCACCGGGCAGCTCAGCCTCTCTGTCTGGCAGCACGTGGTTTAAATTGTCGAAATGGCGGGGATAACCATGACAAACAATGAAAAAGAGTGTAGATTTATAAATGTCAAAACAACGAATTGTCGAATAACAATGGATCAAAAAACAAGGCTTGGTGTACTTGGTTTTATCATTACTGTTCAATAATAGATACTCACTGTTGAGCAGCAGTGCTACAGGAAACACAAACTGCGCATTTAATCTATCTGGTGCACCAACCCTTGAACAAATCTAAGTTTCTCTGTGGTAATACTGTCTGTTGTTAGCCAGCATAAATTACACAGTTCATCAGTCACTTTTTTTTTTTTTTTTTTTTTTTTTTTTTTTTTTTTTAATAAAAAAACAGGACAGAGGAATGAAAAACATTTGAATGAAAAACAGTGATCCATACACCGGTTTACAGGTGTCCTCCATTCATAAAAAATCTGTAACAATTGGACTTGAACAGCCTTAGGTTGAAGCATAAGGGGAAACCATTCAGGGGAATTGAGTTCCAAAGAGATGCAGTTTAGAGAATAAAAGAATTCTGATAGACTGAAATTCTGCAAAATGGCATTGTGACAGTCCAGTCATGAGCGCTACCCAGATGCCCATGTAGCGCGAGGGAAGGCGTGGAGAGGTGGGACAATGGCTGTAAGTTCGTCTGAGCATTTGCCATGAAAGTATCTGTGGAATAATGCAAGGGAGGCAACATGCCTTCTTATTTGTAGGGGAGGTAGCTCATTTGTAATAGCTCGATCATTAGTACTTCTAACAGCTTCATTCTGAAGTTTGTCCAGTTGTTTTAGTGCAACCTCTCTGCATCCACTTCACAAGGGTGAGCAGTATTCCAGCTGAGAGCACACATTACTTGTAAATTATAGCTATAGTAATCGCTCGTCAGTGGAGAAGTTACGGACTCTTTACAATAATCCAAGTTTCTCTGAAGCAGTTGTCGCAGGTGATCTAACATGAATGGTCCAGCTGAGGGCATTGTTAAGTGAAACACTGAGAATTTCAATACTTTTTGGAGATAGGAATAATAGTAGCATCAGAGTTGATATAGGAATCAGGCAATATCTGTCTATTAGTATTTTGTATATACAGGTATTTGTTTTTCATTTTTTTTCTTCTTTTTTTTAATAACAGAACAGAGGAGGGAAAAACAAATGAATAAAAGAACTAATCCATACACCAGATTACTGGTGTCCTCTGTTCATAAAATATCTGTAACAGTTAGACTTGAACAGCTGTAGGTTGAAGTTTTGAGGGAAACAACTGGGGAAGTGAGTTCCAGAGAGATGCAGTTTGGGGAATAAAAGAATTCTGATAGGAAGAAGTTCTGCAATATGGCTGAGTGACATTCCAGTCATGAGCGCTACCAGATGCCCGTGTAGCAGGAGGGAAGGCATGGAGAGTTGACACAATGGATGCAACTTCGTCTGAGCATTTGCTATAAAAATATCTGTAAAATAATACAAGGGAGGCAACATTCCTTCTTACTTGTAGGGGAGGTAGTTTATTAGTAATAGCAGGGTTATTTATAATTCTAACAGCTTTGTTCTGAATTTTGTCTAGTTGTTTTAATGCAACCTCTCCACATCCATTCCATAAGGGTGAGCAGTATTCAAGCTGAGAGCGCACATGACTCTTATAAATTATAGCTGACTGCTTGTCAGTGAAGAAGTTATGGACTCTGTACAACAATCCAAGTTTCTTTGAGGCAGTTTTAGCAAGTTATCTGACATGAGAGGTCCAGCTGAGGGCATTGTTAAGTGAGACACCGAGAATTTCAATACTTTTAGAGATGGGAACATTTGTAGCATTGATGATAATATACGAATCTGGCAATACATGTCTATTAGTAAATTGTATATATTTAGTTTTACTAGCATTAAATGAGACAAGGCTGTTTTTTCCCCATTCACTGAGCGTAGATAAGTCTTGATTCATGGAGATTGCTGTACTTAGTTGTGAGTTAGAGATATTGAACTTTGTGCAGTGGTGTTCAAATGTAAAGGAACTGTGAAGTGTTGAGTCATCTGCATATGAGTGAATGGGATTATGGATGACAGATAAGAGATCATGAATAGGGTTGGAGCCAAGTCTGATCCTTGTGGCACGCTGGCACTAATCCAGTGGAAATTGGAATATACATCATCTACATTTACATCTTTCTGTCACTGAGATATGAGGAAATCAAAGCTATAAAAGATTAAGGCCATAGTAAGGGAGTTTAGATAGCAAGGAATGGTGCCACACTCTATCAGAAGCTTTAGAAATATCAAGGGCTACTGAATGAGTTTCTCCATTTTGGTCAGTTGACTGATGGATGGTATGAGTCAGGAGATAGAGTATATCAACAGTGGATCTTTCGTGTTAAAAACCTTACTGTCTGTCACTAATTAAGTTGTTGGATTCAAAATGTTTAACATTGTGCTTATTAATTACAATCTCAGATACGTTACCAAGAGAAGATGCGATTGCTATTGCTCTGTAAAGCAGAGGGGTCAGAGGAACTTCTTTTCTTTGGAATTGGGTCTGTCATCAGAGGGGTCGGAGGAACTTCCTTTCTACGGAATTGGGTGGCTATTGGCTTCTTTCCAAGAAGTAGGGAATGAAGAAGTGCATATGCATAGTCTGAATAATTTAGCTACAACAAGATCAAGTTCTTGGAAACACTTTCTCAAAACAGTTGGAGGAATTCCATCTGGACCTGGAGCTTTGTTGGTTGGTAAATTGTCTTGGATAGATTTTATGTATTTAGTCAGTATCTTAAGTGGAGCAGTTTCAGGAGAGTTAAGTTCTAGTGTTGGGGCATTCAGGCTGACTTCCTCTAAGATAGAATTTCTTGCAAATGTACTAGCAAGGATGTTTGCTTTACCATGCAGGTCATTTATAGTGTTACCATCTGAAGATCTTAGTGGGGGAATGAGTGATGCCCTTTTCTCTCTTCCTTCCTTCCTCTTCTGTCTTTCTTTCCTTCATTCTTTCCTCTTCCTTCTATCTATGGGTGACACTGAGTGACAAGCCAAATGGTTTCCTGTACACTTGGAAACCATTTACTACGTTGGGTGGTAACCATATAACCAAATTATGGCGCCTTGTGGTTGAGTGGGCAATTAAGGTGCTCCAGTCAGATTGAGCCGGTGCAGGTTTATATCCAAGGGATGGTTAGGGTTTATTGCTCATGTAATGCCATTCAAGGATGAGTGAGGTTGGTCAGCCTCATCTTAAATGTCAGGATCAACTTGCCTAGCAGCACTACATCGAATGAGTGGATGGTGAGTATCCCCACCAACCACTGTCAGCAAAATAATTTCTAAATCCATTCCAGTCTACCCTATCAAAGTGCCATCTGGTCACCCTGACAGGTTCAGAACAGGGAGGTTTGGGGCAACTGACCAATGAGGCTTTGATGGGATTGTGGTTGGGGGATCCAAGTGGCGACAGCACTTCTATTCTGTATTGATCTGGGTTATTTGTCAGGAATAGGTCCAAGAGATAGGCATTATGGTCAGGATTATCTGGTATTCTGGCTGGTTGTTTTACCAATCGTGTGAGATTAAACGATTCTGCAAACAGCTCACATTCTAAACCAGTATTGTCAGTCCTGGCAGAATGCAGTAACCATTGTACATTATAGATGTTAAAATCACCCCAAACAGTAATTTCAGCAGTAAGGGTGAGTTTAAGGTTAGTGAACTGTGTGGATATGGTCAAATACGCTGGGTTCTGAAGAAGCATTGGGGGAGCAATGAACCATACAAATGTACAGTACTGTATTTGGTAATATGTAGATATTTAGTTTATATAATGAATAATCAAAATTACCTGATGTGAAGTGCAAAATAGCATCAGCTGCAAATTCAGATTTGATATGGCAACAGGTGTCACTCTTGTTATGGAAGTTTGTGAAGAGATGATAACTAGGAAAATAAAATGGGGATATGTCAGTAATGGGAGAGTTAAGGGTTTCTGTGAAGAACAGAGCTAGAGTCCATAATAGATTGGAGGAAAAAGTGATTGGAATTCAGATTGGTACTAAGATCACAGATGTTAGTGAAATATAAGGCCAAACTCGAGCTTCTCCGCTGACAAGCATGAACAGTGTTTGCAAAAACTGCTGTCGGCACAGTCATTTCATTGCGATCAGGAGTTAACTGAGATAATTTTTAAACTCTTGCATAGTGAAAGCTTCCCTGCGAGAAGAAAAATTATGTGGCATTATCCAGTGTATGGTACATTAGTCATCATGTGTTGTTGTTGTTGTGCTACTTCATTCTGTCAAGCAGCTGCCCCTGTAGGGCCATCCCATGCAGTGAGCTGATGTTCCCATGCAACTGACAGCATCTCACCACAGCAAGGCATGGGGATTAGTGTGGAGTTTGGTTCCTGGGTATATGCCACATTTGTATCATTCCACCCAATTAACACAGGCACCATAGTGGACTCCACATCACCTCAGTTTTTATTTATATATTTTTTATTTTTTTATTTTTTTAAGCTCATGTTGATAGCCCTATGCTACCTCTCCACTAAAATTTACTTTCTGACAGACTAATCTGTTCTTGTACTGTGGCAGATACAGTGTGATCCCCACCCTGGCAGATATCCTGAGTGAGAGTGTGAAGGAGAAGGTGACAAGGATAGTACTGGCTGTTTTCCGCAACTTGATAGAGAAACCAGATGATCCATCCATCGCACGTGAGAACTGCATACAGATGGTCCAGTGCAAGGTGAGCTTGGGACTGTATTGTATTGTGAGCTTATGAGTCTCCCTAGTAGGTCTGTTCTGCAATTGACACTTTGAAATGTAGGGGTTAGATGTAGCATTAATTAACTCTTTCAGTATTACAGGTCCTTCCTGAGTCGAATAAAATCATCCAGAGGTTGCAACAATAAATTAGAACATAATCACCAAGTTGAAGATGTTAAGAGATTTCCTTTTCCCTCTTTCCTGCGTGGGTTAATACAGTTACAGTCAGCATTGTATCCATAATACAGTTACAGTCAGCATAGTATCCATATGCTGTATTTGTAATGCTGATGCACAGTAGATAAGTGTTGAATTTGTGGATTTAAAAATGGTCTTTTTCTTTTAGGTGCTAAAGCAGTTGGAAATCCTGGCCCAGAGGAAGTTTGAAGATGAGGACATTACAGCAGATATAGAGTTTCTTAATGAGAAGCTTCAGAACTCCATTCAGGACCTTAGGTGAGAGAGAGAGAGAGAGAATTTACAGTATGTATACATTCATGCATACAAATGATTGCATTTGTATGTGTATCTGCATGATTGCTTACATTCACACACATGCTTAGTTATCAACTATGATATCTTTTCACAGATTTTAATCAGCTACAATCTTGAGCCACCATTTATTTGTTTGCATATCACCATTCTAGCATTAAGATATACTTCAGGTGGGTCTGTCCAGCTCATAGTCATAATTTTGGTCCATCCATCCATCACCCAATCCTGTGTCACTTCATGAGGAGCATAGGAGCCCGGAACTAGGCAAGTAGGTCCTGACATTTAAGATGAGAGTGACCAGCCTCACTCATCCTTGAGTGGCATAACGTGAACAATAAACCCCAACCAACCCTTGGATACAAACCTGCACGGGCTCAATCCAATTGGAGCGCCTTAATTACCCACTAAAAAACCACCAGACGCCATAATTTGGTTATATGGTTACCACCCAGTTTAGTAAATGGTTTCCTGGTGTACAGGAAACTTATTATAGATAAAATATTAACACACAGCATGGTACTGGTGATGTTTTTTGTGGACTGGGGGATAAACCAAGTGCCAGAAGCCACTGCTTACTTCCCAGCACTTACTGGAAACTGTTGGGATACAAGAAATTTGAGACATGTAAAGAGGTTTGTAACAAAATGAGAATTTTGGCTTGGACATTGATTCTGTATACAGAAACTCAACAGAAAGATCACAGAGTGACTGTATTTGACTGAATGTTTCCTGTCTAAGAGTGATGAGCATGTGGCCAGTTACCAAACTTGTAGCCACATTTAATATGTGGTAGTAACTAACAGGGTTGATGGCAGCCATCCATCTGTGGTGCTGCCTTCGGTATGGTATACAGTAAAATCATAAGAATATATAAAGAGTAAACTATATACATGCTACAGTACTGTATTGGTATTTGAAACAAAACACCCATGACCTTCTCTTCCCATTATTGCATATTGTATGTTGTTTTAATTTGCACTCACTTGCCCACAGGTAGGAGCAGTAAACCAGATGAACTGGCTGTTCTGTTGTATCCGTCCAACCCTTGGATGGTGGTATTCTTGTCAGTGTAGGAGTCTTTTTAGCATCTGTTTCTTCCCAGTTTATTTTTCATATTGAACTACCTCATTCTTTTGTATGTTAATTATGTCTGTTACTACTAAGGTAGATTATTTAAATACACTATGCAGGATTATTAAAGTGCCATATACGTAAATATAATGGTGAAGAAGAAGAAAGGGAGCCTCCTTAACAGATGAAAATACTGCCCTTAGACTCATTTGTAACATGTAGGTGCATGCACATTGTCACTTATTCATGTGCTTAGATTGTCATTCATTCATTTACTCACATGGTGCCTGCCAATGTTCCCCTTCCAGTTCCTTTGAGGAATACTGCTCAGAAGTGAAGTCAGGCCGGATGGAATGGTCACCAGTGCACAAGAGTGAGAAGTTCTGGCGAGAGAATGCTGGTCGTCTGAATGAGAAAAACTATGAGCTTCTGAAGATCTTGATACACCTGTTAGAAACCAGCAAGGACAATCTGGTGCTGTCAGTTGCCTGCCATGACATTGGAGAGTACACTAGGCACTACTCCCGTGGCAAAAGGTTGGTGCAGTATGTTGGCATGGTTTTACTAGATTTGACTTACTGTGGGAACAGGGGTTGGTTGGGGTTTATTGCTTACATATTGCCATTGAGAGGTGAGCACATGGCCATTCTTGGCTTAGTTCCATTATTGCCATTATTCTGTTGATGCATCTTTCTGTTTTGTTCTTGCCACTTTCAGATGAGGTGCTAGAGAGGGGTGCCTTTACAGAGTGGTCCATCCATCCATCCATCATCCAATCCTACGTTGCCCCATGAGGAGCGTAGGAGCCCGGGGCTAGGCAGTTGGTCCTGACATTTAAGATGAGAGTGACCAGCCTCACTCATCCTTGAGTGGCATTACGTTAGCAATAAACCCCAACCATCCCTTGGATTTAAACCTTCACTGGCTCAATCCGATTGGAGCACAATAATCACCCACTAAACCACCAGGCGCCAAAATTTGGTTATATGGTTACCACCCAGCATAGTAAATAGTTTCCTGGTGTACAGGAAACCATTTGGCTTGTCACTCGATGTAGAGCCACCTGAAGTGGAAAGAAGAATAGTAAAAAGCATCAGGGAGGATGGAAGAAATAGGAGAGGAAGGCTGACACTGAAAAGAATGATAGGGATGAAGGAAGAAGTAGGCAGCACTACATCAAGTGAGTGGATGATGGTTGCCACCACTGTTTTGTTCTTGCCACTTTCAGATGAGGTGCTAGAGAGGGGTGCCTTTACAAAGTGGTACTGATATAATTGGCAGGCTCTGTTGCTTGGTTACATAAACATCCTTAACACCCTCCCTATCCTCTAAAGGAGGGTGTTGCCTGCAGGAGAAGAGCATATTCTGCGTTCATTCTATTGTGTTCGCATCCAGATGATCCTGGGGCTACTACAACACCATCAGACTATTTTATTAATCTTATGTGTGACTTCGTGTAGAATGTGCCATCTATCCTCAGTAGTACTAAAAGTCCCTCCAGAGGTGAATTAAATTGTTTGGTAGTAGGATAGATGAAAAGTTCATTACATCACTGTAGTGAAAGGTTCAAACTGGACTAATTAGCCCAGCCCCATGGCTGTTACACTCCTGATGGGGCATTAAAGGTGTAATGCTGTCAGTGGAATGAGGGGTGTCAGTAGCATGGTCTCTACTTCAAAATTGTTGTGAGTGACTTGATCACGTGAAGCATGTTTTGTGTGAAAGATGTAGGCTATGCTTGTATGGGTGGAATCAATAGGTTTGAAGGCTTGACTTATAAGTGAATGGGTGTTTGTCCTATTTCACTGGACACACTGTTGGTAGTTTTCCCACGTAGTGCTGTACTTCCCTTTTCCTGTTTCTAGATCTTTCCCACCAAGTTACACACATAGCCCTCAGCTTCCTCCCTAGCCCGTGAAAGTAGGATGGTGCACTGTAGAAGGGGAACTTTAGTCTTCAGTTCACTGGGTGCATGTCCTGTTGAGCTTGAGGCTACCACAACAGCAACAATAACAACAAAGCCTCATTGAATTCCATGCAGTCATGACTTAGTATTCAAGGTGTGAAGGTGGCACAGTTCAGTCAGATAAATGCAAACCATCTGTAAGTTGATCACTTGTCCTATAGGGTGCTAGAGCAGCTGGGCGGAAAACAGTGGGTGATGCAGCACCTGACACACCCAGACCCCAATGTGCGGTATGAGGCGCTGCTGGCTGTGCAGAAGCTTATGGTCCATAACTGGTATGTTTCATCCCAGCCATATTTGTGCTTAGAACTTTTCTGTTTTTTAGGAAGAGTGAAAAAACAGAGTTGAATGAGTAGAAAAAATAAAAATATGACTTAAAGCTTAGAATAATAACTTGGTAGGTTAAATGGGAAGAGAACACTAAGAGCAGTCATAGAATAATGGTTTGTCAAGCTAAATTGGAGGAGAAAATTGACAGAGCATAGAGTATAGGTATGCTGTATGGGTAGAGAAAAATGACAGAGCACAGAAAAATAGTTTAGGTGATTAAATAGGAAGAAGGAAGTGACAGAGCATAAAATGGTTTATTAGGTTGAATTAGAAAAGAAAAATACAAGAGGACATATGGTATAGTAATGGTCTGGTAGCTTGAATGAGAAGAGAAGAACTATGAAGAACATAAAGTAATAGTTTGACATACTGAAGACTTAACTGGAGCTGTGTTGCATGACAATGTACTTTACCTCCCAAATATAGTTTTTCGTACTGGAAATAATAGTGAGATTGCAGTATCCATATACAGATTAAAAGGATTTTTCATAGTGTCACAATTCCGTCATTACTGCGTTGCTAATATACTTTATTTTTTTTTCTTACACAGGGAATACTTGGGTAAACAGCTTGAGAAAGATGCCCAAGAGAGCACTCCACGTCAGTGATTACTTGATAACTGCATGTCAAGAAATCTGTTCATAGGCTAGAATACCAGCCTGTGTCTCAGATTCTTTCAAGAAGCTGGCATCTCACCATTTCATCCATGGGAGAATTTCAGTTGTTAAGTAATGAAGTAGCTAATGTTGAATGTCAGTTGGTCTGTTGAGAATAATAATGTCTGGTACTATGAGTGGTTGCAGGTTACTTATTGAGTGCAGCACTGAAGTTTCAGTTTCATATTAGTACTTGATTAATTTTATATTCAGCTGTACATTTGTTTATTTGCTAAATGCAATCCTAATGTACATTTAAACTGTATATAGTAAAGCAGATATGTGGTTAATGTTTTATATATTAGAACAAATGAGTATGTGTTGTTGTTTTCAAAGCAACATTCCAAGTTCTTTTTGATGGTACCATAACTATGAAAAGATTCATGAAAAAAACTGACGGTTGTTGAACCCATTCAGTATGGTGAAAACTTTCATGGACCGTTACTCTGCCGAGGAAAGATTTTTCAAATTGAAGGAGTTATATTTAGCCCTCATTAATGCCGTCTGTATAAGAAACTTTTGCCAGGTTATATGTGGTTGTGTGAAGTAGCAAGAATAGAATGAGTTAAGATATCACTGGATTTAGGGGGCTTTAATAATATTGAAACTGGCTCAAATGGGTAGACATTACCACCCTCCTTTGAAAGGTTCTATTTACTCTTACGTGCAGCTGGACTGTCTTCACGCAGTACATTTGATATTAGGTTTTACAAGATTAACTCCACAAAACTGAAATAAGTAATTGCAGAAATACTGTTGAAAGTGCTCCTTCTTTTGTGCTTTTGCTCCTAGTTTTGTGAACTCTACCACACCCAGCTTTTAGATGGTGGAAAAAGATCAAGATGATGATATACTGTATGAAATGTTAGTAGTTTAAAAAAAAATCTTTCATGGACACTTCTGTTAACTTTACATGAGCAGTCTGTGTTTCATATGTCCATGGAGAGGGGTTATGTGGAAGACAGAAATAAACAGTTTAGTGGCACATTGGTATGACTCACTTTGCTGTCATGTAACAATGAAAGTGCTGTTGATGAAGGAAGAATATTGTATTGTATATTTAAATAGTCTTATTCTGCTTCTACATCATTGTGGTAGTAGTAGTTGTCTTGGGGACTTCCTTGTAGTTATGGTGTATGAATAATAATAATAGCACACAATTGCGTGTTAAGGGTGTCAGACTTTGTATTATGTGTAAATAAATTTGAAAGGTATATGGCTTCCTTTCCATCCATCCATCCATCAGCCAATCCTACATTGCCCCATGAGGAAAGTAGGAGCCCGGGACTAGGCAGTTGGTCCCGACATTTAAGATGATAGTGACCAGCCTCGATCATCCCAGAGTGGCATTACATGAGGAATCAACCCCAACCACCCCTTGGATATAAACCTTCACCGGCTCAATCCGATTGGAGTGCAATAATTACCCACTAAACCACCAGGCGCCAGAATTTGGTTATATAGTTACCATCCAGCGTAGTAAATGGTTTCCTGGTGTACAGGAAACCATTTGGCTTGTCACTTAGTGTAGAGTCACCCACAGGAAGAAGGAAGAGGAAAGAAAGACAGAAGAGGGATTGTAAAGTCACCCATAGGCAGAAGGACAAGGAAAGAAAGACAGAAGAGGATTGAAGGAAAGAAGGATGGAGAAGTGGAAAGGGCAGACACCCGACAGCAGCACTACTTCAAGTGAGCGGATGGTGAGCGCCCCCACCTACCTCCAGGTTTCCTTTCCACCTTTCCATTCCTCCTCTTCTCTCTTCCCTTCAATCTTTCCTCTTCCTTCTGTCTACGGGTAACTCTACACTGAGTGACAAGCCAAATTGTTTCCTGTACACCAAGAAGTAATTTACTACACTGGGTGGTAACCATATAACCAGATTATGGCACCTGGTGGTTTAGTGGGTAATTAAGGCACTCAAATTGGATTTAGTTGGTGCAGGTTTACATCTAAGGGGTGGTTGGAGTTTATTGCTTGCATAATGCTACTCAGGGATGAGTGAGGCTGGTCACTCTTATCTTAAATGTCGGGACCAACTTTTCCTAGCCCCAGGCTCCTACGCTAATCATGGGGCAACACTGGATTTGGTGGTGAATGAAAAATGAATGTGTAGCTTAACATTTTTCACAATTGCATAAAATTTTGCCTGAGGTGGAGCAAGGCCTGAATATGTGTGGCCCATTTCAGAGGGCATTCTGTTGCTCTCCCCTACTTTTTAACTTTTTAATTTCTATTTTCTGATACTATCCATCCCATATATTTTTTACACAGAGAATAAGATTTTGACATGGTATGGCTTGCAACATGGAATGTAAGGGGTGCAAATGATGAGGTGAAATGAGAGAGATTGTCTAGGTGCTTGAGGGTGCAAAAGTGGACATATGTGGAATAGCTGAAACTAAATGGTGAGGTGAGAGTGGGAGTATGGATGGGGTATATGTGCAGAAGTAGATGAGAATGAGATGGCAAAAGTGAGTGTATAAATTATTGTGTGCAAGAGATGGAAGTTGAATATAAGAGAGTATGGATCAGTTGGTTCAAGGATTGTGTAAGATTGAAAGTGGGAATACAAATGTAAGTGACTGTGTGTGTGTATGCTCCAATGCAAGATCGTGCAAGCAGAGTGAAAGGAGTTCTGGGCTAATGTGGAAGTGTGCATGGAAACGTTTGAAAAGAATGAGAGAGTGTTTCTGATTGGAGATACAAATGAAAAGTAGGGAATGTGAAGGTGGATGGAGTAGTTGGTGAGTGGGGTGTGCCTGCAGAAGTGGATGAGAATGGCATTGCTCTAGTGGACATTGTGTGGGGAGGGGGTTGGTGATAGCCAATACCCTCTTTAGGCACAAAATGATCCACAGGTATACGTGGCAAGTGATGAGAAGGGTAGGCTGTGAACTGAATGAATGGAGGACAATGATTGATTATGTGTATGTAGACGAAAGGATGAGAAGGTATTTAATGGATGCAAGAGCATGCAGTGGTTGGGGAAGTGGACTTTTTGGTCACCACATGGTGCTGGTGAAAGACAAGGTTCAAGTCCAATGCAGGAATAGAAGGAGGGAAGGACAGGAGCAAGTATCCCATACACAGAGAGTAGAAAGGTTGCAAGGGGATGGCAGAATATAAGAGAAATGAAGGAGTGATTGGGTAATTTGGAGCAGATGGGTGAGGTGGAAAGTGCATGCAAGATTTTCACAGAGGAAATCTGTGCAGCAAGTTGAGGTGGTGTGTGGGGTGAAATGACAAAAGGAGGTGCAAGGAACAGCATGGTGGAATGAAGAGGTGAGGCAAGATGTGGTGCAAAAGAAAAAAGTATATAATGAGTGGATGGGAGGCAGAGGCATGGAGGAAATTGAGAGACGGAAGTGAGTTATATGTAGAGAGGAAGTGAGAGGTGAAAAGAGTAAGAGTGGATGAGGAATTTGGAAGGAATTTTAGTGTAAACTGGAGGGAATGTAAGAAAATGTTCTGGAATGAGGTAAAGAGAGTTAGGCAGGGCGATAAAGAAGTTAGTTGGAAAGTGAAGGATAAAAATGGTAGATTGATAGTGGAGGAGGGAGAAGAAGTGAACAGTTGGAGAGAGCACTTTAAGAAACTGTTAAACACACAGAATGAAAGTAATGTGAGTATAAGTGATTGGGGAATGGATGGGAGAAGGAGGGTGGTGAGAAGTGAGGAAGAGTTCAGTAGGGAAGAAACAGTGGAAGCAATGATGAAAGTCAAAATGGGGAAAGCCTCAGGAATTGATGAAGTGTGTGGTGAAATGATGAAGCATGGGGTAGTGATAGCACAGTAGTAGAATGGATATAGGCTACAAGATGTGCAGATTGGCCTGGAAGGAAGGTAGAGGCCCAGAGGATTGGAAGTCAGGTGTAATTATTCCCCTGTACAAAGGAAAGGGGGAAACAGAAATGTGTGGTAATCATAGGGACATTTGTCTTCTGGGTGTAATATGAAAAGTATATGGTAGGATACTTATTGGCAATGTTAGGGAAATAACAGGAATTTGTTGGAGAATAACAGGGAGGTTTTAGGAAGGCAAGAGATGGGTTGATCATATACGGTATTCATCCTTAGGTCTTTAATGGAAAAGTTTCTAGAGGAGGGAAAGAAGTTGTATGTGGCCTTCATGGATTTGGAGAAAACATATGACAGTGGACAGACAAGGAATGTGGAAAATATTATGAATATATACAGTAAATGGGAAGTTGTTGAATGCCATGAGGAGTATGTATGAGGGTGCTAAGGCTGCAGTGCGTGTGGATAGTGAGCTGCATGAATATTTCTATCTGAATGTTGGATTGAAAGAAGGATGTGTCACGTCTCCATGGTTGTTCAATCTATGTATGGATGGGGTTACGAAAGAGGTACGAGATAGGGCAGTGGATGTTGGATTGGCCCTAATGAGAGAGGGCAGCATTTGGAAACATCCTGTATTGTTGTTTGCAGATGATACTGTGTTGTTAAGTGAAGACAAAGGGGAACTGCAAGGCTTGATAAATGAGTTTAAAAGAGTGTGTAACAAACGGAATCTAAAGTTGAATGTAAGGAAGAGTAAGGTTATAGTCTTTGAGAGAAAAGAAGTCACTGAATGTACAGTGAGGTTGGATGAATTGGAAAATGTGAGTGCATTTGAGTTTGGGTAGTGTGATGAGTAAGGATGGAGGTTTGGAGGGTGAAGTGCTTGAAAGGGTATAACAAGGAAGAAAGGTTGCTGGTTCTTTGAAAGCAGTGATTAGAAACAGGGAAGTGAGCATGGAAGTAAAAAAAGTCACTGCATGGCAGTATTGGGATACCAACCCTAACATATGGAAGTGAAACTTGGACCTTGTTGGAGGGACACAAGCATTGAGTGAAAGCAGTGGAAATGAGTTATTTGAGAGGAGCATGTGCTGTCACATGGACAGACATCCTGACAAATGAGGAAATGAAGGAGCATTGTGGTGTGGATGTGGATGTGATAGAAAGTGTTAGGAGAAATACATGGAGGTGGTTTGGCCATGTGGTAAATGATGGTTGAGCTGGTAGAATGTCCCAGTTAAAATGACTGCCTTGCCAAGGACTTAGGTTGAATCCCCAAGAGCTGACTGAAAGTGTTTTGATCATGGAAGCTAACTAATGGGAGTTGACTAGTCATCTAGCCTTCAGTCCCCTACATCTGATAGTGGATGATTTGGCCTTGGGTATTCATGGTACCAGTGTAGCTAATACGGGATTGTGAGTAATTTAACTAAAAAGAAAAATGTTAGTACTGTACACTGAAGGTAATGATTGATGATGGATATGCACTGTATACAGTTGCATGGGGGAGGGGAACCAAACATTGATTTATGGTAGTGAAATGCAGAACACACAACAAGAACATGTGTTGTTAAGACAGACAGATAATGAAGAAACAGGGTGATCCATCGAAGTTCAGACCACATGGATAGGAAATTGCTTGAAGAGGGGGATAACTAGATATATGTGAACTGTGTTTTGTAAGCATGGCAGGATTTTAGTGCATTGATTGTAAAAGATAACTGGGAGGTGATAAACTGGAGAAGTTGCTAGTATTCTGAGGGGCATAATGACTAGTTTGAAGATTAGCCTAATGGGACTGTGATCTGCCAGTCTGAAAATGGCTTATTCTCTCTCTTTCCTGGGGATGATATTGTGCTCAAATACTTCCATGCTTCCTGTTACATGGAACAATCAAGGCAAGACAAGGGCATCTCACAATGCCCGAGGTGAGGCAAGACACCCCACAATACCTAACATGAGACAAGAACACCCCATAATCGCCATGGTGAGACAAGGATATCCCACAATGCCTGGAGCAAGACAAAGACACACCACAATGCCTGGGGCAAGACAGAGACACACCACAGTGTCTGGGACAATGACACCTTACAGTGTGTGAGGCATACAAGGTCTCTCTGCAAGGTCTGAGGTGAAAAAAATAGCATACTGCAATGCCTGAGGTGAGGTAAGGATGTACCATACTGCAATGCCCAGTGAGAGACAAGGTTACACTGGAATGCCTGAGGCAAGAACATGTATATAACCTACCACCAGTCAAACAGGATCAGCCAACATGAAGGTATGGTTGAATACATTCCTAGGGGTGCCAAGGCACAATGTACTATTGTACCACTTGCACCTACACCACATGAGGCCCACTTCAGTCAGGGCCTACCTTTCACAATTGTGCACTTCATATTGGGTCAAGTAGGCTTTTAGCACAGACAACCGAGCACCGTTTGGTGACTCTGTGCCAGGGTCTCATGTGCCTTTCTTCACCCTCTTTCCTTAGTTCTGACTGCTTGCTCGCACATTTGTGAGTCAAGAAGGAAAGAATGTAGGTGTCCATCAGAGAGGCAGAGCCAAAGGCACCATGGTTGTACCACAACCAAGGTATGAGAGGAGCCAGGCTCTCTTTTACATCTGGGCAACACAGCAAATAATGGAAGCTGTATCATTGGCTGTGGAACATGCAGTGGGGCCACAAGCAGTGCCTTCCAGCTGAGCCAGGGCCAAACCGCAGTGCCCCAAACTTCACCTCTGACGAAGGATAGGACCTTGAGGAGGTCAACCATTAGCGAGACTCTACTGACCTCTGTCAGTAAAGTCAGGCTGAGGATGATGAGGCTGAAGTGGTTCTCCCATTCTCTTTAATTTCATACAAGGTTTTGAGCATAGTAATAAACTGAATAGTAATCAGTTCTCCCTACGTGTCAACAAGTGGGTTGGTGGAGGGTTAGTGCCCCTCCCCGTAAAACCAATAACTCAAAGTCAAATGGCCACCCCTTATGGGATTATGGTGTCTGGCAATAGATAGATAGATGTAATCAGTGTTTCTGCATCCATCCACCATATATGAGGAACAGAAAGACCAAATTGATATGTGTGAGAGGAAATGGAGAATGGAAATAATTGAGTATTATATCGTTTTCAGGTCATGGCACTAAAAATATACTACTGTATATTAAGGGAAAATGCAAGAAGGTAAACCAGAGCCAAAGGCATTATGCACTCACACTGAGAGAGCTCAGTGTGCACTCATCACAGTAGCTGAAGGCATGAAAAGTTTTCTGAAGCTCATCTGGGGAGTGGGGTAGCTCAGTGGTAAAGTGTGTGACTCTAGATTGCATGGTCAAGAGTTTGAGCCGTGCCCAGTTGGCTGCCTTTGCTGGGAGGGGTACCGCTTTCCTATAACCCTAGCAGGGCTACATGATCTATCTAGGTCTAGCTTGGGGAAATAATCCCTTAATTCCTGAAGCTCATATATGCCCTGTGTCATGGCAAGTGATGCACCCTAGGGGGGGGGGGAAGAATACCCTCCCAATATCCCAGCTTAATGTAAGAGGTGACTAAAAGGACCTTTTTGTCTCCAGTCTTTCTCTCCTTTCGGGAGGCACAGTGGTTCAGTGGTGGAGCATCAAGCTCGTAATCGGGGGATTGCGAGTTTGAGCCTCACCCAGGGCTGCCGTGCCAGGAGTGGTAGCGCGCTTCTGTAACCTAGCGAGGCTATATGATCCGATACAGGGTCTAGCTCGAGGGAACGCCAGTATATCCATTTCTTTCCTTGCTGTCCTCTTCTGCTCTTCTCCCCTACCTCTCTTCTTGATATTTCCATGTTTATTCCGACCTTTATTTTCTCTCTACTCCTACAGTGCCACACAGCTACATTATGACTTGGTGATACTTCTTCATTATTCTTTCCTTCCTTGGCAAGTGGTGGACTGGTGCACACACACAACACTCAACTCATTCTGAGTCTCAGGCTTCTCAAAGCTCTGGCTGAATACATCTCTGGATGTTTTTAATATCTAACACTGACTAGTGGTTTAGACTTAATATATTTCATTTTCTAACAAAGTTGTACTTCATATTACTTTAATTAGCCTCTAACCTCTTAATTAACATCTAAAGCCTGGCCAGCTAATATAATCAAAATTTTAGCTCTTACAGCCTGAGAACAAATTTTTTATTTTATTGTTGTTGCCACCAAACTTCCTTTTTCCCCAGCTGAGATATCTCTATACTAGACCTAAGCAGCTGAAGACAGTACCTAACCCCTTCTCTTCCGACAAGTAATTCCTAATTTGAATAAAATGGTTCTTAGACAATGAATAAAATAAGAATGGCAATTGTGGTGAAGGGGTTTATGTAAGAATATGTCCAAAGGCACTTAAACTAAATGCTCTGTACACTCACTTGGCTAATTTGCATCAGTTTGGGACGAATACACAGTACTTTCAATTATCTGTCGTTACTGAAGCTTATTTTTTCTTTTTCAGGAAGGACTAGGAAAGGAAACTACGAAAGTTTCCCATGTCCCCCGTTCCAGAAAAAAAAAAAAAAAAATCAATGGAAAGAACATTAATTTAGAACTTGCTAATGACTGACTGTAGTTGGCATCTAGTTCATTACAGTCAGCATTTTGAAGCTATTAGTACAACATTAAGGCTGAAAATTGCGTAAGATACAGCAGTAATGATATCCAGCGAAAGATGATCTTTTGAAAATTTAGCGCGAAAGCAATGAAGTTATTACTGTTGGTAAATATTCGGCTTTTATTTTTATTTTAAGTATACAAACACTCGTGACATTACATTTTGCAAAAATTTAATTTGAAAATACAGTTGGAGGTATATTTAGTCAAGAAAGTAGTATATTATTTCGGCAATGTCACCAGGCAGTGGTCGAATCAAAACAAATCGAACTCGAAGTTTAGGTGGTTTCATGAAGTTCCAAAGAAGTGCCCTTTGGATTGACCGTTTTGAGGACTTAGTGTGTTAAAAAATATAGACTACGGTAATGGAAGGAATGCCAAGGATATTTCCAGTCCCTCCTTCTTGCTCGTAGTCATTGTTGTAGTTCTTTTCCGTGAGAAAACTTTGGTCACCGCGAGCAGTCATGCATCACTGTGCTGTGACTGCTGTACTTCTGGCAGTGTTATGGAGTGTAGGGAAAGGTAGCCAGTCCAGTAATACATTCACAGAGGAACTGCTAATCAGACCTTTGGTCACTGGACATGTTTACTCGCACTTCGAGTTTGTTACCACCTGGACCTCACCAGAAATCAGCGAGTCCATCATGCAGTACAAAGACTTTGGTATGTTGCATTACAGTTGATTATCCTGTTTTAGTGTGTTGTTAAGCATTATATAATAATTACTGTATATATGTTTCTCATTGGTGGTAGGTGGTGGTGACTATCATCCACTCACTTGATGTACCATAGTGCAGCCTCCTTCTTCCTTCACCTTTATAATTCTTTTTCTGTGTCTGCCTCTCCCATTTTTCCTGTCACTTTTTGTTACCCTCTTCTTTCTTTTTTAGGTAGCAGTACATTGAGCGACAAGCCAAATGGTTTCCTGTAGCCTAAGCTAGGAAACCATTTACAGCGCTGAGTGGTAGCCGTATAGCTAACCCATATGTGTTTCTTATGTGTCAACAGGTCGGTTGGCAGAGGGTTAGTACCCCTCTCTGTAACACAACTAACTCAAACGACCACCCCTTATGGGATTATGGCTTCTGGCAGTAGGTAGATAGATGTTTCTTTTGCACTGGTGGTTGTTGCTTGTTTTCTTAGTTCTGCTGGTATAATACCATTTAGTTTAGCTTTGCCTCACTATTTCACTGTGTTCTGCAATGTTGTGTGTACATATTAGGTTTCTCTAAGGTGTTTCCACCACAAATGGGTCCTTATGGTGGTTTCAGTTTCGTCTCTATCTATCTATCTATTGCCAGACGCCTCAATCCCGTTTGGGGTGGCCACAAACAAATCGCCTCCAAGTCGACCTGACCCCCGCCATTTCACTGCCCTGCTCCCAACTCACACCCCCCTCTCTCATATACCTCTCCACCCCATCCCTCCACCTCATCCTCGGCCTCCCCCTCCCACTTCCCCCCTCCACCTCACTCACATACACTCTCTTCGTCAGTCTTTCACCCTCCATCCTCTCCACATGGCCAAACCACCTCAGTGTGATATAAATAATTTCCACTATCACTGCGTTTACCCTTCACCTTGTTATGCGCTCTGTTGATGCTGCCACCTGACAGTCTTCCTAGAGATGCTGAGCCGACCTGGGGCTACCCCTTCATTAATGAGTGACAGCCCTTAATCAACAGTGCCCATTCAACTTGAAACTAACCAATAAAGGACCGTTGTCAGATCAAGTACCGGTATGCCCTCACACAACCCACCCCAACAGAGGAGCCCATTTCAAAAGATCTCTTTGTCATAAGTACATCCCGTATCCTTGGATGTGCTAAGGTGGCTGAAGAGGCCAGAACTGTACCTTTCTCCTCAGTGTTAGCCATGAAGGCATTCACAGTTATGTTAGGTCCTTGCTGGTAAGTGCATACAGTAGAAGGTAAGGAGTAGCTTGAGGGTTAGTGTACATGCAGTCAGGATCTGTCCATCTATCTATATATTGTCAGATGCCTTAATCCTGTAAGGGGTGGCCACAAACAAATCACCTCCATGTTGCCCTGCCCCTCATTGTTTCACTGCCCTCCTCCCAGCTCATACCCCTCTCTCTCATATATCTCTCCACTCCATCCCTCCATCTCACCCTCAGCCTCCCCCTCCCTCTCCCCCCCCTCCACCTCACTCACATACACTCTCCTCATTAATCTCTCACCCTCCATCCACCTCAGTGTATTTCTCCTAACTCTACCACAACCATCCCTCAGTTCTTCATTTGTTAATGAGTCTTTCCATGTAATTCCACATGCTCCTTTCAAATAACTCATTTCCACTGCTCTCACTCTTGGCTTGTGCCCTTCCAACAAAGACCAAGGTTCACTTCCATACATTAGAGTTGGTATCACACTACACTAAAAGTCCTGTAATCCGAATGGCAAGGGACTGAGGGTCTTCTGGACTACTGGTTTTTTAAGGCTATTGGGAGGGACCTCTGAAAACATTAGAAATATGTGCAAGATCATTAAATAAACACTTCAGATGATATGGATTACGGTATTGTTTTACTCACCGGAAATGTATAGAAGCGTCGCTGAATAGTTTTAGGCAGGTACATCCAAGTCCAAGGGCAAGTCCAAACCATATAAATCCTTAGATAAAGCCTAGAAAAATTTGAAAAATTTGCCTTGACAATTTTGAATTATTGGGATATTTGGATTATTGGTGGTCGGATTGGAGGACTTTTACTGTACTATCTGCAGCGACTTTTTACGTCCACGCTCACTTCCCCATTTCTTGTCACTGCTTTAAAAAACCCAGCAACCTTTCTTCCTTGTTGTACCCATTCGAGCACTTCACCCTCCAAACTTCCATCCTTACGCATCACACTACCCAAGTACGGTACCGGGTACTTAAATGCACTCAAAGTTTCCATTTCCTCATCATCCAACCTCACTGTACATTCAGTGACTTCATTTCTCTCAAAGACCATAACTTTACTCTTCCTTACATTCACCTTTAGATTCCATTTGTTACACACTTTCCCAGACTCATTCATCAAAGCCTTGCAGTTCCCCTTCATCTTCACTTAACAGTACAGTATCATCTGCAAACAGCAGTACAGGATGTTTCCAAATGCTGCCCTCTCTCATAAGGGCCACTTCAACATCCACTGCCCTACTTTTTTCAGTGGAATCTCCTAAATCATGTCTTTATGAGACTGAGCACATGCCACAATTTGAGAACTCTGCCAGGTAGAAATAACTAATCTTATGGGGAAAATTCCCTGTCATCTCGGAAAAGTTGCCCTCCTTAGGCCTAAACCTTCATCAAACTGGTCGCCAGTGAACATTAACAATCTGGAAAGGAAATTGCTGTAGTAAAGCATATTTAATGAGAATGAACAATATCTTAAGATTTTTATCTGAATCTGATTTAATGACATTGCTTGAATGGCCTGGGGAGGAGAGAGGGGTTCAGAGGCTTAAGGCAGACTACGGCCTCTCAGCATGAGGCGAGTGTGCAGCTGCCTCATGCTGCCTCTCAGTGCTGCCTCCTTCTCATCAACTTCCCTCAAGAACCCTTCCAAGTCCAGAGTGGAGCCAACAGAAGCGATGTCGTAGTCACCCTCAGTTACCTCCGTGTTGTCTGTTCACTGAGATTAATTCTTTAGCTAGCTTATTTTATGTTGAAATGAGTCTTCCACAGGTTACGGTAATTATTATTATTCCAGGATTACCATAGCTACTGGGCATTTTTGTAAAATTACCCCTGAAAGCTATAAATTAGGATTTAGAATGCATGATACACTGATGTGTTCAGTCGGAGCAGTGGTTTGTAAACAACGTGGCCAGTTTGAGAAATACTGTAGTTTGTAAACACTGCCACGGGCGACTTGCCCGCCTCCTTAAATACCCCAAGATAGGTACCGGTATAGCTATTTTGTTTTGTACACTCGCTTCTTGCAGTCACAGTTCAGCAGTTAACTGTCTGAGATTGTGAATTTGTTAGCTACCGTATAGCCTACGTGGAATGGCTGTGCCTTTCTGATAAATAATTACTGTACCTCGTTGAGTCCATAATGGTGGGCAACTTTAGCTTTCTTCTCACTGCCTTCAATCCTCATTATTCTATATCTAACTTTTTGGTGTAATTTAACATTAGCTTCTTCTTACTCTTCCTCAAAGAAGTTGTAGGCTTAGGAGGGTTACGATTGCCCAGTCATTTCAAGTCATTCAATATGGGAGTCTCTTCAGGGATAAACCAGATTGCTTGGCAATAGCTAGAGTAAAATTATGAAGTCTTCATCGTATTGAAAGGGTTAAGCCATCAATCACTGCTTACCCTATTTTTACCATATTCTTACCTTCCATGTTCACATCTTACTGTTCTAACTTCTAGTTGTAGTATGGTGTCCTTAAAAAATGTCTTTATATTTTATTCTTACCTGGTACCATAGCATTCTGCAGTTGGATTCAGTTTTGTGTACACTGACAGTAGGCTAGCTATAATACAGTATTTTTATTTCTGCTACTGGTAGTAGGTTTTTCTTTCATGTTGTGTGTATTCCCAGTTCTAGTGTTAGCTACTAGTTATAAAAAATAAGAATCTCTTCTTATCAGTATAACTCCAGTACCTCTACATTTACATCTGTGAGCGTTTTTTAGTTTGTTCCATACATCAGTACAGTATTGTACAGTACATTATATTTTGCTCATATTTTATGAGTTTAAGTTTCAAAATCCATATCATGTTAACCTGTGAAAAAGTTGATGGTCAAAAAGAGAATTTAGCATGGATATCATCCATTTCAACACCTTTCTTCCTTCCATTACAGAATTTTTCCACTATGACCTTTTCCCACGAGCTCTTGGAGAAATAATTGAACGGTATCACGTACGAGAACTTCACCTGAGCCTGACACAGGGCCTTTGGCGTCACCGCAAGTGGGGTTACCCAGTGTTTGATGCTCCACCAGGAGCTCAACTCTGGGTGTGGTTTAACCCCACCAATGATGAGTGAGTCCAGGAGTTTAGTACAGTAGGTTTAAGTTTACAGCAATGGTTAATAGTCTGTGAATTAGTACAGTACCAGTACCGTAGCTTGTAGTGAAATTTTAAGACTGTACAGTAATATTCTGAGTGTTCATTGTCAACTTCCAAGTGAACAGCCATTAATGAGTAGCTAGACCATAGTGATTTTTCTCCATGGTAGGCACACTGTATTACTTTTAGCAAAATAAGCTACAGTAGTAAGGAAGGTGCATGATACAGTACAGGTTTCATTCCCAGTTGTTGGTAACTCAGAACCTACCACAGAATCATATTATTATTTACTTGTCCAGTGATATAAGCCTGTACAGTACATAGTTTACCTAGTTGTGTAATACAGTATAGTGTACCGGTAATACCTGTATTTGGTGTTTCAGCTTGGATCAGTCATGGCGTGATCTGGTGAATGCTCTGAGTGGCTTGGTGTGTGCCTCACTTAACTTCATAGACTCCACCAACACTGTCTCCCCAGAACTCAGTTACCGCCCACAAGGATTGGCTGATGATTGGTGAGTGTACTAAGAACACCTTTATTTAACTTCTTTCACCAGAATAACACTGTGTGGTGGCAGCCAAACTAAATTCTAAGATATCCCATCCATTCTTAATTTCTCCACTACAAGAGGTTTCTTTTAAGCCTAGCAAAATTATCTGACAGGAAGAATGAATTATAAAAGAACAATCAGGTACTGAAGGGGTTGATGGAGTCTTTCTACTCATCACTGTAAGATATCTTTTGTAAGATAAATAGCTATAATAATCTCACAGGAGCAAGATGAAAAAAAAAAAAAAAAATCATCATATTGAAAGAGTTAAGGTAGGTTCACTTAAAAGTTCTGTTGTTTAGTTACGGATAAATTGGTTCCTTTTTTCACCAAGTTGCTCATGATTATTATTGCTTGGAAATGAGACTAATTTTTCTTTCCACACCCTTAGTACAGAAGCTTGTGCATCACTTAAAAGTTTGTCAATAAAAATAGCTGTTTTCTTTCACTCATCTTAGACATTAATTGACCACTGCTTGTTTAAAGAGAAATAGATGGAAATAAGGTATTTATTTATTTATTCTTTGATATACTTTTATGCTGTTTCTCTCTTTCTTTGTTTCTAGATTCTAACTCACCCTGTCTTTTAGATGGGAATTAGTATTAAGATGACTGTGATTATGTATGCTGAAGATACGGTTGAGAAGGCAGGAAAATAAGTAGGTATTGACAAAGTGCTCCAAACCTAGACTACACATCTCTTCACTATTCATTCAAACACTCAGAATTCCTAGCTGCAGAGCACAAGCTCTGTGACTAAAAGAACTAAATGAAGTTGTAAATACCTGCACTATAAAATTGTTTCAAAGACTGCCAGAGTGAGAGAGAGACTACTGTCACGTGTATCTCCATGCAAGTTTGCATTATTTTATGTATTTTTAACATTACCACAACCACTTCATTATTTTGATCTCTGCACTCTCTACTTTTGTATCTCATCATGTTGTTTCTGTGGTTATGTCTTAAATACAGTATTTATATTATGGCATTCGCCTTTAACATTGCCTTCCAGTTACCATTTATATTGTTTGTGCTTCCATAAATTCATACGAGACTTCCTTGAATTGGACTTACCATAGTTATTGTTTCTTCCTGTTTACTGTAATCATTCTCATTTGAATAATATGCTCCTCCATTGTTTTATTCATGTTGTTATGGTATTGTTGCCAAATCCTCCTGTGTTTAATTCCCGTTTTGTTTGCAAATGATACTGTATTGTTAGTGAAGGCGAAGGGGACCTGCAAGGGTTGGTGAATGAGTTCGGAAGAGTGTGTAAGAAACAGCATCTAAAAGTGAACGTAGGGAAGAGTAAAGTTATAGTCTTTGAGAGAAATGAAGTCAGTAAATGCACATTGTCATTGGATAGAGAGTAATTGGAAGGTGTGGGTGCATTTAACTACTTTTGTAGTGTGTAAGTAAGAATGGAAGTTTAGAGGATGAAGTGCTTGAATGGGTAGCTACAACTAGGAAGAAAGGTTGCTGGTTCTTTGAAAGCAGTAATAAGTAGGGAAGTGAGCATGGAAGTAAAAAATTGCTGCATGATAGTATTGTGAGACCAACATTAACGTATGAAAGTGAAGCTTGGACCTTATTGGAAGGACACAAGTCAAGAGTGAGAGCAGTGGATGTGAGTTATTTGAGAGGCGCATGTGGAGTTATATGGAGAAACAGACTGACAAATGAGGAAGTGAAGAACCATTGTTGTGTGGATGTGGATGTGATAGAAATTGTTAGGAGAAATACATTGAGTTGGTTTGGCCATATGGAGAGGATGGAGAGTGAGAGACTCTGGGGGAAGGGAAGAGAAATGACAGGGAACAAGGTGACAGGAAGGCAGTTTATTTGTGGCCACCCCTATGGGATCAAGGCATCTTGCTATATTGTAGATAGTTAGATAGCTAAATCTTTCAAACATTCCTCATTTTATCATACATACAGCTGTACAGTGTTCTACACAGTTCTTTTTATACTTTTGTTGACAAATGCACATCCACTTATCTTTCTGCAAATACATAATCTGTCAGACCTGTCACTCATCACCTCAGTTGCTCTGTTATGTAATCAGTTGATGCAGTGCTGCCTCAAAGAAGAAAGCTGTAAGCATGGGTAAAATCTTGTATAGTTCAGAGCAGTGAAATTAGGTGGTACAGTACTTTCCTTAGTTGTATGGTGTATATTCATCAGTGTACTGGATATTTAAATGATGAGTTGCACTGTGCTTACATGTATCTGATTACTTTTGTTTTCCTTTGCATGCCAGGTATGCCAAGAACTCATCGCTGTTGCGTTATGCTGCATTGCCTCGTGAAAATGTTTGCACAGAGAACCTCACTCCATGGAAGAAGTTGCTTCCCTGTCATACTCAGGTTGGGTAGTATGGATCACTTGAATTGTACTCTCCACTCATTTCAAGGAATATATGCACTGAATACTGTATTGTTTATATTAATTAGCCCTTGAAATATAGGATATATTATGATACATGCACCTGGTCACCATTTTTATTGATAATGACACACACACACACACACACACACACACACACACACACACACACACACACACACACACACACACACACACACACACACACACATTGAATCCAAAAGCAAACTGTGAATTATTCATCTTTATAAAATGCTGTTGGAGATGTAAGGAAGTTTCCTGTCCCAGAGGGGCAATATGGGATTGACTGGCTTTATTACAATATTAATGTTTCATACATCTGCGTTTATATAGTTTTGCATTTCAGAGTGGATTATCAGTCCTTCTGCACCCTGGACCCCTTTACACTGCGCACTACCACTCCCTTTCTCTCCACCTTCGACCAGCATGCAGGGTGAATATACTGTAATGTATACCTGTTAGGGTCTAACCAAGAAATTTTTTTATTTGAATGATGAGTGAATACATTTATGACCCACTTCATTATCTGTATCCTGTCATTTCCTTGTAATATAGGAAATTACTATCTATCTATTACCAATTGCCAGATGCCTTAATCCTGTAAGGGTTAGCCACAAACAAACTGCCTCCATGTCACCCAGTTCCCTGCCATTTCACTTCCCTTCCCCCAGCTCACACCCCCTTCTGTCATATGCCTCTCCACTCCATCCCTCCATCTCATCCTTGGCCTCCCCCTTCCTCTCCCTCCTGCACCTCACTGATACACTCCCTATTAGTCTCTCACTCTCCATCCTCTCCACATGGCCAAGCCACCTCAACGTATTTCTCCTAATGCTTTCTGTCACATCCACATCCACACCACAATGCTCCATCACTTCCTCATTTGTCAGTCTGTTTCTCCATATAACTCCACATATTCCCTTCAAATAACTCCTTTCCGCTGCTCTCATTCTTGACTTGTGTCCATCACACAAGGTCCAAGCTTCACTTTCATACGTTAGAGTTGGTATCACAGTGCTATCATCTAGCGATTTTTTTACTACCATACTCACTTTCCTATTCCTTATCACTGCTTTCAAAGAACCAGCAACTGTTCTTCCTTGTTGAGGCCTTTTGAGCACTTCATGAGATGATGAGAAATTTTGGTATACAGTAACAAGTTCATGATCCTGCATCAAGGAAGAAGTATAATGTTGCTTGCTTAGCAGTAGCACTAACACCACATTACCATGTTCGCTATGCAAGAATGGGAATCATTATCATCATTTTCATTCCAGTCTCACTGCTTACCCAATGATGGGGTAAGGTAGGTAGGAAAAAGAGAACATTATACAGGGAGAAGTAAACTTCAGAATTCCTAGTGAAATCTGAGAAGAGTATCAGCTATTTCCTAAATTTTGATGATCCATTACTGGGAAACTTCATGCCTACTGGAGCCTCTAACAGTGTATTAAAATTGATCGGAGATGTTAATTAATGGAAGATGAAGCTAGCCACTTGATGTAGCGCTGCTCTCGGGTGTCTTCCCTTTCCTCTCCTCCATCCTTCTTTCCATCCATCCTCTTCTGTCTTTCTTCCCTTCATTCTTTCCTCTTTCTTCTGCCTGCGGGTGACTTTACACTCTCTCTTGTGTCTTTCTTTCCTTCATTCTTTCCTCATCCTTCTGCCTGTGGGTGACTCTACACTGAGTGACAAGCCAAATGGTTTCCTGTACACCAGGAAACCATGTACTATGCTGGGTGGTAACCATATTACCAAATTTTGGCTCCTGGTGGTTTAGTGGGTAATAAAGGTGCTCCAGTCGGATTGAGCTGGTAAAGGTTTATATCCAAGGGGTGGTTGGGGTTTATTGCACCCATAATGCCACTCAGGGATGAGTGAGGCTGGTCACTCTCATCTTTAACGCCAGGACCAACTTTCCTAGCCCCGGGCTCCTACGCTCCTCATGGAGAAACGTAGGATTAGATGATGGATGGATGGATGAAACTAACAGTATGACAGTACAGTAATCACTGTACTATCCGGACGCTCACTTTCTGGACTACCCACTTACCTGACATTGTGGGCCTGGACCTTCGGAACCCCCCCAAAATCCGAATTTTTTCCCACCCGTAATTTGAAATTGCCCCGCAGCGCCAAACAGCTGTTTACACCACAGCCCCTTCACCCCTTCCCTCCTCCCCTCTCCCTCCTCCCCAGTCAGGGTTGCCTTTTGGTATTTTTGATTACCAAATGTCGGCCAATTTGGTATTGAAAAGTTCGTTTGGTAGTGAATCAGCATGATCCATTATCAAACAGACTTTTCACATGTATATAGATATAGAGAATGGAGATGGTGAACTGTTTGCTTTCTCTGATTAATCTGCTAGCATACATAGCGCATAAATAAACATTCTGCTGATTTTAAGGGGAGTGATTATTTCCATTTGTATATACATATAATTAGTGAAGAATAAATGCATCCTTTAATAATCTGGTAATGAAAAGTTAAATTTGGTAATGAAAACTGAGGAGTTTGATAATGTGGAGGAGCTCAGATCTGGCAACCCTGCCCTCAGTTACTGCCTAAACACTGTTCATCGCAATCGATGCCTCACGTGTTCGTTTTTGTGAATAAACAGCGAACAAACTGCAATGCCTCACCACTAGACCACATGGGAATTTACTGTGTTGTGCATTGTTAAGAAATTAGAATTCTGAGTGCAAAGGATTAAGTGTGGAGTGCAAACTGGCAGTAGAAACTGGTGTGGCACAATTAAGAACAGAATGTGCAGTGTTAAACAATTATAACTCACAGTGCAAAGAATTAAGTGTAGCACAACACTGGATTACTGTACGTGCTTCAAGAGCATTTTCACCACCACCAGAGCCTGCGAGGAGGCGGCTACAGACGTGCTGTAAGTACCATGTACACTTAAATATTTTCCATAACCACATCTAATTCTTCATTCTCTGGTTCCTTTTCATTTACAGTATTTCATGCTGTATGACCATTATTGGTGTGAATAGGGTCTTAAATAGGTTTAAATAGATGCTGTGCTTATCTGGTAGGGAGTTATTTAGGTGGCTTTCAAAGATAGGCTGGGTTAGGGTCCTTAAGTACCGGTCCAGGAGCTAGGGGCCCACTTTCCGGACATGCCTTTGGCTCTGTTACATTGGATAGTGGAGGGATTACTGTACTGTAGTACTGCAGTTGCAACCTCAGTAATTGGGTAGTATTTTTTTCATAGATTTTTTTTGTTTTTTTTTTTGTTTTTCAATACTGCACTGAATTTTTTATTTTTTTTAGGCGCAAGGGAAACTTTTAGGCATAGTAAGGATGTAGGGGAAATATGTAGGTACAGTGTAGGCTGGCCGTGATTCTGTCATGTCCTTCCTGGTAGGATGATCTAGAGAAGGAACATACAGCTGTTTATACCTCCCTGCAGTCTTAACTGTGCCAGACGTACTGATCACCATATTTCATGTAAGTTTGTAAATGTATTCCAGGAAAATATTGACTTTATTGAGTGATAACCCTATAACCAACTAATGGTTGCCTGGTGGTGTATTGGATTAAGGTGCTCCAGTTGGATGTTGCCCATAAGAGTTTATGCTCAGGTGCCAATGACTGATCACTCCCACCTTAAATGTTTGCATTACATAGCTTAGCCCTGGACCCCTATGATCCTTACAGAACATGAGGTACAGTGTACTGTATATATATATCAAAACAGTGCAAAGCGTATCTGTAAAGAAAAATATAGTTGGTTATACTCATGATATATGAGTAGAACCAGGAATCTGAAGGTTTGAATGAGAAGTGAATTTTTGTGTGGCCTGTTTCACTGGACATGCTGTTTAGTTGTTTGACTTTTGTATTTGCTCATTCCTTTTTTCTGGGTCCTTCCTCTCTCGATCTTTAAGTAAGGTGGTTGTGATGATTTTGGATCCTACCTCATCCCATCATTTTAGGTGGGAATAAGAGATGAGATGACAGTGATAGTCCTTTCATAGAGGTAAAATATTCTTGTCATGTAGGTATTTGTTGTCTGCTGGTAGTTTTAAGAACTGTAGGTGTTGGAAATAACCTTCATTAACTTCTTTGGAAATAATAATAATAATAATGATGATGATGATGATGATGATATGATGATAATAATAATAATAATAATAATCTCCACTTGATGTAGTGCTGCTCTCGGGTAACTGCCCATTCCTCCCTTCCTTCTTTCCTTCCTTCCTCTTGTCTTTTTTCCCTCTCTCTTTCCTCTTCCTTCTGTCTGCGGGTGACTACACTGAGTGACTAGCCAGACCATTTACTACACTGGGTGGCAACCATATAACCAACCTATTGCGCATGGTGGTTTAGTGGGTAATTAAGGCGCTCCAGCCGGACTGAGCCTGTGTAGGTTTACATCCAAGAGGTGGTTGGGGTTTCACGTAATGCCACTCAGGGATGAGTGAGGCTGGTCACTTTCATCTTAAAGGTCAAGACCAACATGCCTAGCCCCAGGCTGCTCCGCTCCTCATGGGGCAACACAGGATTAGGTGATATATGTATGTATAATAATAATAATAGTTTGATAATTACAAGAATAGGCTAAGGAAAAAAAAAAAATCTTCATACAGCAGTGGTTTATTGAGGAGCTACTGTAACAAAACTTTAAAATCCCAAATTAAAAATATCATAATTGCAACATTTTGGTTTCCAGGACCCATCATGTATCGACTCACACTTGGAATTGACCCAAGGATTATCACTGGTGCATTCATTGAGTGACAGTCCAAGCGGAAGGCCAGACTGGTCACTGGAACGGCTTTTTTCAGCACCACTTCTTTATTCCTGTCCTCTGGCCATCATCTCTAAGATCTATGTTGATATTACTGAAAACAAGGTCAGTCGTAACTTTAATTCGCCGAAAGGTTTTCGGACACATTTGAATTTTATATTTCATTAGCACCAAGGATAAAGATAATGAGTTATCAGTGCCTCATGCGTTTGTACAGAATTTATCAGTAGGTGGAGTCACCTGCTATCCACTCACACGATTAAGTACTACCTTCAACTTTTCTTGATGATCGGGAAGGTATAATATTGTCCTTTACTGTCCATATATGATCTGCATGCTATCTAAGCATAACATGCAGGGCATATTGGCATACAGTAGTTATATTTCACCTTTACCTCCCACATTGTATGATGCAGGTATTCACATAACTGTTTGCACATTGAGAAAGAGATTAATCTGGCACAGTACTGTAGTTCTTTCTGAGTGTCATGTCCTGAAAAAATTATAGAAATTTGATATAGACCCCCCCCCCCCATGATAGCAGAATGTTGGTACAGTGGTAGTTGTACTGTTCGTTACCGTACAGTATGTGTTTATGTCCAAATAGTTATGCTTCTAAGGTGGAGCCAGGATTCCAGAGATTTGAATGTTGTGTGGATGATTGTGTTGCCCATTTATATACAGTATATATATATATATATATATATATATATATATGTATGTATATATATATATATATACAGGTAAACCCTTAATTAATGCGGGGGTTACGTTCCCAGACCCTTCGCGTATGTGGTAAATTCACGTATATGTTCTGCCCTTGTGTGCACATAGTTACGCATGTCTACTAAGTATATTACATCTGAATAATACTGTTTATGCACTACATACACCTTATAAACTAGTATAAAGTATGAAAAACAACAAAAATGTAAGAAATTTAACACTGAAACCTGACAAGCACAGGCATAGGTTGAGACACTTCAGCAGTCTGGCGCACAAACCCTCACTGCCTCCCATATGCTACATTCTGCCTTCTTTATTGTCCAAACAGTTGACACATTCACTCCAAACATACGGCTCCGAGCCAGTTCACAGGTGTAGGTGGAGACACTTTAGCACAGTCTGGTGCACTAGCCCTCAGTGCCTCCTGTATGCTGCGTTCTTTATTGTAAGAACAGTTGACTCACCCCAAACACACGGTTCTGAGACAATTCACCATGAAGTCAATTCACCATCAAAACATGGACGATTCCCTGTCATTCTATAAATATACTTATTATTGATTAATTAATACTTTAATAACTAATTTTCAAGGGGATTTTATAACTCATATAAGTAAAAAATTAATGTACTGTACTTGCTAAATAAACTGGTATGTAAATAAATGATGGGGAAACGTCCTGACGGAGAATTGTCGCCGACATTCCTCCCTTAAGTTTGTCCAACACTTTAACTTTCTCTGTCAGCAACATCACTTTACGAGTCCATTTTGGTGTGTTACCACATTCATCACTAGCACTACGCTTAGGCCCCATGCTGGGAGACAAGGCAAGCAATCACTGGAAGGCAGAAAAATAAGCCACAAATAATGATTCGCGAGTCACGCATGGTTCGACCGTTGGATTCAAACTGACTGTGTGGTGCTTGGTAGACCGACCTCCCACACACACACACACACACACACACACACACACACATACATACATACATATATGTATGCACACAGGCAGCAGGTAGGCATTTTTATATTTTATTTATTTCTCTTGTATATTAAGATTATTTATTTGAATACTATAATTTTATGTTTTAATTATTGTACGAAAAATTCGTGGATAACCGAAATCGTGTGAAAAAAGTTCGCGTGAATTAAGGGATTACCTTTATATATATATATATATATACATATATATATATATATATACAGTATATACACAGGTATACCCTGGTTTAACAATGCAATTGGTTTGGTAAAAGCCCATCGTTAGGCGGGGTATCGTATATCAGGGTAAATTTAACATTTCTCAGACTAAAGCCAACAAATAAAATCTGAAAATCATCAAATATGTCTGAAAAAAATCAAGATTAGTAAACTGTACCCCAAAATGACAATGTTCACTCAACCTATGGCTAAAACACATTAATCTAAGTCTATAAACAGTTTGTAAATCAACCTAAACACAATTTTAGTCTAAAATACAATCAATATCAGTAATAAAAATTGAAACCCCTCATTAAACCGGGGTTTGGCCATCGTTAGGCGGGGTATGGTGGTATTTCTGCCCCTATTGTTAAGCCGGGGTATCTCATCTAGGGGTATCACATATCAAGGTATACCTGTATGTGGTTCACGATCAGTGTGGGCATGCAACAAGGTTGTGTGATACCCCCATGGCTGTTCAATATATACAGTAAAATCTCAATATAATGGACTTCAATAGACCAGAATTCACTTTTATCAGACTCAAGGAGCTACCAGACTAAATTCCTATATATCAGAAAAAGTCCGATAAATCCAGAAGCGGACAGGACTGCCTGACCACTTCAGCTGTGTTCACCACAATAAGGTAAATAAAAGACATGTATATCAATGTACAGTACAGTAGTTATTATGTATATTATTCCATTTGATTTTTGTAGTAAAGGTATAATACAGCACAGTACTGCAATGATAGCGAAAACAGTTTAAAAACCATTGGTGCGATCCGGACTAATGTCTAATGTATCGGAAAAAGTCCGGGATAGCAGATGGAAGTCCGGATGTCACTTTTATCGGAATTTCGCTTGGGCCCCAGTTAGTCTGTTAGAGTGAGGTTCTCCTGTATATGGATGGGGTGATGAGAGAAGTAAAAACATGAGTAATGGAGTGAGGGATGACGTTGGTAATGAATGGGATGGAATATCTCAGATTTGTTGTATGCTGATAATGCATTGCTACTTGCAAATACCAGACAAGACCTTTTTTTTTTTTTTTTTTTTTTTTTTTTTTTTTTTTTTTTTTTTAATGAAGAGGAAACCAAATTCCAAGGGCTCTTTGTAGACTAGTGCAGAGTTTCACTGATGTCTGTTAGCGTTGTACCTTGAGAGTAAATGTAGAAAAGAGTAAAGTGATGGTAATTGAGAGGGAAGGTACTTCCAGTGTGATATTACAGTGAATGGAGAGAGACTAGAATTGGTGAGAGAGTTCAAGTACCCAAGTACAGTGATAGAAAAGAGAGGAAAATCTGCAAAAGAAGTGGAAAGTAGAGTGACACAAGGAAGGAAAGTAGCTGATGCTATGAAGGCTTTGATAAGAAACAGGCTTGAGTGTTGCAGCTGTGCGAGGCTTACATGAAGGAGTGTTAGTGCCAACTTTAACATATGGATATGAGACTTTGGTGTGGCATGAAAATGAAAAGTCAAGAGTAAGAGCAGTGGAGATGAGACTGCTGAGGAATGTATGTGGAGTACAGAGAATGGATAGGATGTGAAATAATGTGATTCATGAAAGTTGCGGAGTGAGGAAGTCTGTGGACACCAGAATCAAAGAGAGTGCACTGAGATGGTAAGGTCATGTGGAGAGAATGGATAACAGTAGAGTGGTAAAAAAAGGTATATTTGAGCGCATATGAAGGAGGGAGGAGGCGAGGTAGGCCAAGGAGAAGATGGAGGGATATGATGGATGAGTGGATGAATGTGTGAGGAAGAGAGGTATGAGAGTTGGTAGAACTATGGTACCAATAAGAGATCGAGCTGGCTGGATGAATGTTGTGAGAAGAAATGCATAATCAGGGATTTGGCACTCTTTTTTAATGTGACAGCTTTCAGATTGACTCTTTCAGATACTCTTATGTGGAGGTACGGAATGTGAGGAAACTTTTTGACAAATCAGATAGGATCAGTTTACTGTGGGCTTGAATGATGAGTGAATGGAAGCATAGCCCATTGGATTGGGCAAACTTGGGCTGTTTGGACATTTCTACTCCTCACCCTGCCCTAGGGTGGGAAAGGAGGTCCAGATGATGATGATGATGATGATATATATATATATACCCTCATCCTTAGGTTGGAATATGGGCCAGACTGATGATGATGATGATGATTATGGTGATGATGATCTTACTTTGAAAATTAATTAATTTGGTGTTTGTGTTTAGGATTTCCATCAGTTCACCCTTAGTCCTGAACCTGAAACAATAGAGGAGAGTGGTGAAGGAGCCAGTCTGCGTCGGCTGGCTGTGTACGACACTCACGTATCGCTTATGGGGGACACGTTCGATGTGACTGCCTCCTACACCAACCGTCTCATCCACGGCCATGTCCCATCACCACCGCTATATGTGTCACGTTTTGTTACTGGTCAGATTCAGATTAGTTGTGTAGTTGGAGTTACAGTAATTCCTTATTGTAGCCTTTTGCTATAAGTTTATGGTAAATTATTAAAATTACAATTAAAATTCTGTCACTCTTTTAAAGCTGATTTGCTTTTTTTTTTTAATGGAAAAAATTATATTTTGGAACATCACTAACTGTGAATAAGGACTTCCTGTAATGTTAGGATGATGATGATGGTGTTAAATTAAGCATTTACTTCATAACTGCTTGTGACAGGTGGTACATCTACTATTATTCCCATGTCTATCAATCTATTGCCAGATGTCTCAGTCCCGTAAGGGGAGGCCACAAACAAATTGCCTCCATGTCACCTTGTCCAATGCCATTTCACTGCCCTGCTTCCAGCTCACACACCCCTTTCTCATATACCGGTACCTCTCTACTCCATCCCTCCATCTCATCCTTGGCTTCCCCTTCCCTCTCACCCCCCTTCCTCCTCACTAGCATACATTCTCCTCATTAGCCGGTTGCTCTCTATCCTCTCCACATGGCCAAACCACCTCAGTGTACTTCTCTTAATGCTTTCTATCATGTCCATATCCACACCACAATGCTCCTTCACTTCCTCATTTATCAGTCTGTCTCTCCTTGTAACTCCACATGCTCCTTTCAGATAACTCATTTCCACTGCTCTCACTCTTGACTTGTGTTCTTCCAACAAGGTAAGCTTCACTTCTATATATATATATATATATATATATTTTATGTGTTCGACTCTGGGCATAGGCTTCACAGCCTGCTATCAAGGCTTAGCAGTCCTCCTACATACCATACACCTCTACATATCACCACTTCGGCGCTAACATCCATCATCCATCTTCAGTACATGCTAGGGGTGTCTCATACAGGACTGGTATATTGGTATTAGCGGAGGTATTTTATGACATGTCGGCGGGTCTTCTGGTAGATCAGTAAAGCACGATTTAATGAAATTCAAATCCTTAAACTGTTCCCTGCCCGAGCAGGGATTTGAACCTGGGTCCGTCGGAACGGCAGGCCACCTCTCTACCGATTGAGCCACGCCTCCCCCGAGTTGTTAGAGTTGGTATCACAATACTGTCATGCAGTGACTTTTTTTACTTCTATGCTCACTTCCCTGTTCCTTATCACTGCTTTCAAAGAACCAGCAACCTATCATCCCTGTTGTACCCTTTCAAGCACTTCATCCTCCAACTTTCTATCCTTACTCATCACACTACCCAAGTACTTAACGTAAACACACACACATTTTCCATTTCCTCCTCATCCAGCCTCACTGTACATTCATTGACTTCATTTCTCTCAAAGACCATAACTTTCCTCTTCCCTACATTCACCTTTAGATTCTGTTTCTGGCACTCTCCCAAACTCATTCACCAAGTCTTGCGGTTCCCATTCGTCTTCACTTAACAGTACAGTATCATCTGCAAACAACAGTACAGGGAGTTTCCAAACACTGCCCTCTCTCATTAGGGTCACTGCAACATCCACTGCCCTACCTTGTGCCTCTTTCATAACCCTATCCATATACATATTGAACAACTATGGGGACATGACTCATCCCAGTTTCAGTCCAACATTCAAATAGAAAAATTCACTCAGTTCACCATCCACATGCACTACAGCCTTAGCCTCCTCATACATACTCTTCACGGCATTCAACAACTTCCCATTTACTCCATATATTTCTAACACTTTCCATATTCCTTGTCTATCCTCCCTGTCATATGCTTTCTCCAAATCCGTGAAGGCTGCATACAACTTCATTCCCTTCTCTGGAAACTTTTCCACTAAAGACTTAAGAATGAATATCTGATCTACACAACCTCTTCCCTTCCTAAAACCTCCCTGTTCTTCTCCAACTAGTTACTCTATTATTTTCCTAACTCAGTCAGTAAGTATCCTACCATACACTTTTCCTATTACACATAGAAGACAAATGCCCCTATGATTACCACACATTTCTTTTTCACCTACGATGCCTTAAAGTGTTCTATCCATCTGCTCGCCTTTTCTCCCTTCTCCACTAGCAATCTACCATATTTATCTTTCACTCACTGACATACTGTATCACCCTGTCCAACGCTCTCTACCTCTTTCCAGAACATTTTGTTACATGGATGTATTCCCACGTATTCCATCATAATTTTTCTTTGACTTATTTTTTTATTTTTTTATTTTTTTTCATGCACTACTTCTTCAGCCACAACCTGGTATATGATCGTATTGAATGTGATCAGTTGTGGTCAGTGAAAACTTATACACAGTTTTGGGTTAAAAATAGCAGAAGTCACTAATGTGATTTTTGCGATGGCCACAGAGGATGATCCCGTGAGGATACATGCCATCTGTCCAAGACAGTCATATGTTTGAGCCTTGATGGGCACCCACTGTTGACATGAGCATTGAAATGCCAGTCTATCTATCTGTTTCTAACCAGATTCCATAATCCCATAAGGGGTGGCTGTTTTTCTTTTGAGTTAGTTGTATTATGGGGAGGGGCACAATGCCTCCGCCAACCCATTTGTTGACGTGTGGGGAGCACATATGGGTTAGTCATATGGTTACCACCCAACATTGATAATGGTTTCTTGGCATACAAGAAAACATTAGGCTTGTCACTCAATGTAAACCCACCTGAAAAGGAAAGTAGAGTTATAAAAAGTGACAGGAAAGAAAGGAGAAACAGGAAGAGAGGAGGGCAGACAGAGGAAATGAATGAAAAAGGTGAAGGAAGAAGTAGGCAGCACTACATCGAGTGATTGAATGATGGTTGCTGCCACCTACCACCTTGAATGTAGAGGTGTACCGACTTATCAGTATCGAAGGTATTGGCCCATTTTTAGAGTATCGGTATCAGAATGGGTATCGGCTGATTCTCTGCCAATACTACCAATACTTAAAAGGAAATTAGTGCATAGCATATCACTCACTGGATGTTATTTTGTTAAATAGAATTTGGATGTTTTATAGGGATGAAAAATACATTTTTGGTAATAGCCAATTATTTAGTATCATATTATTTTGAGCACAGTACAGTACATGGTGCATAGTAATACAGTATATTCTTTGGTAATGAGCCACATCTGCCACCATGGACATGTACAAGACAGGTTGGTAGTCTTGCATCACTGGCTCAGGGCCTGGCCACAGTCCTCAGATGGTAGGCACCACCCTCCCTCACTATCCACACACAGTCCTCTGCCTGCATGAGTTACAGTTTCACAGCTTTTATAATTTTTTCTTATTGATACGTATAGTTGTTTGATTCCATTCGTATTTTTATTTACAATACTACAGCATGACAAGTTTTGGTATCGGTAGTAGTATCGGTCCAATTTTGTGGTATCGGTATTGGTCAAAATTTTGGTATTGGTACATCTCTACTCAAATGCCATCACAAAATAACAGTGCAAGTGTGTGTCGAATAGTGCAGTGTGCGATATTAAGTGGAGAGCTAAGTTTTGTGTATGTGTGTGTGTGTGCATGTGCATGCATGTGTGTGTGTGATACTGAAACTTGTGACTTGGAAAACATTTTATGGAAAACATTGGATCACTTTCCCATCACCTCACCGCATTGTTCTCCTGCTGCCTCATCACATTGCTCCCCACCTGCCACACCACGATGCTTTTCCTTGGCCTTGCTGCATTACTCTCTCCATCATCCATCACCTCCTGACAACCTGGAGTGATTGCTTAGGCCCTCCAGCTGTTCCCAACCTTGGGGGAAACCCATAGTGTCAGTTTGAACCAGTCTGCAACATACCTCAGGTGGTTGGCAGAAATGTGTTTCTGAGATTTTAGATTATGTGGCCTTTGACCTCGAACGTATCCCCATTGAACCCATGTTAAATCAGCATCAATTTACGATTTATCAGTATGTGATTGATTCTTACCTGATGTAACCCAGTCGTAAATCAGGTCATGACTGTATTTGTCTGTTAAGCTTTCCTTCATAGGCTAGCTATAAAGCTAATCAACTAGTTTTCCTAGTACTGTACAGTAGACTCTCAATTATCCGTTGTTGCAATATTCAGCCCAACGTAATATCCAGCGCTGTTGGCTTGGCTCTATTAAAGCAATATCTGGCAAAATTATGCAATATCTAGTGCCTGAAATGGGACGTAATGAGCAGTTCTGTGTAATATCTGGGGTTGGGGTGCATCATTTGTCTCGTAAGCAGTAGCCAGCCTGCGCCTGGGAAAACTCCCAAATGCACTAGCCAGTGAGAACGCCTGCTACGTACCAACCAATCAGAATCCGTTGCTGGAGCAGCTCACCCAGCACGCTAAGCACATTGCTGCGCTTTCATTCTTGCCCATGGATCTTGTAAAGGCGTGTCTGTGCGCACTGCTCTTCTGACCATGCGATTGTGAAACCCTATTGCTATGACTAACTGTAGCATCCTATGCTCGTTATTGATGCAGAGCTTATATCCTGTCAGTGCTCATGTCCTAGTACTCTGCAGTATTGTGATCCTGAAGTTATGACTGCACGTTGTGCAGTATAGTACTGTACTGCACAGCGTACAACTCCAACCTCCATCGATGCCAACACTTGGTGAGTACATACAATGGTACACTATGTACCATATTACTGTACTGTACCATCACAATTTGAGTGTATAGTGGAGGGACTGTAAGAAAATGTTATGGAAAGAGGTTTAGAGAGTAAGACAGGGTGGCAGTGAAGTTAGTAGTGGAGTGAAAGATAAAAATGGTAGATTACTAGTGGAGAAGGGAGAAAAAGTGAGCAGATGGAGAGAACACTTTAAGGAATTGTTGAACTTAGAGAATGGAAGGAATGCGAGTATAAGTGGCTGAGGAATGGCTGGGAGAAGAAGGGAGGTGAGAAGACAGGAAGAAATCAGTAGGATAGAAGTTGTGGAAGCAATGAAGAAAGTCAAATTGGGGAAAGCCCCAGAAATTGATGGAGTGTGTGGTGAAATGCTGAAGCATGGGGAAGAGATAGTAGTAGAATGGATGTGGAAGATGTGCAGATTGGTCTGGGAGGAAGGTAGAGTCCCGGAGGATTGGAAGTCAGGTATAATTATTCCCTTGTACAAAGGAAAAGGGGAAAAAGAAGTGTGTGGTAATCATAGGGGCATTTGTCTCCTTAGTGTAATAGGAAAAGTGTATAGTAGGATACTTATTGACAGAGTTAGGGAAATAACAGAGGAATTAGTTGGAGAAGAACAGGGAGGCTTTAGGAAGGGAAGAGGCTGTGTAGATCAGATATTGATTCTTAGATCTCGAGTGGAAAAGTTTCTAGAGAAGGGAAAGAAGTTGTATGTGGCCTTCATGGATTTGGAGAAAGCATATGACAGGGTGGATAGACAAGGATTGTGGAAAGTTTTAAGAATATATGGAGTAGATGTGAAGTTGCTGAATGCTGTGAAGAGTATGTATGATGGTGGTAAGGCTGCAGTGCATGTGGATGGTGAACTGAGTGAATTTTTTTCTCTTTGAAGGTTGGGTTGAAACAGGGATGTGTCATGTCTCCATGGTTGTTCAATCTGTACATGGATGGGGTAATATAAGGGCAGTGGATGTTGGAGTGGCCCTAGTAAGAGAGGGTAGTGTTTGGAAACTCCCTGTACTGTTGTTTGCAGATGATACTGTGTTGTTTAGTCAAGACGAAGGGGAGCTGCAGGGCTTGGTGGATGAGTTTGGGAGAGTGTGTAAGAAACGGAATCTAAAGGTGAATGTAGGGAAGAGTAAGGTGATGGTCTTTGAGAGAGGTGAAGAAAGTACGGTGAGGTTGGATGGTGAGGAGATGGAAAATGTGAGTACGTTTAAGTACTTGGGGAGTGTGATGAGTATGGATGGAAGTTTGGAGGGTGAACTGCATGAAAGGGTATAACAAGGAAGAATGGTTTGCTGGTTCCTTGAAAGCAGTGATAAGAAACAGGGAAGTGAGCATGGAAGTGAAAAAATTACTACATGACAGTATTGTGATACCAACTCTAATGTATGGAAGTGAAGCTTGGACGTTGTTGGAAGGACACAAGTCAAGAGTGAGAGCAGTGGAAATGAGTTATTTAAGAGGAGCCTGTGGAGTCACATGGAGAGACAGGCTGACAAATGAGGATATAAAGGAGCATTGTGGTGTGGATGTGGATGTGACAGGAAGCATTGGGAGGAACACACTGAGGTGGTTTGGCCATGTGGAGAGGATGGAGGGTGAGAGACTGATGAGGAGAGTGTATTTGAGTGAGGTGGAGGGGGGAAGAGGGAGGGAGAGGCCAAGAATGAGATGGAGGGATGGAGTGGAGAGGTATATGAGAGAGGGGGTGTGTGAGTTGGGAGCAGGGCAGTGAAATGGCGGGGGACAGGGTGACGTGGAGGCGATTTGTATGTGACCACTCCGTATGGGATTAAGGTGTCTGGCAATAGATAGATAGATAGACCATTACTGCATTGTATTTTATGCTTAGTTTTCATCTTTTACTCATGGGAAAGTTTTTAGGATAGACAGATAGTAGCACAACATCAGGCTCAACGTCAAATGTTGAGCTGGTTGGGGGGCACTATGCAATATCGGGCATTTCACTTTGTTAGGTGCAAGGCTTGGCTGAATTACACTGGATAATTGAGAGTTTACTGTATGTACATTGCAACACGTACTAATTGTATGGAAAACTGTGATAATTTTAGAATGCATCTCTGAAATAATGACTACCTAAATGTGAGTAAACATTATTTCTTCCAACTCATGAAGAATCCACTGTGCTGTCACCATAATGCAGACGTTTATGGCCGATATACCACAACACACTTTATGCACATCACTTTCATAAGACAGTCACCCATCATAATTGCAAAGATCTCTGATCAGGCTTCGTGAAGTCCAGGTGATCCTACGACAACAGCAGCTGTGACAGTCCAGTGTTGCTTTCACGTATCGTATTATCTTTGCAGGATATGGGCAGGAAGGTGGAAGTATTACAGTTCAGTTTGTCAACACAGGGCCGACTCCTTTAACTGTTGTGTATTTAGAGGTGTTACCATGGTACCTCCGTCTCTTCCTCCACACCTCACACTCAGAACAGCAGCTTCAGTCACGTGAGTCATATTTTGTAATGTTTTGCCATGTACTAGTTAGACTTACCAATTGTTTATGCTTGTTATTTGCTACCAGTTTAATGTGAAGGACCTTTTTTGTTCTTGGTGTGCCTTCATATCAGCATAGGAGGCTAACTGTACTCTGTTTACCTTAATTTGGGCTAAAATTGCTGTCTTCATCATGATAGCTGAACTGTAACAAGACAATAGAATATGATGGTCATCATGAAGAAGTGCAGTGGAAAGGATGTAGAGCCATAGTATTGTCTTATTATGTCACTGAGTCTTTGAAAATAAGCTGCAAAAGGATGAAAATCTCTTGCAAATTGAGGTGGACGAACTCTCACCTGCCAGTTTATTTCTGCACATGGCACTTTGATGTTCTGTTGTATGTTATTTGTGCTATGTTTTTCATCACCAGAATGACATAAATTAAACAAGAAAAAAAATAATAGTGAAATTTTCAAAATATATTACTAAGGAAGAGGTTAGAAAGCTCTGTAAATCACTGAGAATTCAGCTTTAGTATATTATGTATAAGAATGGTTGGAGCATTTGCTGTAATCTCTGTATTGGCAAAAATATTGACACAACTCCTTATCTTTGTGGCAGTTTATGTTGCTAAGCTGGTAACAGCACGAGATCGTGAGCGTGGGTGGCTTTACGAGGCTGTGTTAGAAGTACCAGGAGGTGGTGGAACTGTAGAGCTCTGTCTGGAGTTTTCCCGGGCTCTCCTAAAGTGGCTCGAGTACCCACCTGATGCTAACCATGGCTTCTACATTCCGGCGGCCACTGTCTCCTGCCTCCTACCCACTGCCCGCAATGTTTCGGCTGATGTTACCCTTGGCTCAACGCTCAGAGAGAAGTGAGTTTAGCAATTTATGTCTGCATTATTCTGAGGCTGTTTATTTATACAGTAATCCCCCGATTACAGTAATCCCCCAATTATCCAACGCCACATTTAGTGACAATTGTCTATCAGTCTGCATATAGCCAGATGCCATAATCCCATAAAGGGTGGCTGTTTGACAAGTTACTTGTTTTATGGGGAGAGGCACTAACCCTCTGCCAACCCGCTTGTTGACACATAGGGAACATGTAAGGATTGATTATATGGTTACCACCCAGCACTGTAAATGGTTTCCAGGCATGCAGTTGGGTGCAGAAAATGAGGAGAGTGTGAATGTTGGGGGTAGGGTTTTGAGTTGCATACCAGAAAAGACCTGGGACAACATCTTCGAGTGTGACCTCAGGGGCAAAGGGCTGAATAGGAAGGCTGCCAGAGAATGAGCTGCATGGAGAACTGCCATTAGGTGGCCAAGCAAGCATGTTAAGAGTCTTTATAGATGATGAAATATGGATGTATCTGGAGCCTTTTCACTTGCTCATAGCCTACCCCATGCCTGCTTCATTAGTCATTGCTTGGTATGACAGAAGGTCAAGGTCTGGCCCACCATACTTCAGAAATTCACCTTGTCCACAGCAAGGTACATACTGGGCTGAGTTTGTGTGTCTTAATATTAGACATGCACTCTTTCATATGGTACACATAAAATTTATTTGTGACGAATATTCATTGTAGCTACATTTTTGCGTAAGTTCCTCCTTCAAAATGGGAAAATATGGAGGCTTTTGACAGGTAAACTATGGTAGATATTGACCTGAAAACTTGCGCACCCATAGTGCAGCCTGCTCTCATTAATAAAATACCCATAAAATTGGGCTTTGGAAAAAATGATATACAGTATATGCATTTTTATGTGGTAGGTGGAGGCATTCACCATCCACTCACTCGATTGGGTGCTGCTCTCAGGTGATTGCCCTTTCCTCTCTTCCTTCCTCTTCTGTCTGTTTCCTTCATTCTTTCCTCTTCTTTCTGCCTATGGGTGACTTTGCACTTACTCTTCTGTCTTTCTTTCCTAAATTCTTTCCTCTTCCTTCTGCCTGTGGGTGACCCTACACTGAGTGACAAGCCAAATGGTTTGCTGTACACCAGGAAACCATTTACTTTGCTGAGTGATAACCAGATTATGGCGCCTAGTGGTTTAGTGGGTAAATAAGGCGCTCCAATCGGATTGAGCCGTTGCAGGTTTATATCCAAGGGGTGGTTGGGGTTTATTGCTCAAGTAAAGCCACTCAGGGATGAGTGAGGCTGGTAACTCTCATCTTAAATGTCAGGACCAACCTGCCTAGCCCTGGGCTCCTATCCTCCTCATGGGGCAACACAGGATCAGATGATGGATGGATGGGTGGATGTGCATATTTTTTTTTGTCTGTCCAAAATTACTAAACTTCAAAACACTGCAGTGGTTGAACTTTGACATATATCAGCCTGAAAATTGATATACATATACAGTATATACTTTATCATATCATCTACCAATCAGCAAGACAAGAAATCAAATATGTGAAACTTACGTCGTCTTCCATATTTGTGTATTTATTTGTTTACTTACGCGTGCATGGGGTGCAGTTTGGATTTCCAGTGTGCCACAGTCTGTGGGTTGTGTGTAGTAGTACTTCTACTGTTAACATACATTTGATTCTACTTCTACAGCGAACAGCCACTGTACAGTCAAATCAGGGGACTTTTACAGTGAAAGGTATGAAAAAAATTATCCATGTTAATAACTGATTTTGAGAGATTTGGCTATCAAGTTGTTGTTGTTGTTGATCATCCCCAGTCATTTTGGCTGGACAGACCCATCAGCCATAGGCAAGCAACTGCCCCTGCAGGGGAAAAGTGGAGGGTTCCTAGTTGTCTCTCCACCCAGTTAACAGGGGCATTGTAATAGGCTTCACTTCACCCTGTTCATTAGACATGTCACTCTGTGTTTAGCCACCTGAAGTGAAAAGGAGAGAAATACAAAAGCATATAATAAATATGACCTCAGATCTTGTAGCTACCATCTTGTCTCAACAGTGTTTTAGAAGGGCTCAGATACCGGCAGTTTTTTGTTATGATGAACTGAATATAGGAGAATACTGCTTTCCTGACTATCAAGTTTACTGACAGTTCCATGTCACTGTTGCTTCCTACCATCCTCATTTCCTGTTCCTCCAGGAATGTCAGAGAGTATCCTTCCATCTCATATCCTTTTGTTATGTGCTTCATATTCCTATCACATACAGATTTTCCATTACTATATCTGGCAAGGAAGTGTTTGTGATAGTACATGCCCACAAAACTTTCATTAACCATCATCCTCACTTACACCAGGCTGAAGGTAGGGGGCGGACAGAGCTTTGTGCGGGTTCACACCGAGACACTGTTGGTGAGTTTGCCCACACCGGACTTCTCCATGCCATACAATGTCATATGTCTGGCCTGCACTGTCGTTGCTCTTGCCTTTGGACCCATCCACAACATCACCACCAAAAAGTTTGTGAAGATTAATTGTTATTGTGTTTGGTGTTTGCTTATGTAGTGTATAATACTGTGTAATATTTGTGGGTGTTTTTATATACAGTAAATGAATAATTAACTCTTTCAGTCTAATGGCTTATGTTATACTGTATTGTATTTTATCGCTGCTACTTCTAGATAATTATGTTCATTTAAAGAGATCACCCTAGTAGTGAAAGAATTTATGAAGGCTAAATCAAACCCTCCTAGATCGAAGTTATTTCTTATACTCAGTATAATCATCTGCACATGGGTAGAAGAAAAAAGTCTCTGTATTGAAGGGGCTAAGCATTCTCCAGCATGGGGATTTTTCCAGATTACATTGCTGCCTCAGAAGAGTATGATTTACATAATGATCTAGTGTGACATACCCATAATGCATTTTAAGTACCATTATTAATATTTTATGTTTCAGTGATTAAGTGACATGTTTAATAGGATATTGTGTTTGATAGTTGTACTTTTATGCTTTTCCCTCTCTGTTTCCAGAGCTTAGCTGACCCCTTACCTTATAATGAGGAGTGCCTGTACTCTGCACTAACTAAATTTGTGTGCTTTCAGGCTGGTGTTAAGGAAAGTGGAGGCTAAAGATCCACCACTTCAGAGGCTTCTGGGGAAAATCCGGCAGTTCCTTGGGAAAATTGGTAGAGGGAAGGAGAGGAAGGATGGGGTAAATGAGGGAGGGAAGGATCCTGTCGTCGTAGAGCAGAATCCAGTCTTTGATGATCGGCAAGAGGATTTGGAAGATATAGCAGAGGAAGAGGAGGAGGACAAAGAGGAGGAGGAGGTGAAGGAGAAGGAAAAGACAGAATGTAGGCATAGAAAAATTATAGCAAAGGCAGATAGATGAAATGAAGTTTAGGAGAATAATTAAAGATATGACGATGATGTATAAGTGATAGAGAGTACTGGTAGCTCATGTTAAAAAAAAAAAAAAAAAATGGTTGTAATAATAGTTGTGAATACTGTGTGTTTGTAGCTTGTTTTTCTAACTGATATCAGTGTTTAAAAACGTAGGAGTTGCAGTTACTCTCATGGTCTTTATATCTAATTTGATTCTGAAGTCAGTATTTTGCCATTTACACTAGCACATTTTCAACCAGGTACTATATGTTTCATTCTTTCATTTCAATCATCATCTAATCCAGTGTTGCCCCATGAGGAGTGTAGGAGCCTGGAGCTAGGGAAATTGGTCCTGACATTTAAGATGAGAGTGACCAGCCTCACTCATCCCTGAGTGGCATTGTGTGAGCAACAGACCCCAATCATTCCTTGGATATAAACTTGCAGACTCAATCTAATTGGAGTGCCATAATTACCCACTAAACCATCAGGCACCATAATTTGATCTGTCATGATTAAGCGTTTTTAGATAGGGGAATCTGGAGGACACAACCTGGCCAAAAACCCCGGTTATATGGTTACCACCCAGCATAGTAAATGGTTTCTTGGGTACAGGAAACCATTTGGCTTGTCACATAGTTTAGAGACCATAAGGCATTCCTACACTGAGCGAGTGGATGATGGATGCCCCCACCTACCGCCACACAAGGAAGGAAAGTAGCTAGTGCTATGAAGACCTTGATAAGAAACAGAGGCATGAGTATTGCAGCTGTGTGAAGAATACATGAAGGAGTGTTAGTGTCAGCTTTAAAATATGGATGTGAGACTATGGTGTGCCATGAAAATGAAAAGTCAGGAGTGAGGCCAGTGGAGGTGGGACTGCAGAGGAATGTATTTGGAGTACAGAGAATGGATAGAATACGAAATTAAGTGATTTGTGAAAGATGCGGAGTGAGGAAGTCCGTGGACACCAGAGTCAATGAGAGTGTACTGAGATGATATGGTCATGTGGAGAGAATGGATAACAATAGACTGGTGAAAACGGTGTATCTGAACGAATTTGAAGGAGGGAGGAGGCGAGCTAGGTCAAGGAGAAGATGGAGGGATGTTGTGGATGAGTGTGTGAGGAAGAGAGGTATGGAAGTCGGTGAGGCTAGGGGACTGACAAGAGATTGAGCTGGTTGGATGAATGTTTTGAGAAGAAGTGCGTGATCAGGGATTTGGCACCTTTTTTTAATGTGATGGCGTTCAGATTGACTCTATTGGATGCGTTTATGTGAAGCTACAGAATGTGGTGAAAGTTTTTGGCGTATCAGATAGAGCCAGGATTTCAAGGGCTTGAATGGTGAATGAATGGAAGCATGACCCATTGGACTGGGCACACTTGGGCTGTCTGGACGTTGCTGCTCCTGACCCTGCCCTAGAGTGGGTAAGGAGGTCCGCATGATGATGATGATGGTTACCACCCAGCTTGGCAAATGGTTTCCACATGTACATGAAACCATTTGGCTTGTTACTCAGTATAGAGTCACCCTTAGACAGAAGAAAGAGGAAAGAATGATGGAAAGACAGAAGAGGAAGGAATGAAGGAAGAGAGGAAAGGGCAGGCACCTGAAATCAACAGTACATCGAGTGAGTGGATGATGACCACCTTCCCCTACCAACTTATAAGTGATGAATTGCTAGCATTGGAAAAGCATGTGGTATAGAATAGTTCATAGTATAATCATTAGAAGTCTCCCCCCAATTTTCCCAATGTCTGTTCAGCAGCCAAGAGAAAAGATAGCTATCATCAGGTTGAAGGGTAAGGGTGCTTGGTGGTCTGATGGTTACAGTGCCCCTGTTGTGTCAAACCAGCCTTATGAATAAGTTGGAAACTTAGGAGGTAAGAGGTGGTCCAGTAGATTAACCCCATCACACCCATGCTTCAGGGGGTCATGTAGCCCGCTGATCCCCCCCCCCCTCCCCCGACCATAAACCTGCATAAAGAATACTTAACAGAAAATCCTTATTTTGTCTTCAGTAAAGTGTCATATGTTCCCTTTCTTTATAAATGCAATATTTATGACATACCCGGAATATTCATTACGTACACACATTTAACTTACCTACTGTACACGTGCATTTCATCAGTTGTAACTGGTCTCCATTTTAGGCCATGTACTTTACCTTTACTAGGATTCACAGCCCAGTACACATCAGCCCTCTCATTCACCCATGAACACAATTTTGACATCACTTTGTCATCAAGAAAATGACTAAAAGCAGCCCCAGGGGAAGCAAAGGTAGGGGGCATCATATCCTGGGCAGCACCGTCACTGAAGGCAGGAATGGCATCCGGCCATTGGTCTGCAAAAATGTCGACCAGAAACCTCCACCCACTCTGCTCAGTCGGGTTATCTTCCCTCCATAATTCATTATCACTTAAGGATAACTCACTGTCAGTACTATCATCCTCACTGGACTCCCCTGGCACATATGTTGCATCAGAATATTCGTCACTACTGTCTGACATGGCTGTGTATTCATGAACACAATCACAGAAAAAAATCACAGTAAATTCCCGACATGGCAATGCACAGATACGACTATTGACATAATCCTATCCCCTCGAGTGGCAGACACAGACTGAGAGCCAAGTACAAAGTAGGAGCCAATAAAACTTTATGGTGAGCAGTGACGTTTCAGATGACACCATTTGTCTCAGCTGTCATTGGTTGGTGGGTGGAACTTATTTTTCTTTCCCAGTGAGGTATGCCAGGCTCAAAGAATGCATATGGGTCAATAAACCCCATCCAAATACATACAGATGTTATGGGACGTAAAGGGCTACGTCATGGGCAGCATTACTCTGCACTTTGTGAACATAAACACATACATCACGGATGTGAAGGGGTTAAAGTGCACCAACGAAATGTTCTCAATAAGGGTTAAAGTTCAAGAGATGCTTGGGGCTTATTGCCCTCACAGTGCCACTAGTACAAGTGACAGGTTGTTTGCTTTAAATGTCAGGACTGAGAAGAGCCTAGACATCATGCCCCTGTGCTTCGGATAAGGCAATAAAAGACTGGATGATGGATGATTAGTATCTTTAATACCAAGTTAAACTACCCATTGTAACACATGTTCTTTATGATTTCATAGTAATTTTCATCTTTCAGGGACGAAGGTTAGAACCTTGTGATCTTAAGGACTTTCTTTGGGGGAAGCAGCCTAGGTATATAGAGATAGATAGATAGATGTTTTTCCATTCTTTGTTTCCAGATCCTACCTCACTCCCCCTTTTCAGGTGAGAGTAAGTGTTGAAATGATGATTATGATGATGATGATGGTAATACATTCCAGTATGATTATGTACCAGTATTATATTCTAATAAGGTCACATTGTATATATGACAAGAGAAGTGAAATGGTTTGAAACTGCTTGTTTGGGGGTTAACAGTTCTAATATTTTTCAACACAGTAAACTCTCAGTTATTTATTGTTGCAGTATCCAGGCCAGAGCAATATCCGACTCTACAGGCTTGGATCTATTAACCCCTAAAGGTCGGTCATTGTTCTGGAACGCGTGTCATGGGGACATCGGTCCCCGTTCCAGAATGTTTAGACACTCTTACGTTCTCAGCCACTGCTCTACAATAAATAATCATAAGACATTGGAACACCACTCATTTTAAAGCTAAAGAGTTGTACTCTGCCAGCTCTAAACATTTTTATGATAGGTTTAATAGTTTTCATAGGAGCAATTTTTTAAAAATCACTCCCCCCCCCCCTCCAAAAAAAAAAAAAAAAAAAATGCTTGCTCCTGACGGTCAATTTTATAAACAGTGCCCGATCCCAAGGGGTTAAAACAATATGCGGCAAAATTATGCAGCATCGAGTGCCAAAGCAGGACGTAACCGGCAGTTCTATGCAATATCCAGTGTTGAGGCATATCAATCGACTTGTAAGAAGTAGGCTAACCAGCCGGCACCTAGGAAAACCCCGAAATGTGCTAGTCAGTGAAAACACCTGCTAAGAGCCAGCCAATCAGAATCCATCACTGGAGCAGTTCACCAGGCATGCCTAGCATACCTCTGCACTTTCATTCTCACCCGTGGATCTCATAGAGTAAAGATGTGGCTCTGCGCCCTGCTTTGCTAACCAAGCAGTCACGAAACCCTAGTGCCGTGACTAACTCTGTGGCACAGTGGCATCCTGTGCTCGATTTTGTTGCAGAGCATATGGCTTGTCAGTGCTCATGTCCTAGTGCTCTGTTGAGAGCCATAAAGTATGACTGCATATGGTGCAGTATAGTATTGTCTGCATGGTGTACAACTTTACCCGCCATCAATGCCAACACTTGGTGAACACATACAGTAGCACACTATGTACAGTTCTGTCCTGTATTATTGTAGTGTATCATTACTGTACTGTATTTTATGCATAGTTTTCATCATTTACCAATGGGAAAGTTTATAGTGTAGAGGGTCGAGACTTATGGTATAAGAATATCAGGCTCAACACCGAATGTTGTGCCGATGGGGGTATACTATGCAATATCAGGCGTTTCACACTATTTTGTGTAGGGTTGACTGAATTACAACAGATAATTGAGTGTTTACTGTACAATGTTTTTTAAAAATTTGGATTTTTTTTTTTTTATTGCTTAAATAAATATCTCTCATTCAAGATCAATAAACTGAATTGATCTCAGTGCAGTTTTATTATTAACTATGATGTTTTATGATGTAGGATCAGAAATGATGCCATCAATCCCAAATGGAAAAGCAGTGAGCATGTCCAGTATAGCAGTTTTTATGCTGAAGCATACAGCTGATGATCCTATGCATGTAACTCAGTGTTATCATAGGCAAGGAATCTTTAAATACACTGGGTTTGGACAGAGAAGGGCCTAGTGTCTTGTACTAAAGCAGTTTATACAGTAATCACTCCAATATCCGATGTAATAGAGCCATTGGTAGGTCCGGTTATTGGTTTTGTCCGGATATTGGGCCCCAGCTTATGTACGTGTACTTATGGGCCCTAACTCAGAGAAACACCTATACAACTCCCTCTGGACATGCATAGCACCTATTTAAGACCCAAATCACACCAATAAGGCACATAAATGACTGAAATAAATGCAAAAGAAACATAAAATGAGGGTTTAGAAGTATGTTCATACATTAATAAACATTCTGGTACTTATGGACCCTAACCTAGCCTAACTCAGAAAAACACATTCCTACTGCACATGCATAGCTACTAACACCCTATTTACACCAATAAAGGACATTAAAGAGTGAAATGAGGTAAGTATAGTATGGAAAAAAGTACAGTATGAAACATTCTGGTAAGTATAGTATGGAAAAAAGTACAGTATGAAACATTCTGGCTACTTACAGCAAGTCCCTGGCCACCTCGATGAATAACCGCCTCCTCTCGGACTTTGACAGTAAGAACGATTTCCTGAAGCACTTGCAGTACACACTTCCTGAAGTCTTGCACTGAACTTAGTCAATAACACACAGAAGTCCATTCTCTTCACAGTGTTCACTTTTGTCCAAATAATGCTCCATTGTAACTTAGTGTTGCACTTTAACTTTTCCCAATTTTTTTTATTTTCCAAAGCCAAAACAAAGAAGTCTATTTACGTTAAATTTTTTTTATATTGAGTCTTTTCTCTCAACTTGAAAACCTTAACACAACACACCGTTTTTTTCACTGCACAACACTCAAAATTCCCGTGTGGTCTAGTGGAGAAGTTCTTGCTGTTTATTCACTGTCAGAGTCCGAGAGTATCATTGGCAGGCGACCTAGGGGTGCATCGCTGGGTCGTGGTGATGGCGTACCCACGGCAGAGGACTCTGAAGAAAGCCGCAAACTCACGTCGAACGGTGACTCCACCGTGGCTGATGTGCTGGGCTGTGGCTCAGAGCATGAGGGCCTGTCTTAGGGAGGCAACGGAGTGGAGCTAGGGCTGGGCACAGCGGGGGTCATGGGCCTGAAAAAACTGTCAATCGTTGACTGACGCAAGGAACGACGATTCTGACGATTGATGATGCGCTGCCTGAAAGCACGCACTTCCTCCACGAGTCCCAAGGGCCCCATCTCCCTGTCGCAGTCCGGGTGTTCCAGGTAGTCTAGGACGAACTCTAGATGTTCCCGGAGTGCGCTCAGCTTGGGGATGGCTGGAGTAGTGTCCTGCTGAGAGGAGTCCGCATCATCGTCGCCTTCGTCGTCGGAATCTTCAAGTTCGGTCCTGACACCAGCAACCGAAGACGCGATCTCGATGTCAGACAACGTCTGATACCCAGGATCACCTCGTCGTCATCCAACCACTCACGAACATCGTCCACATCAACATCGTCGCCGTGTGTACGTAGCCGTGCATGGAAGTCATCCACGTCAAACCCCAGAAAATCATACTCCACATCCGTTCCGAGAAGCAGACGAGACCAACCATTTTCAAGAGTTTTCACAGAGACTTCCTTCCATGCACTAGCCCAGTTGTACAGTGCAGACTTGATGTTGTAGCGGCGAAGGTTTTCCAAAGTCCGCTTGCCTCGTGTGTCCCGTCCTTCCCTGCACTCGTCCTCGTCCTCGAGAACAACCATCACCTCGTCCAGGAACTTCCGACGGTATAGGCGCTTTGTTGCCACGATCACTCCTTGTTCCATGGGTTGAATGAGAGCAGTTGTATTAGGTGGCAGAAACATGCACTTAATACGGCCATTCTCAGCAACCAAGTCCTTGTCACACGGGTGGGCAGGTGCATTGTCGAGCAGAAGGAGAGCCTTTACCTGGTCGCAAGGGATTCCCAGTGTCTTCGTTTGGTAATGGATGACCTCCTTGATGAAGTGATGGTGAAACCAGTCTTTGAAAATCACAGCTGTGAACCATGCTTTCAAAGAATGGTACCAGACGACAGGAAGGACATCCATCACCCCACGAAGGCACCGAGGCTGCTTTGCACGGCCAACAACAACGGGCTTAAGCCGGTGCATGCCGTTAGCACTGGCACAACACAAAGCAGATATCCGTTCCTTGGAAAGCTTGCGGCCAGGTACACGCTTCTCCGTCTCCTCGGCTAGAGTGTTCGTTGGCAGCAAGCGATAGAATAGGCCAGTTTCGTCAGCGTTGTAGACTTGACCGAGAGTTAGGGCCTCCCTGTCGATCAAGCCTTTCACCTTGTGCCGAAACTCGTCAACTCCATCCTCGTTAGCATCCTATGCTTGGCCATGTGCTTTACGGTTAGTAAGGCCATGTCGCAACTTGAACACGAAGAGCCAACCCTTGGATGCCTTGAAGTCTAGGGCGTCGTGAAGTCTTGTGAACTTCTCAGCAGCAGCCTTCAGCTCCGTTCCACGTACCATCACACCAGCTGCACGTTGCTGTCGATACCAAATCAACGTCGATCGGTCGATTTCTGCAAACTTGGGGGTAAACATAACCTTCCTTTCCATGTTGCGTTTGCTTCTCGACGAGAAGTCAGCTGTGTACTGCATGAGTTTGTCTCGGGAACGTTTGATATCGAACAAAGTCGACCGGGCCAGGTTGTACTCGCGGAGAATGCGGGAAGAAGACCAACCCGCATCAGTTTTCTCCAATATCTCCCTCTTCTTTTCCAGAGTCAACACCACTCTCTTCCTTTTCTCAGGTGGCGGGGCCATCATCACACACGCTAAGAGGAGGCCCGAGAGCAGCAGGAGGCCCTGCAGCAGGTAGGGCACCACCACAAAAGCGATTACGTGGGCAGCCATTACGAAGAGCGTACGTTCACTCGCGGTGAGAGACAGGCGGGAAGTGGGGAGGATGCAGCGGCGCTCTATCGGACGTCGGAGGAATAACGCACCAAAACAATGCTCTCCCGAGGCGTGCGCGGCAAGTTCAAATTACGGACGGGAAAAAATCGTTTTTTTATTTTTTATTTTTTTTGGGTTTTCGGACCATTTTGGGAATGTTGGATCCCAGGACGATTAGGTCCGGATAGTGGGGATGTTCGGTTGTTGGGCGTCCAGATATTAGAGTGATTACTGTATATGAATTTCCTGTTTGGTTAGGCACATTAGCCTTGGATGGCAGGAGGTCCATGAGAACGAATACCATACTGTGTACCCAAGGCGCTAGGTAAGTCTTGGTGACAGTAATGGGATATGACCATAAAAAGCTGTCTGTGCTACTTTTTAGTGGCACTGTGTCATCACCAGTGAATGAAGGCTTACACAAACATTCATGGCCAAGACCTTTTAAAACAAATATATCCATCCATCCATCATCCAATCCTATGTTGCCTCATGGGGAGCGTTGGAGCCCGGGGCTAGGCAAGTTGGTCCGGACATTTAAGATGAGAGTGACCAGCCTCACTCATTCCTGGGTGGCATTACATGAACAATAAACCCCAACCACCCCTTGGATATAAGCCTGCACATGCTCAATCCGACTGGTGTGCCTTAATTACCCACTAAACCACCAGGTGCCATAATTTGGTTATATGGTTATCACCCAGCATAGTAATGGTTTCCTGGTGCACAGGAAACCATTTGGCATATCACTCAGTGTAGAGTCACCCATAGGCAGAAGGAAGGGGAAAGAATGAAGAACAGAAAGACAGAAGAGGGAGTGCAAAGTCACCTGTAGGCAGAAGGAAGTGGAAAGAATGAAGGAAAGAGAGACACAAGAGGAAGGAAGGCCGAGAGGAAAGGGCAGACACCCAAAGCAGCACTACATCGAGTGAGTGGAAGGTGAGCGCCCCCACCTACCACTAAAAAACAGTAAATGCTTTATAATGGACTAAGCATGGTTATCAGTAAACCATAAAACAGGCATACGTGTGAGGGTTTCCACAGATTCTGCAATTATTTTTCTGAGTCTTTCCCCCTGCCATTTACAATATATGAATGCGAGTCTGCTGAAGTTGTGAAGATTCATTGCTAGTGGGGCTCACTTTTATAGGCCAACTTGATGCACATTGACGAAGGAAAATATGGAAACCTTGCCAGGATCTCACTAGGGGAGTGCCTTCAAGTGGGAAGCAATTATGTTTGTTTTGTTCATTCATTTATAAAGGCTTCAACATTCATGCATCGGCCATGGTCACCTAATGGCAGTCTCCATGCTTCTTAAGCTCTAGCTGCCTCTCTCTTCAGTTTCTTATCCATGAGGTCACATTCTATGACTTTACCCCATGCTTTTGCTGTCTCTCTCTATTAACTATACCTTCTGCATTAGGCTGTCATACAGTAATTATATTCAAGTGCTACTGTATGTGAATATCCTGCTAGGGCATCTGAGACCTTTTTGTGATATCTCCCTTCATCTGAGTCAGGCAGCAGCTTCATCACATGAATTGCTGCTATTACCTTTGTTAGGGTGTGGAATGTACCTTCAGAGTAACCCAGTGGGCAGTAGGGACTAAATATAGTATTCATGGTCTCATGGTGATTTGGGAGAAAGATGGAGTTCAAAACGTTTTGGTAGAAATGATCGAGACTGAATGTGACATCAGGTGCACAGCTGATGTTAGCAGATCTTCCCAGCTGAGGAATGTGGGAATGTTGTTAGTTGGTTTGTGGATACCTTTGACATTGGTACTATATGGCACATCTGTAGCTTGTATGTTACCCCGTTGATTGTTATTTTAGAGTCTGTTTGGTTAACTTAACCATGAGTACTGACCATGATGGTCAGTTGGCAACTCTTGGGATAACAGTTGCCTTTGGTAACAGAACTAATAAAGTACCTTGTAAATTTCAAGGGAACTTGGAAATGAGTCATCTGAGAGGAACATATGGAGTAATGTGGAGAAACAAACAAATGAGGAAGATTAATGTTGACATGGGGGGAGGCGGTGGCTCAGTCGGTAGAGAGGTGGCCTGCAGTCCTACTGGACCCAGGTTCAATTCCCCAATGGGACAGGGAACAGTGTAAAGATTTGAATTTCATAAAATCAAACTTTATCGATCTACCAGAAGATCGGCCGATATGTAAAAATAGCCCTGCTAATACTGTACCAATACACCAGTCCTGTATGGGACAGCCCTAGCATGTATTCAATATGGACCGTGGGTGTTAGCGCCGAAGTGTTGACATGTGGAGGTGTGCAGTATGTAGGAGGACTACTGGAGTTTGGAAGCAGGCTGTGAAGTCTATGCCCACAGTCAGGCACATTAAAAAAAAAAAAAAATGCTGGGAAGTGTTATGGAAAGTACCCTGAGATGGTTTGGCTATATGGAAAGAATGAAGTATGAGAGTTAAGTAGAAAAGGAGGCGGAAACTGAGGATGAAGTGAAGGAATGGGGTCAGATGTACCGGTATATGTGGTGTATGAGGTGTGATGGACAGGGTAACATGGAGGTAATTTGTCCAGGGACATTCCCACCAGAGTTAAGGCATGCAAAGTAGAGAGTTCATGCCCCTCCCGGGCAGCCGCCTTTGCTGGGTGGGGTAACACCCTCCTGTAACCCTAGCAGGGTTATATGATCTATCTAGGTCTAGCCTGGGAGAATAATCCTTTGAAAAGGCCTTCCGGCATCAAAGATTAATTTGTCTACTCAGAATTACATACAGATCTCAGTGCATGTATCAGCTGCCTTTCTAATATGACCGGTAGATATATACCCCTTAGTAAGCAGCCATATTTTGTTTGCTGCCTAGCCATAGGCCTACTGTTCTGAATGATTTTTGATCTTATTCTTTAACCCCTACACGCCGGAGGTTTTCCGATGTTGCATGCTCCTCTGTACAGAGGATTTTGTAATTTTGGAAAAAATACCCTTACTTCCAACCCTATTATCTGCCAAACTATAACAACTAGAGAAAAAAGTAAAGATACATGAGACTCATCAACTCTTCTTCTTTGAATGAAAGTATCCCTATGTTTCCAGGTGGCCCCGTCGATGAGTAAGGATAAGTTAAAGATCAAAGGGTGGCGGGAAGACGCTTGCAGCTATACAAGTCAACCGTCGTTGCTCCAGCCCAGAATCATGACGGCTATAAATATCAACTGGCGCGTAGGGGTTAACCACTTGAATCTGTTAACATCTTGTGTTAATTTATTCCTGCCCTGCCCTGCCCTGACAATTTGGTTCAGTAGGAGAGATCCCTTGTAGTGATGGGTAAATGAAGGCTATAGCCTACCTAGCCCTTCCAGTTAAAAAAAAAAAAAATCCCTCCTAAGCACAATATAATCATCTAGAGGTGGGAAAAAAAAAAATGCATTTGGGATGGGCTTGTACTGCAAAGGGACTGAGTTCTTAGGGAGGAAGAAGGGAGTAGGATGGGAAAGGGAGGGGAGGGGGGAGAGGTAGGTTGGGAAGGAAGAGTGAGGGGTTAGGGAAGGGAAAGGAAGAAGGGAGTAGACTGGGGAGGTGGGGGGAAGAGGGGAGTAGGTTGGGGAGGAAAGGGGAAGCAGGGAGTAGGTTGGGAAAGGGTGGATTGTAGAGGAGAGTAGGTTATGGAGAGAAGTGGGCAGTAGGTTGGGTAAGGGAAGGGATGAAGGCGTGGGTTGGGGAAGAGAGCACGTTGAGGTGGGGAAGAGCTAAGGGGTTTAGTTGGGGAGCGAAAGAAGGGAATGAGGTTGAAGATAGAATAGGATGAGGAGTATGTTAAGGTAGAGGGAAGAAGATTGTGGAGGCAATAGGAGAGGAAGAGGAGAATAGGTTGGGGAGGCTAGAAGAAAGGTGTTTGAGGGGAAGGAATAAGGGAGTAGGTGGGGAAAGGGGGATGATAGTGAAAATTACTGGATTTTAGAGACGAGCCACATCATTTATTATCACGGGCAGTTCAGGCCATCATCATCATCATCATCATCATTAATAATGTCTTGGGAGTATACATCAATACTGTCCTCATATTTCATAATCTTTGTGTCTTGTGACCGTATTGTAAGTGGCATAGGAGGCTTTTTAACACTTTTTGATTTATTTATTTCGTATGTTACATCTTACCATTTTCTTGTATACTTGTATACGGTTGTCATATCGATATAGTTTGCATCAGTAACATACGAGAGGATAGTAAGGAGTAAGGTAGGCTACAGTACAAATCGCCAAGACAAAAACTCCAAAGCCACTCAGTATATGATTAGGATCCAGTTTCCATAGGTTTAGGGGGTACCATGGCAACATCTCTTCTTTTTCTTTATTTCCGCATGTGACATGGTAGTCTCCGCAGTTTAAGCAGATTGCTACTGTTAACCCTCTCAAGTCAGGTGACATACTTTTCATATTGTTCAAGCCAACATAAGATTATTGTATTTCGCTTAGAGACTCCCTTGAAGTGAAGGGGTTAATGGAAACTATATGTACTGTACCTCCCTTAGTGGTGAGTCCCCTAATCTGGAGGTAGCACGTCCTTGGGTTGAAGAGTGAAAAAAAGGGGATAATATATATATATATATATATATATATATATATATATATATGCTAGTGGATACTGAAGTGTAATATAGCAGGCTAATATTCTGTTGTACTGTATGTCATATATATATATATATATATATATATATATATATATATATATATATATATATATATATGTGTGTGTGTGTGTGTGTGTGTGTGTGTGTGTGTGTGTGTGTGTGTGGTAGAGTGTGCGTTTTCGTATAGGGGAGAACGAGGTCCGCGCCCCGACGTTGCGATAAACTTTGGGAATGTTCTTTCGGCCACGTACTGTTTTGGCGGACATAAGGGGTGCTGTGGTTGAACCAGTGTTGCATACTATAAAATGCGCGGGCCGATTACACTTGGTTCACAGACTACACATACAACCAAAGCCACTCCGACACTGCAATCACACTTACAAGCACTTCTCACCCTACATCTAATCTACTATAGCAGTAGCCGTGTGTCTGTCTGTCTGTGTGTGTATTTTGGGCAGCCGAAACTACACGTTCAAATCGCACCAAAATTGGCACAGAAACGCAAAAAAAAAAAAAAAAAAAAAAAAAAAAAAAAATGATGTAAAAAAATCTTGGTCCCATCACGATTGAAAAACTTTTACTATACTTAATGAGCGATCACATTTTGACCAAAAAAACGCTGCTCCCGGATCCCGGCATAGGATCTCTATACAATTTTTTGCCTAGAGGTAGAACTAAAATAAACTGTAGCAGTAGCCGTGTGTGTGTGTGTGTGTGTGTGTGTGTGTGTGTGTGTGTGTGTGTGTGTGTGTGTGTGTGTACTTCGGACTTGCGTTCGGACAACTTGGGTTCCATTCCCGAAGCTGCAAATAACACGATTAATTGGTTAGCTGCAAAAAATCCAAGTGACAACTTTACACTAGAACAGTACATAAACTCGAGAGCTCTCCGCAGTAGCAAGTGCGAGGGGCCCGAAGGGCCCACGAGCACTTGTACATCTCTACCAGACATGCAGCCTAAGCCACGTGGTAGTGATTCATACTTGTAGGCTGTATCGTCCCGACTACGGTCGGGATAGGCCGGTCCAGCAGTGGACACTCAAATGGCTGATACACACACACACACACACACACACACACACACACACACACACACACACACACACACACACACACACACACACACACACACACACACACACACACACACACACACACACACACACACACACACACACACACACACACATATATACACACCTCGCTGGTGCAGTGGTAACGTTCCCGCTTGCCATCTGGTAGACGGGAGTTCGCGCCTCGCTCAGGTTGCGAAAAGTTTCACTGACGAAGTGGGTGGTTACTGTCCCCCTTGAGCAAGGGGACGGGTGTGTGCGTGTGTGAAGGTCACAGCCTTGCCCTTAGATCGGACTATATGAGCTCTCAGCTCCCTTCCGGGAGGGTAAAAGCTGACGATCACGACCATCAGGTGATCCTGACCGACCCGGTGAATTACAAAGAAGCACTCAAAGTACAACGCCTGCACACCAACTGGCTGAAGGGTCACATATTTGAATGTGACCTTGACTGTCGATAGTTTTTTCTAAATCAAATTACATCATTCATGCTTAACCTGTATAACACTTCACGAAATTTGGTTCAGATCATATCAAAGCTGTTTGAGCTAAGCGTGCAGTATTAGATTACAATTTAAACCCTTCAGCTTGAAGTCATTATTTTATTTTTGCTTCAACCAGGTGATTTTGTTCTGGCTGGGTGAGAGTCTTTAAATAAGGATTAGATTAAGGTTTCATCAGCTTCTTCACTGTTAGTGTAGAGGAGCTTCCTTATTTTGAATAAAATCGTCTGATGGTAGCTGGAGTAAATGATACACTTCATCGTACTAGTGGGATTAATGCAAAACATGTGAACAGTAATATTATATTGTAACTCGTAAAATACTTATTGAGATGCTGTGCAAAAATGACGATGAAAAGTAGTATGGACAACCTCTCAGGGATATTCTTGAATCCGGCCCTGTGTATGCTCATAAAACACCCAGTGGGGAAAGCACGCCTTCATGTAAGGTTATGTGGAGTAAATCTTGCGGTGACTGGATCGAATCCATGAGGGAACACAGTAAAAACACTGACAAAGGTAAGACCGAATCTGTGCAGGACATAATAAAACCTATATACTGATAACTGTGATGGGCTATGCTCCCTGGTGGCCACTGGAAGTTGATTCTATCCTCTACCGCATGTATCAAAATGAGAAACTTGTCTGTCGTTCCCTCGTCTAAGGCCTTTCCTCGATCCGGCATCTCTCAGAAAATCTTACTAAGTCATTCCTTTTTCCTTCGTCATTTCCAGCCTCCTCCTCGATATGGTCAGTCAACTACCCATCACATGGGCAACCATAAAAATACTCTGAATAGGTTGTGATAGTTCCTGTTGTTGTGGCCCCAGGCTCATCTGAACGTGAACTCAGTGGACTCCAGGCTGACGTTGCCTTTCTCCTGCAGCCCACCATACTCCTTTCGGGGATAGCGAGGAAGAGGAGGAACATTTATAACCGAGCAATAGAGCTACCCAGTTATATCGGAAACCCCATGATGTCGTCTTTCTCCAGCACCTTGTGATAGTGCATATATATATAGGGTAGAATTTACATGTGCAACGTGTGGGAAGTACTGACGAAGAGGGAAATTACGTAATACCCCTCCAGTGCCACTTGTAAGGCTATGCAAAATGCAATGGTATAGTTATGGGGGGGGGGTGCCTGTTCCCCCAGTCGACCATTTCCTCCCCCCCCCCCCCGTTGGCCTGCCTCTATTTGAAATTACATAATCTGTATTTCTGATTTGAATGTTTAAAAAATCGTGTGTACATTTTCAACTCATCAAGAGCCGACAACACAGTTAGCAGACCTGTAATATAGATTTGAAATTATCACATTTATCTGTATATAAAATGGGCCCCTCAGAAGGCCTGGCCCCACCTTGCCCTCCCCCCTGTTTGTGCAGACGTGGCTAAGCTAGTGGCAGAGTGACTTATTAAATGGTCACGAGATACGTTCGCTAAGCATCTAGTGGAAAAAGCATGCACCCAGATAAGGCCACGGTGTACAGTGCCTGTGGTGCTTTAGGTACTAAGCTCAAGTTTCGCGACCGAATTCATGTGGGAACACAACAAAAAGATTGGCAGAGGGTTGATGCGATCGAATCCACGCCGTGCACAGTACGAGTAACCCCCCCCCCTTCCCCTAAATCAAGGCTTTTCAAGATATAAAAGATTTAAAGAAAATGCAAGAAAACAATGATATGTTACACAATATTCATTGCTGAGGAAAAAACTATAGGGTTAATCTCTACTTTTCAATCATACTATTAGAAAACTTCTTAAGCCCATGAGAATAGGTTTCCTTAGCCTGATCACTTAACAGGCCGTGAAATATTAATCCGAGGAAGATGGAACACTTTTTTTTTTTTTTTAAACGACTGATGAAAGCTCTGATTATCGACGACTATTTTTTCATGCTGTGCAAATGACTGAATGTCAGAAGGTATCTCATGCTTGATGTATATATGTAAAAGTAGACGAAGCTGCTGAACATGAAATCCAAGGATCAAATAAAAATTGTGAGACTGTACAACTTGTACTCATTAGAGCAGTGTAATTTGATGTATTGTGGTCTGTATCATCAATATGCCTGTCAGTGAACATAATGGAACAGGGTTTATCGTTGATGAAGTATACTGTAATATTGATGGCTTATTCGTGCATCGTAATATGATTCGTGTATAATATAATACGAAATCGGACGCACTTTTGAATGGTAGGTTGCCAGGGTACGATAATGACAACCTGAGTCCTTCGAACTCACTAGAATTTCGAGTTAACGAGGGGTCGCTCATGCGCTTCACGACAACAGGATTGGCAGTTCGAGCCCTCACCAGGGTAGCGTATTTCTGGTGTGAGGTCTTGCGGTCTTTCCAAGGATCTCTCCTTGCCCTCCAGAGCTATATTGTCAGTTGGTCCTAGCTCGGGGGATACACACTCTAGTTAATGAGCTAATTCCAAACAACTGCATGCAAAATTGATGGTCAATTTACCATTTCGGACAATCATGGAGTTTGATTATGATAGCATGTTTTTCTTGTGTTTTTTGTTGTCAATCAAATTTAACCATCAGACCTGTCGCAAATCAACCGTTTCCAAGTTATGCCCCTCTTCCCCTTCTCTGACGATAACAGGGGACTGGCGGGGAATTGGTGGTTTTGGGTGGTGGAGCACGGCTTAAAGGGTTCATTTATGAAAGAAAACTAATGGTGGTTGAAATCAATCGAATGACAGAAAAGCATGTTGGAGCCTTTATAAATGAATGAACTGTTATCCTAACTGGGGGCTGCGCCCCCAGACCCAGTACATTATTAACCATCTCATCGCACTGAAACCTAGCCTTCAAAATGCAGAAATCGTATCTTTCTTGTTGTTTTGCGATAAAAATGAAGTCAGAATTAGATTAAAAAAAAAAAAAAAAAAAACAGACCACCCCAACATTATCCACCTCATTTCGTTTAAACCTAACCTTCAAAATACAGAAATCGTACCTTCATAATGGTTGTCCAGCGTCCGTAGTACCATAAATGTGTGTGTGTGTGTGTGTGTGTGTGTGTGTGTGTGTGTGTGTGTGTTTTCTGTAATTAAATGGCAGTTTACAGTTAGGACAGTCCAATGCTCCTGATAACACTCAGGTCAAGAGCTGCATAGTCTTCTTGGAAAAATTTATTCTTAAGTGCCCAGTAACTGTAAGAGCAGCACCACATCCACCAGCCATTGTTTTAACTGATTTCCAATTGAAAGCTCAGGAGGCGTGGCTGCATCAGCAAGTGTGACGTACTGCTTATGTCATTGGCTTCCCTGCTTCAGTCTGTTTGGTCGGCACATCTGCCTTATGAGCCAGCCATCGCCTCTCCATTTGATTCTCTTTCGCAGGTGAAGGTCGGATTTTTTTTTGTTTTAATACCCGTAGTTAATGAACTTTCGTGCTGAATTCTCTACACAGAAGGCGATCGTTCATTTTTTCCATTACAGTGATGGATGTTTAAATTATTGGTGGATGTTTTTTTTTTTTTTTTTTTTTAATAGAGTGGTAGTTAGAAATGTATAAAACAGCTGTGATGAGATGTGATGTGAGGCAGAGTTGTGGTGACTGGGTGAGATGGTGGGTGTGTATTATTTACTGATACTGTCGGCACTGACGGGGCCACTGGCTCCTGCTGGTGCCCTGCCGTCACGTACAGTTAGCCAGCTTTGGCCAAGTCTGGAGGTGATGGAAGAGGTACTTGGCCCGGATGGCCCTGTGGCTGGCCTGGCGGGCCAAGCGGTGGTACTATATGTGGACCAAGACTCCGGTCTGGGTGACGCCCTCCTGGCTCTTCCCGCCTATAAGGCCACTCCCGGGGTGGTGGTGAAGCTGGGATCAGGTCCCCAGGGGGCACAGTGGGTGCAGGGGCAGCCAGCGGCTGTACTGGGTGGGAGACACTTGGTGCACGTGGTGGTGTTCGAGCACGACCCTAGACCCTTCCTGAGGGAGGCAGCCCAGGACCAGCGTTGGAACCCAAAATACCTCCTGTTGGTCAGCCTGGGCCAGCAGAATGCTAGCCATATCCTGGCCGATGATGTGTTGACCCGGGTGCAGTGGTGTGTGCTGCTGCAGACACACAGGGAACGGCTTCGTGGGGCGGTGGAGGCGCTCGTATATTTCCCATTTTCACCAACACATAAGGTTCAGTCACTGGGGCTGTGGAGGCCTAGAAAAAGTCAGATCAGACCTGGACTGGATGTCTTGATTAACACTGAAGATCAGGCTTCACTGGCACAGGAGAAGGCAAAGAAAACCTGGATGGGAGGAGAACTGTTTGTGGACAGGTTTCCTTCATTTGAAGGTTACAAATTCTTGCTTGGAACTTGGTTTGATGACTACCCGTACCTTCACCAATCTCTGACGGGACCTGAGGGCGAAGGTGACGGTGTTATGGTGGAGATGCTAAATGCTATGGCCTCTGTCCTAAATTTCACTTACCACCTGACAACTGAGCCACCTGACCTCCAATGGGGTAATTTCGAGAATGGATCGTGGACGGGAATGCTGGGGATGTTGCACCGCAAAGACAAAAATTTCACTGTTAACTACTTTGGCCTCACACACGAGAGGATCCGAGACTTTGATGCCAGTGTGTCATACTGGATGGAGGGTTTTGGACTGGCTCTGTTGACCCCCCTGCCGCTGCCAAAGTGGCGCAGCGTCTTCTACCCCTTCATGCCGATGGTGTGGGGGTCCGTGGCTGTGGCCTTCGTTTTCGCTGTCCTCATCATGATGCTGCAGGTCAGTATCTCACTCTACTGTGTCCAGCATTTGTCCGGATAAGGGTTATAGAAGTGTAAGTGCGTTTTTCCCCTAACCCGATGAAGATCCATAAACTCTGTATGGCCAAGTGCGGTCAGACTGGAGGAGACTTTTCAGACTGACGAACTGACTTATTCGTGTCTCATGAAAGGCTTATTAAATTTCATGCAGCTCTCACGACTTCAAGTTGTGGGTTACTATTCAGGTAATGGATTTGACCCAGTTGCATCAGGAAACACACACACACACACACACACACACACACACACACACACACACACACACACACACACACACACACACACACACACACACACACACACACACACACACACACACACACACACACACACACACACACACACGCGCTCGCACAGACTGACTTTGATGTAAATGTTGATGACCAGCACAAAAGTCACAGAATAATGTACACTGTGCTGGTCTATATATTGCCAGACGCCTCAATCCCATAACGGGTGGCCACAAACAAATCGCCTCCACATCGCCCTCTCTAATGCCACTTCACTGCTTTGCTCCCAGCTCACAACCCCCTCTCTCATATACCTCTCCACTCCATCCCTTCATCTCATCCTTGGTCTCCCCCCTGCCTCTGCCCCCCTCTATCTCATCCTCGGCCTCCCCCTCCTTCTCCCCTCTCCACCTCACTCGCATACATTTTCGTTGTTAGTCTCTCGCTCATCCATCCTCTCCACATGGCCAAACCACCTCAATGTATTTCTCCTAACGCTTTCTATCACATCCAAATCAAAGCGCTCCTTCACTTCCTCATTTGTCAGCCTTTCTTCATGAAACTCCACATGCTCCTCTCAGACAACTAATTTCCACTGCTCTCATTCTAGACTTGTGTCCTTCCAACAAGATCCAAGCTTCACATCCATACTTTAGAGTTGGCATCACAATGCTGTCATGCAGCGACTTTTTCACTTCCATGCTTACTTCCCTGTTCCTTATCACTGCTTTCAAAGAACCAACAACTTTTCTTCCCTGTTGTATCCTTTCAACACTTCACCCTCTAAAGTTCCATCCTTACTTATCACACTGTCCAAGTACTTAAATGCACTCACATTTTCCATTGGTGACTAGTACAGAATCACAAAATATGTTGTGTTGTTTCAGGGATGTTTAATGAACGGGCGTGTAGGTGTAGGCGGGAGTGTGGGCGTGGGTGAGACTTGGGAGTACTTGGTTCGTCCGGTGTTGAGCCACAGTCTGCCGCGGCTGCCTGGCCCTAAAGTACAGTGGCAGCGGGTGTTCCTGGCCACCTGGATCCTGGCCTGCCTCATTCTCACCACAGCATACACTGCCAACCTCATCGCATTCCTCACCATACCAGTGTATCCACAGCGCATCCAGACCGTACAACAGCTGGCAAACAGTCACTTCAGGTCAGTACACTACCTAAACAGCAAGGGAAAAAGCAATAATATCTCACAGTTTAATCTAAAGTATTGTGCTGATAAAGGTGCTGAAGGACTGCTATGCATTAAAGGGAGATTCCCGTAACTCTGCGTCAGGGTACGGAAACACTTGCTTGAAACATGTGATCGGCAAGATATAACGAAGCACATAGGTTATAACTACTGCATTAACAGTGTCTGAACCTTTAGTGCACCTTGTTTCCTTTTGTGAATCACGTTTCTGGCTAGTGTATCCACCGCCTATAAGACTAAGAGCAGAAAACATGACACTGGTACTGTTATGGGTCATAGTTTTTGCCTACCCTCTTATCCTACCTCCGGCTGGAGGTAAGTCGGAGCCAAGTTTTCACATCGAAAGAAGTCCTGTCGTTCATTGTAAAGGTGGAAGTTGGAAATTTTGCTAGAGGAACAGCTCACTGTGATAGTTACTCGTGTAGAACTAATGCTTCGGGCTACCAACAATGAGTCTTTGTTCGTTATGAAACCCTGGCTACGATATGCTTTCAGTCACAGGCGGGAGTTAAGAATCAAGAAACTATGGATCATGACTGTACAGTAGGTTTCTTCACTGGGTTGATGTTGAGGCATGATTCTCAGTTTAAGGAAAATACATTAACAAGCCCCTTTTAACACTTGTTTTTACACGAGGGATAAGGAAACGAGAGTGCAGATATTTTCCGATTTGCTTGTCCTTCCTTCTAATGCAAATATGAGTTACAAGAGGGAATCGGTTACAAGTTCGTTTGCTGAGGTTTAATTGAGCAGCAGTGATTGCAACTAATATGACCAGTCTAAGTTACATGACGAGTGGCTGACGGCCGTATCATAAACACTGAGAGCGCAAAGGTGTGCACAAGCTCCCACTCTTTGATGATAACTTCTGAAGTAGATGATGATGATAGAATGTCTAATTTTTCTGTACCATTGCTAACTACACTCAGTAATGTGGGATGCAAGCTGATCGCAGCTAACATGTAGTAGTAGTAGTAATAGTAGTAGTAGTAGTAGTAGGAGGAGGAGGAGGAGGAAGTGGTGTAGTAGTAGTAGTAGTAGTAGTAGCAGTAGTAGTGGGAGGAGGAGGAGGAAGTGTAGTAGTAGTAGTAGTGGTAGTAGTGGGAGGAGGAGGAGGTGTAGTAGTAGCAGTAGTAGTAGTAGGAGGAGGAGGAGAAGGTGTAGTAGTAGTAGTAGGAGGAGGAGGAAGAGAAGGTGTAGTAGTAGTAGTAGTAGGAGGAGGAGGAGATGTAGTAGTAAGAACATAAGAAGAGAGGATAACTGCAGTAGGCCGGTTGGCCCATGCTCGGCAGCTCCTAGAAGAGTAATTGAACTACTAGAATGAGATAAGGATAGCAAAGAAGAAGGCTTTCCTCCGCCCTCCAAACCCTCCAGCCGAAGCCGGCAGGAAAAAGTCAGAAAGAACACCACGTAGTATGAACTGCAGGCTGATGTTACCCTTGTCCGGCATCCACACCCATTACGGAGATAGGGAGGGAGTTGACGAACGTTTGGACAGCAGAGCTGCCTGGTTTTGTAGGTATCACCGAATGAAAGCGTCCTTCTCCAGCACCCACGTCTACCATTTACAAGTGTTTCTTTTCGGTATACGGCCGGAACATTTATCCGGCTCGGAGATGATGGACGTCCCTGCCCCGCATAGTCCCGGGTCACCCTTGGGCACGGTGCAGCACTCGTCAGCCCACCAAAAAAGTTAGTAGGTGGATAGTTACCATCACCAAGAGGTACTACCCTTTGAGTGACACGGGGCCAAGGTCCGGTAGCAGGCCTTAAAGCAGCACTGCCAGCTGTGAAAGTACTCAATCACATTCACCAAGTGGTTAAAATGCAGTCTGAGACTACCATTCATACATGTCTCTTCTACACAGCGCATCTTCTTGGCTTTACCTCTATTTTCCCAGCACCTCGCCGTGCGGGAGGACCCCGTTCCGACCCTGGCGAGGTGCTGTCTGCCACAGGTAGGTGGTTGCTTGCTTGTGGTCGATGAGTCTGCTCGATCAGACAGGCCGGAATAGAGCAATAACAACAACAGCAGCAACAGATGTTTCGTAAATCACTGCCAGAAATTAATCTTGCTTACTTAAGTGCATTCAGTTTTATTCATACGGCCGTGAGTGCTGTATACCATATGTCAACATCTAGTCACCTGTGTGTCCCTGTTGTCATCGGTTTGATCCTCACGCATTTGCTCTCAATACATTTCATTTTCACAACACCATTGTGGTGGCTGAGTGGTTAGCGTCGATGACTGCGAAGCTGCCGACCCGTTAGCGCACGAGTTCGAATCCTAGTGCAGGAAGCTGGTGTTACTCAAGTCAGGTGTTCGTCCACTCTTAATGGCTGGTAGGTAAAACGAGTCAGTTGGGTAACACCTAGAGGAACTGTGGTAACCTGGATGATGCAGCGGCCTTGTATCCCAACATATTTGGTGAAAAACCCGCCACAAGTTTTAGGTTACGGAGTTGAGCACCGAGACTAAGCGCCTCATGGCATCTGCCCCCACCTTTAACATTTCTCAAACCCGCATCACTGTTATGATGTAATTTTTCAAGTTCATTCTTGGTACCAACAGGATCTTATTCAATTTTAGGTGATCCCCGTAATAGCGATGGGATCGGTGAAGGCTGCATTCTACTCTTCCATTTCTATTGTCTCCTTAGTTGAATAAATGGTTTGGACGTGGGAAAATAAGCGATTAATGAAGGAATTCAGAGTCACATTATCAAAACTTAGTGCGCGAAGGGACAGACACTAACAGGCCCATGGGCGGGGGGGAGGGGTCGAGAGGGTCGGACGACTCCCCCCCCCCCCACTTGCCTCAAGGTTCACTTTCTCACCGTCTGTTTTGTAATATCGGTTCAAAAAGAGTCGCTCTCTGTTGTTCAGAAATTTTGTGCTGCTTCTCGACGTCGCTTATACATAGCCTACACCCAGACCCCCACAGTAAGCACGCAGCAGACCCTTGACCATCCGGCTGCTATGCAAGTCCAGATTCAGCAGAAAACGACCCCCCCCCCCACTCACCTTTCAAAAAGTCTGGCTACGGGCCTGACTGATTTACAATGGTCAGTTTAAATACGAGTACACCCGTGAGGATAGAAGTGATTATACTGCATTCTGCGTTACATATCAGTTAGCAACGTGGCATTGTTCAAATACAATTTTCCATTATGTGTTATACTAGTGACAACTGGTAGGGGTTGGGCTTCCCCTTCATTATCTCAGTGCAGTAGGGTCTTTCTTTCTCTGTCTGTCAGTCTCTGTCTGTCTGTCTGTCTGTCTGTCTCTGTCTCTCTGTCTCTCTCTCTCTCTCTCTCTCTCTCAGAGTGGCCATGTACGACTATGGGGAATTTGTTCCTGATGCTCTAAAGTCGTCCAAAGACCAGTACTACCGCACCCTCGGCGAGAGATTGGACCTTTATCCCTCCACCGAGTCTTCAGTTTACTCTCTGACCAATGGTACCCACGCCTACATTGAGAGCTACTCCTACGCAGTCGTATTGCTCAATGTTGTACATAAGGTACGAGTACGAGGGCGTATTTTTAAAAAATTATCATTGTGTTTACATATAAGTCAATGATAATCTTCCGTTCCTGTAGCCTCAGTTTGTCTTGTAGACTTTTGTGATACTTCTGTATTGTGCTATATAAATTCTTTCGCATGAATTATTTTATTGCCATTCACATATTTTTCACTCTTTTCTTCTTGCATGATGCATAGCTGCATAAAGCCCTGACACCATTACACTCACATTATTTTATCATTTAATATGGCATTTTACTGCCATTTCAACCATATTCTGTAATTTCATTGACATTGTATTGTCACTTAACACACATTTTATTACCATTTCGCACGCATATTTTTACTGCATTTTCACACACATTTATCGTCAGATTACATATTACATTCTACTTGCATTTAAGTATTTTTCTGTAATTCACAATGAGTTTCACTTCCGTCTCCAGTTCGTTAAGCTGCTGACTGACTCAGAGATATTACTTATCCAGCTGATGCTGTGGTGTAATAACCGAAATGAAACTTAACAAACTAAGCACTCTATGAAACTTAACAAACTAATCACTCTGTCCTGGCCGCGATTACGATCTGAGGTCCTCATGCTCCATACGAGCATACACTACCACTGAGCCAAAGGAGGATTTCACAGCTTCGATTATAGGCAACGCGGGCTTTTATAGACCCCATTACAGTGGAAGATGAGATGCTGAGTGCTGGGAGAACAGCACAGTTCAGTTTTCATTATATTCATCATCACCATTATCAACATCATTTTGACGTTTTTACCCACCTAAGGATGGGATGAGTTAAGAGTTAGAAAACACGGAGAGAGAGAGAGAGAGAGAGAGAGAGAGAGAGAGAGAGAGAGAGAGAGAGAGAGAGAGAGAGAGAGAGAGAGAGAGAGAGAGAGAGAGAGAGACTTTTTAACGTCATACCCAACGAAATGTGTCACACACATTCACTAATTTACATTCAAATCCTGGTCTCACGTCACAGGCCAAATCATTTGCATTTTTTTGTACTTTTTTTTTTTTTAATGGGTGCGTTGCACATTATCTTCTAGGCAAACTGTCGACTGTCATGTTAAAGGGAGGGGGGGGGGAGGGTACGAGACTCATATCATATGCTCCTCCATACACAGATCATCCCACCAGCTCGATCTTGCAAGCTAAATATGAAGCTCAATGCATTTTTACAGGGTTCCCTGCACTTGTAATTTTCATATTTATGTGTCATATTACATAAAAAAAATGATAATGAAATTGCATTTGGTGTGTACAGGCGTACAATACGTACATGCTGCGGGACCAGCTGTACCCGAACCACTTGTGTTGGTACTTTCAAAAGAACACGGCTTGGAAGTACAAGTTTGACAACTGCATCCAACGCCTGGTGGAGGCGGGCTTCATCCCTCGTTGGCTCAAGGTACAGTTGTCTTCAGTACCTCTCTATCTAATAAACTTATCCGAATTAATTTCCACCTGAACTGCAGCCCACAGCGATTGAAGTTCATTTTTTTCTTTTTTTAAGGAGCTCACCTGTATCCTGGAGTATGGAATGTTTTTCTTTTCTTCAATGTATATAGATAGATAGATAAATAGATACAGCATTAGCAAGAGCTGTTGTAAACTGTATATGAGGAATAGTCCTTCAACAGTTTAATTTCCCTTTTCTTCCAGTAATCCACACACACACAAAAAAAAAGGAACACAGATACTCTTATCAAATCCTTTATTTTATATGGAATGTGGAACTTGGGTTTATCAGGTAAATCAAATTTTCAGTTGCAATGGCACTTGGAAAGGGACTGAATGATAACAGTAAAGACAGAGATGACAACATAAAAGTGGGTGGGCGGGGAAGGAGCGGGCAAGTTTATTATCCTTATCTCCCCTCACCCTTCCATCACTAAACCTGTGAGATTCTTGAACTTGTAAACGATCAGATCCCTGTCGTAATTCAAAATTATTATTGCAGAAAGAGCTGAAGATATGGGGAGATTCCCTATTCCTTTTTTTTTCACCCTCCCACCTTCGTGCCCTCCCCCCAACGCACACCTGCCCCCACTCAAGGACTCCATTATGCGTGGAGCAGTAAGGAATATTACATTGTGTGGGTATTAGTTGATAACGTCAGTGCCATAGTCAGCTTCATTCCTCCCAGTGTTCTTCATAAAGCAAACATCACCGAAATGTCTGGTTCTGGTTTTCTGTTATCTTAGTGGGCTGGAGACGGGCACTTTCATGTTGTGGCACTGAAATGGGTGAGTCGCTTCGCTACCTTGTTGTGCAAATGCCCTCAACTCCCTCCCTATCCTGTAAGGGAGGATAATGGACTGCAGGAGGAGATCAACTTCGGCCTACAGCTACTGGGTTCATGTTTTAGATGAACGTGAGGATACAGCAGCTACTACTACCATTAGTTTGACAAGCCACACCGTGTTGTCGCCACTTACCAACATCCCGAATATGTTACTACCAGAGTACAACACATAATGTGGCAGTAACATTCAAATTCTAATTCCCTTCTCTCACCCTTGGGAGCAAAAGTGTAGAATTCAGTGTTGTGGGTACAGATCTGGGAGTCAGTTGGGACTTGGAAAAAAATGATTGTCTCCCTTCTCCTCACTGCGAGGACGTTTATTGTTACTTTATATTCTTCCTACTTTCAGAAAATTTTACTCAGGTCTGGATAGATTTTCCTAGCTAGAGGTGTTAGATATAGCCTTTATTAACTTTTTCACAGCCAAAGATTTCCCTCAAGGTTAATAAAATCTCCTGGGGTGGTCTGATTAAAATGAACAGTATTTCACCTCTGGTTCAGATCAAGACGGCAGACTTCCTTGGGCTGAACTATGATCTGAAGCAACGTGTAGCGTCGAAGGAGCGTCAGCCAATCACCGCGCTGAGCCTGGAGCACATGGAGGGAGTGTTCTTCTTGGGCCTGCTGGGACTCGGCGTTGGTCTGTTGGTTCTCATCACCGAGCTGATCGTCCACTGTCGCTACCACTCTCCCAATCCACAGGAATAGATTACAATATACAGTATAAGGAGATTACAGCATATAACCATATTACAAAAACATTGTCTTGGGTGTTCAGTAGCCTACTTGCTGCAGAGGGCTGACCGATAAACAGAGATGTTGAATATCACCTTATTTAAAGGTTAGCTTTCATGACTAGCCTACTTGTTGTACAAGCATGTTTCGCAGCCATTTATTATCGAAGCACATGACATCACAAACGACATTAGGATACATTTATATTGCAACTTCCTTCCACCAGGGTACGAGTAATCTCGAGGAGTATATGGCAAGACATTGAAAGTACAGTAATATGTAGTCAAACACATGTATAGCGAAACACTCTTCCTTGGCCATACGAGGACATTTTTGGGCAATTTTTGTTTCCAGATTGCATCTCCACTCGATATGCTATAATTACAAATTTTCAGGGAATTACTTAGGCACTATTTGAAGACGATGGTCTTCCTCTTTAGGCAATATTCGCCGGTCAGATACATTCTGAAGTTACATTTTATTACAAAAGGTGTAGGGTTGTGCTTATTGCTCATACATAATTGTTATGTATTTTATTAATATAGTACTGGAAATACTCAAATAATTTCAAACGCACAGTGGCAGTATACACTGGATATTAATCTGACCAGCTATTGTTATATATTTTATTAATACTGTAATGGAAATACTCAAATAACTTCAAACGCACAGTGGCAGTATACACTGGATATTAATCTGACCAGCTATTGTTTACATTTAAGCCAGCCGCAGTTCACACCATCCATCAAGACAAGACTAACTGACTTTAGATAAACGAAAACACATGTACTGAACTACAATGGGAAATATGATAAAAAATGAGTGACATTTCTGGACTCGGGAAGGAGAAATACCTCCACTCGAAGTGGTCGAGGAAAATGGGGTATTGTGCAAAGTTATAGCCTGCAATAAACCTATCTATCTATTGCCAGACACCAAAATCCCGCAAGGGGTGGCCATTTGACTTTGAGTTATTTGTTTTACGGGAATATCACTTTTTTTCTTTCTTTCTTTCTTTGCTGGGATAATTTGGACAGAATGACTCGTGTGACCACATATGAAAGAATTTCATTACTCTTCGGACAACCTTCAGCACTGACATTGTTCGAAAAATGTCCTCGTGTGACCGCGGCTTCAGTGCACAGTGTGACTGGTGAAAAGTCGGACACAAGGATCTAATCCGGGTAGGATGCAGTTAAGACTTGCGCAGTAATTGCTGACCTGTAGAACACAATCATGTACTTCTAGTTTCGCATTTAAGTTGGCCATTTTATGGCATAAGGGTTTAGATACTCTCTTATACAGTACACGTAGCTTGCAGTAAAAGTAGAGTAGATTTTTTTTGTACTGTGCTCATGTCCACTTGGAAATGCTTTTATAATTTAAACCTATAAATAGCATTGTTCCCACTCACTTTTCCCACTCCACACCGAGCTGTGCGACTGTGCGTGGGCTAGGACGGCTCGTTTCCAGAAGGAGAAGGAGGAGGAAGATGGTTCTAATGAAGCGTTGCCCAACAAGCAGGCAAAGCGGTTTTAGAGCTAACCACGCTTTTGTTACGGAACTTGTTTTAGAACTAGCCTAACTATGGTATTTGTGTTTTCTCTGAACCTGTAGGTTGCGTAGTGTCCTCCTGTGGTGGCTGTACAGTTTTCCTGTGCTTACTTTGTCTTCAGACGAGGGCGAACACTTCATTTTTCGGTTTCATTTCTTTTCTCCTGTAATTGACATGTTCTTTTACCATCTTGAGAAGTCCCGTTACTTGACATTTAGAAGAGATATAAAATGTCACATCTCATTATCTGGAGCAATCGTCTTCACCTTTCCCTGAGACACAAAAATATCTTAGAAACATGAGATCCAAAGTGATGTCGTCACGTAGCCATGACAACGATCTTCTGGTTCTAACGAAACACAGTACAAAGCAGCCTTTACAAAATCGTCTCTTGTTTCACATGAGGAAAAAAAAAATGCAGAAAACCATAATAGCCTACGAGTGACCATGTGTCAATCTCGTCATACTATAGTAGTGTTAGTTAATGATGGTCAGAGTTAAGGCCTGTAAGGTAGAAAGTCTATAAATCCGCGGTGTCTTGAATTTTTGTGTTAAGTTTGGCTGCAAGCATTTCATAAATATCTTTTTTTTTTTTTTTGTAGTATCCTTCGTATCGTTTATAAAGGCTCCAACATCCTTTCATGCGTCAGCCTTGGTCACCTAATGACGGCACTCCACGCTGCTAGATCTCTGGCAGCATGCTCATTTAGTCCTTTATCCCTGAGGTAAGCACTCTGTGACTTCCTCCCAGGCCTTTTTTGGTCTGCCTTTCGCAGCACTATCCTCATCATTCACATTTCTCATCTCTCTCTCTCTCTCTCTCTCTCTCTCTCTCTCTCTCTCTCTCTCTCTCTTATCCTTCCCACCCCGTTTGTTAGGGAGAATTAGTGTTTGATGATGATGATGATGATGATGATGAATTTAAGTTTATTTAGGAGAGGTTCAGCTAGGTGATGATGATTATAATGATGATGATGATGCATTAAGTTAACTGGATAGGTTAAAGTAAGTTAAATATGGGTGATTAACGTAGAGAAATACCTATGAACAAAAGTAGGTATATTTATGAACAAAACATATTTTTTCTACCCGTGAATGTGCCTGTACCACCTGTACCGTTACTTTGTGTATTTCTTTGTCTTTGCCCAGAATATTGGAATATTGGTAAGAAGTGAATCGTCATCATCATCACCATCATCATCATCATCACCCAAACCTAGTATGTCACACTTACCTTACAGAACATAGAGTGGGGATATTTAAAGAGTGTGTGATCTCACTGGAGACACAAATCAGAAAAGAAAGGAAGTCTTAAATACAAACTTCATTCGCCCCTCCCTCCATCCTGCTTGCAACGAAAGGCTGGGCGGCGAAACTGACATAGCCTATTCCTATGAAAGTAAGCTAGAGAGAGAGAGAAAGAGAGAGAGTTTGCACCTCCCCCCCCCCCGTTCCTACCCTTCAGTCAGCATATTTACAGCATGTAGAGAATTTGTAAATTCTGTTAATCTCTTTAGTACTGTGACGATTTTTTTTGTTTATTTCTTGCTAACGCCCGTTGGTTTATTCTTGCTAACGCTAGTTGGTTTATTCTTGTTAACGCCAGTTGGTTTATTCTTGCTTACGCCAGGCGTTCTTGTTCAGCTAAGAGAAACACCCATATAGTGCAGGATGTAATGAAGGCTGTGTATAACTTTCAGTTTAAAAAGTTCCCTAGGCTGAGTAAAATAATCTATAGCTAGCCAAGTGATATGAAACACTGTGTTCTTATTGAAGGAATTAATTCATCCATGACGTAACCTGACCTAACCTAACCCCAGAGATGAAAGAAATACAAGAAGAATTAAAAATATATTAAAGTATGTGTTCGTCATCCTAAAGTTGGCAATTAAAGAAATTGGTAGGCTAAAACAATGTGCTAAGAGACGTGACATTGTTTATACGGAACTGTGGTGTGGAAGGGATATGTGAGGTGGTGGTGATGACTATTTTAGTGGTGGTGTCAGTGGTAATGGTGGTACTGGTAGTGGTAGTACAGTGCAGTCCTCAGAGTCTGAATTCCAGATTTTCAAAAATACCAGCTTTCCAAAAGATTTATTTCAAAGATTCAGTATACTGCAGAATTAAAGAAAATATTCATTACCAAGTATTGTTTCCATGGTAACTTATATTCAAGAATTGCTACTGTAGTTTACAGTCACTCAGCGTTGCTCACTTGAACTACAAGATTGATTTCATGATTTTCTGTTTTACGATTCTCTCCCCGTGAACAAAAGTCGTCCTTGTTTTTGCTGAGTTTTCACACCTGAACCAGAAAAAGATGAGTATGGGATGATAAATCTGGGCATGGATACAGTGAATAATAATGCTAATCAGGTGCGTGTTCATGCATATAATTGATGATAATGACAGTTCCAATTTTCCAAAAAATTAAATTTTTGAAAAGTTTCTTGATGCTCAGCGTTATGGATTTGGGGAATTGCAATGTAGCGGTGATGCTGGTAATGGTAGTGGTGATAGTGGTGGTGGTAGAGGTGGTGCTGGTGGTGGTAGAGGTAGTTGTGGTGGTGATGGTGGTGGTAGAGGTGGTGGTGGTGGTGGTGGTGGTGGTAGAGGTAGTGGTGGTGGTGGTGGTAATGATAGTGCCATTAGTTGTAATTGTGATGGTAGCCAGTAACAGTATCTTCCCAATATCATACTTAATTGCATGAGTACGAAAATAATGACAACAGTTTGGCATTAAGGAATCTTACCACCTGGCCTCTGCCGTCACCCCTACCACTCTTGCACCCGTACAAAAATGTGAGTAAAATGTAATGATGGAGGGAGGGAAGGTGGTGGGGGTACCGTGCATGACACTGCACAGAGCAGCACAGTGATGGGTTGAGGGTGCGGGTGAAAGCACTGGTGTATATAGGAGGTGCGGGTACTTAGACATGGCACAGAGCAGCACAGTGCTAGGGTGAGGGTGAGATTAAAGGAACTGGTGCATATAGGAAGTGCTGATACAGAGGAGGTACAGAGCAGCACAGTAACAGGGTGAAGGTGAGGGTGAGGGTGAAGGCATTGGTATTATACGGGGTGTTGGTACTGTCTGTGTGTACCGTCACCATCGCTGCACTCTGTGTGGTTGGCGTGGGCAGCATGTGTTGGCGATTTGGCCAAACTGTCAGTGAGAGTTGGGTACAAAAGCAGAACTGGCCAGATGTGGCCAGGCCTAGACGTGAAGGAAGAGATGCTTAGCCCGGGTAGCCCTGTGGCTGGCCCGGCGGGCCAAGCGGTGGTACTATATGTGGACCAAGACTCCGGTCTGGGTGACGCCGTCCTGGCTCTTCCCGCCTTTAAGGCCACTCCCGTGGGGGTGGTGAAGCTGGGATCAGGTCCCCAGGGGGCACAGTGGGTGCAGGGGCAGCCAGCGGCTGTACTGGGTGGGAGACACTTGGAGCACGTGGTGGTGTTCGAGCACGACCCTAGACCCTTCCTCAGGGAGGCAGCCCAGGACCAGCGTTGGAACCCAAAATACCTCCTGTTGGTCAGCCTGGGCCAGCAGAATGCTAGCCATATCCTGGCCGATGATGTGTTGACCCGGGTGCAGTGGTGTGTGCTGCTGCAGACACACAGGGAACGGCTTCGTGGGGCGGTGGAGGCGCTCGTATATTTCCCATTTTCACCAACACATAAGGTTCAGTCACTGGGGCTGTGGAGGCCTAGAAAAAGTCAGATCAGACCTGGACTGGATGTCTTGATTAACACTGAAGATCAGGCTTCACTGGCATAGGAGAAGGCAAGGAAAACCTGGGTGGGAGGAGAACTGTTTGTGGACAGGTTTCCTTCATTTGAAGGTTACAAATTCTTGCTTGGAACTTGGTTTGATGACTACCCGTACCTTCACCAATCTCTGACGGGACCTGAGGGCGAAGGTGACGGTGTTATAGTGGAGATGCTAAATGCTATGGCCTCTGTCCTAAATTTCACTTACCACCTGACAACTGAGCCACCTGACCTCCAATGGGGTAATTTCGAGAATGGGTCGTGGATGGGAATGCTGGGGATGTTACACCGCAAAGACAAAAATTTCACCCCAAAGTATTTTGGCTTCACACACGAGAGGATCCGAGATTTGATGCCAGTGTGTCATACTGGATGGAGGGTTTCGGACTGGCTCTGTTGACTCCCCCGCCGCTGCCCAAGTGGGACAGCGTCTTCTATCCCTTCATGCCGATGGTGTGGGCGTCCGTGGCTGTGGCCTTCGTTCTCGCTGTCCTCATCATGATGCTGCAGGTCGGTATCTTGCACCTCTCTGTTCATCACTTGCACAATTTTACGTTCCTGGATTACTGCACGTTTTTCTAAACCTACGAAGATCCATAATTCCTTTCAGTTCTGTTGATGACCAAGTTTAGTCAAATTGGAAGATCGACTTCAAACTGACGATTTGACTCTTTTGTACCTCATAAAATACTCAATGAATTTCATGCAACTCAAGATTTGTAGTATTCAAGTTGTGAGACTAACCCAATTCTATTAAGGAAAAACACAGATCGACTGAAGTGTATGTGCTGATGAACAGTGCAAAGTCCTAACACAGACATCACAGAATATATTATGTTGTTTCAGGAAGGCTTAATGAGCTGGCGTGTAGGTGTGAACGGAATTGTGTGGGCTTGGGTGAGGCGTGGGCGTACCTGGTGCGTCCGGTGTTGGGTCACATTCTGCCGCGGCTGCCTGGTCACACAAAACAGTGGCAGCGGGTGTTCTGGGCCACCTGGATCCTGGCTTGCCTCTTTCCCACCACAGCATACACCGCCAACCTCATCGCATTCCTCACCATACAGGTGTATCCAGAGCGCATCCAGACCGTACAACAGCTGGCAAAGAGTCACTACAGGTCAGTAGGCTACGCTAACTAAAAAGCAAGGGGAAAAAAATCAATAATTTCTCACAGTTTAATTTAAAGCATTAGATTCATAGCACAGTGTTGGCAGAGGCGCTCCAAGGCGCCCTTGCCTATCCTTGTGGTACAGCAAGAGAAGGGGAGGGTCGCGTAGCTCTGACCTTGGGCGCAGAAATACTTCCCTGAACCATGTAATCGGTAGAATAACGAAGCACTTGGGTTAGAGTTGGTGCATTAATATAGACTGTACCTCAGATGGAATCCTATGCTTCTTTTCCTTTTGTCGATCTCATGTGTTGGGCAAGTGTGTCAAGATCCTAAGATTAACAGCACAAAGAATGGCAGCAGTGCAGTCCTAGGCCATTTTTTCTGGCAATCCTTTTGTCCCACTCTTGGCTGGAGGCAAGTCGATAGTCAGGTTTTCACACTGAACGAAGTCCTGTCGTTCACTGTCACGGTGGAATTTGGAAGCCTTGCTAGACTGCAAGAGGAACAGTCCGCTGTGACACTTGCACGTGCAGTTCAGAACTGTACTGTATATCTGAACTACCAACAGTGAGTCTTTGTACGGTGTGAAGCCCCAGCTACAATATACTTTTCATTCCTCAGGGAGTTAAGGATGAAAAGAGATTGTGGATCAGTACTGTTCAGTAGGTATTTTTACAGGGCTGGTGTTGAGACATGGTTTTCCCCCAAAGGGAAAATAGCAATGTTATGGGACTGGACTGAGATTCACAAATCAGGCCGTTGTTAACATGCGTTCTTCCAGGGAGGACAAAAAAAGGAGGGTGCAGATATTTTCCTCATCTCTTGTCCTTCCTGCTAATGCAACTCTGGATTCTGAAGGAAAGTTTGTCGTCATCATGTTTGTTAGAATGCAGGAACAACGCATTTTCGTGCTGCCATTTAAGTGGTCGCAACCGCTCACAACCTGCGGTATCGTGGGATATTGGTGGAGAAATATCTTGACCGGTTAGTGATCGGTCAAATTTCCAGCGCGAAACTGCAGCTTACGGCAAATGATATGGCCAGTGGACTGACCTAATGGCTTATGGTAATATTAAAAATGAGTGGGCGGAGGTGTGGACAGTATCTCGTTTAGAAACCTCCCTACTTCATTGTATTGACGCAACATTCAACTCGAAGGAATATTAAGCAAGGAAACTTAGATTTATCGTCACAGTACTGTTCTAATCGTTCATCACAATACTCTCAACCCGATGGAATCAACTTGTAGTACACAAGGAAACTTCAGTACCTGGTCATATAGTAAACCAGTATTGGGTGAAGATATTTCAGTCCCGCCACAACACTATCCCTCCGTGGAGTCAATTCATATCATATGAGAGAATTTCAGTGACTCGGACAGAACATTCTTAATGAACACGTATCATTGAAGACGTAGTTTATTTGGAAACTTTGCTGTTTCCATGTCGCACTTTGTCCTGTCTGTGCCAGGGGCGTGCACAGGAACTAGAGCCCCTTCCCCTTACCCCCGCGGGTTATAAAATCTCTCTCTCTCTCTCTCTCTCTCTCTCTCTCTCTCTCTCTCTCTCTCTCTCTCCTTGTGTGTGTGTGTGTGGAGCAGTCACTGGGAAAGGTCGTGGTAACCCTTTTGTGTTTAGCAAGGGCTCCTACCCCCTAGACTGCCTGTGCACGCCAGTGGTCTGTGCAGTAATTGCTGACGAATTTTGCTTTTAACTTCGCACCTGGATTAAGTAATATGTAGCAATGTATAGGAATTATTATTTTTTTTATTATATGCAATAGAGTGCTGTAACGGTGAAACAGATTTTGTTTGCATTGTAGGCATGCGGACATGAAGATTTAATGTGAAAATTATATTTGAACTATTAAAGCATTGCTCTCACTCATCTTTTTATCTTTTTTTTTTTTTTTCATTTTCAGACGAGGGCTAACGCTCCATTTTACGACCACATTTCTTTTCCTCTCTAATTAACATCTCTTTCTGTCCTGAGAATTCACGCTGCTCGACATTTAAGAGATAAAATGTCACATCTCATTGTCTGGGATAGTCATCTTAACCTTTCCCTGAGACACAAAAATGTCCGAGAAACAATTAATAGAGAAGAGGAAGAAGGTACTAGTGGCAGTTCTGGTAAGTGTTGAAGGTGGTAGATCGATCAGATAGTGGTAAATAGTGTTAATTGTTGTAGATGTTTTACAGATAGTGACATAGGAGTTGCAGACAGAGGCAGACAGAATTTGAATGGTGGTAATGTTGGTAGATAAGGTGGTATGTTGGAGTTGGAGACAGAATTTGAATGGTAGTAATGTTGGTAGATATGATGGTACGATAAGTTACAGATAGTAGCTAATGGTGGGTACTGCTAGTGCTATAAATGACTTTAGAAGACACTGATGATAGTGGTAGATGGACTGTGAATGTTGATATTCGTGATGACTGGGTTACAGATAGTTGTAGATAAGGTTGAGAGGGTCAGCAAAGATCACGTTTTTTTCACTCTTCAGTCCGACGATGCGTTCTTGGTACTTTTTCTCCTTCAGTCCGATGGCGTATTTTGATTACTTTTTTCACTCCTTCAATCCGATGACGCATTTTTATTGTGTTTTTTTTAATCCCATCAGTCCGATGACGCGTTTTACTTTTACCTCTGCAGTCGAATGATGAGTTTTGATTAATTTTCTACCCATTCAGTCCGATGACGCATTTTTATTATTTTATTTATCCCTTCAGTCCGATGACGCTTTTTTTGCGGCTTATAATCCGTAGATTAAGATTTTATTTAACTCTCAAAGAAGCTCTGGTAGCGATGAGTTCAGTATCAGCTATATCTTACACTTCCACTGGTGTTTTGAAAACATTACTTTGGTAACAATACCAACGTGTAAATGACTGGGAAGGAAAGCATCAAATAAAATGTTGCGGGGCAGAATCTGTCAAGCATAACTGTGTTGGGATCTCGCCGATGCGAAACAAATAGCCTAGATGGAAAAAAAAAAAAAAGTCAGATGTAGGCGATGTGCTGATTAATAAATAAAAAGTTTTCCCATTTTAGTTTCTTGTGTTGATTTCATCAACATAGGTTTTTAAATATTATAAATAAGACGCCCTCATTCTTCCTGGCATTGGATTATGATAATATATTATTCATATGCATTTTTTCTTTACCTTCTACTGTGCAATATTTTACATATGTTTTTCTTTACGTAGGCCTACATTTAAAAAAAAGTTTGAAATATAAGTATTGCAGTTGTAAATAGCTAAGTTTATATATATATATATATATATATATATATATATATATATATATATATATATATATATATATATATATATATATATATATATATATATATATATATTTCTGGTCATTCCCCCAGTCATTCCTATTCATTCATATAAATGCTATGGATAAAAACAATCACATATCTGGAGACACACATCGTAGGAGAACGGAAGTATAAGGTTCAAACTCCAGTCTCCCCTTCCTGTGCCGTAAGAGGCATTGTACGAGGCTGCTTGCAGCACAGAGGCTGGGCGGTGGAAATAACATATTCGTATCCTTCTCCCCCCCCCCCAAAAAAAAAAAAAAAAAAAAAGTTTCAACCCCGGATTTCTGTTCCTTTCAGTCGCCTTTTTACAACATTTAGGGGATATATAAACTGAGTGTTTTCAATAACGTGACGACTTTTTTGTTTAACTCTTCATACTCCCAGATGTTGCAGTGCAGGCTGTAATGATGGCTGTATATAACTCTTCCAGTCTGTAAAAAGTTCCCCAAGCTGAGGAAAATAATCTGTCGGTAACCAGTGATGTGAAATAGTGTTCTTACTGAAGAGATTAATTTTTCCCTGAAGTAACTTAACCTAACCCCAGGGATGAAGGAAATACATATAGACCTAAGAACAAATGAAAGTGTGTGTTATATGTGTACGTCATCGTTAGGTAAGCAATTAAGGAAAGTGGTAAATATGCTGAGACGTGACATTGTTTATACAGAATTGTATGCATACATCATACTTAGGTAAGCAATTAAGGAAAGTGGTATATATGCTAATAGACATAACACTGTTTATACGGAACTGTGGTGTAGTATGTGTGTGTGAGGTGATGGTGATGGCTGTGGTGGTGATGATGGCAATGGTGATGCCTGTGGTGATGGTGGGAGTGGTAGTAGTTGTAATGGTGATGGTAACTAGCAACAGTTTCCTCAAAACTCCTTATTGTCTCAGCACGAAGATAATGACAAGTCTGGCATTAAGGCATTTTACCGCCTAGTGTCTCCCGTCACCCGTCCCACACCAGCACCTCCATAAAAATGTGTGAGCAAAGTGTAATGATGGAGGGAGGGAACGTGGTGGTACCGTGTATGGCATTGCACAGAGCAGCACAGTGCCAGGGTGAGGGGAAGAGTGAAGGTGTTGACAGTGCCTGTGTGCACCATGTCACCATCGCTACTTTCTGTATGGGTGGTGTGGGTTGTATGTGTGGGCGATGTGGCCACACTGATAGTGAGCGTTGGGTGCAAGAGAGGAACTAGCCAGAGGTGGCCTGATTTGGAGGTGATGGAAGAAATGCTGGGTTCGGGTGGCCCCCTGCATGACCTGGGTGCCCAGGGGGTGGTGCTATATGTGGACCAGGACTCTGGCCTGAGTGACGCCCTCTTGGCCCTGTCCACCCTTAGGGCCACTCCCGTGGTGGTTGTGGGACTAGGGTCAGGACCCCAAGGATCAAAGTGGGTGCAGGGACAGCCAGCGGCCGTGCTGGGTGGGAGACACTTGGTGCACGTGGTGGTGTTCGAGCACGACCCTAGACCCTTCCTGAGGGAGGCAGCCCAGGACCAGCGTTGGAACCCAGAGTTCCTCATGTTGGTGAACCTCGGCTGCCAGCATGCTGAACACATCGTTACTGATAAAATTTTCTCTCATATACAACACCTGATTCTTGTCTGTCCTCTGCTGTCCATGGTCACAAACCTCACCAGAACTGGGATTTATACCTACCTCCCTTATGCCGAGACTGACAAACTGCGTCTGGTTGAAACAGGTGTGGGGGAGGTGTTTGTGGACAGGTTTCCTAGTTTCATGGGGGTGACGCTGAACCTGGGCACGTGGTTCGACGACTACCCTTACTTGTATCAGTCCAAGACAGGTGATGATGGTGTGGGTGACGGTGTGGCGGTGGAGATGCTGGATGCCCTGGCTGGCACACTAGGGTACGAGTACACGCTGACCACAGAGCCACCGGATCTGCAGTGGGGTGCGCTGGAGAATGGGTCATGGACGGGGATGCTGGGTATGGTGCATCGACGGGACAAGAACTTCACCGTCAACTCCATGACGCTGACGGACGAGCGGATGGAGGCGCTGGATGCTAGTCACCCTTACTGGATGGAGGGTTTTGGTCTCACACTCATTACACCTCCTCCATTGCCTCGCTGGCGAGCCGTATACTATCCCTTCCACGGCTTAGTGTGGCTCACCTTCGTGGCCTCCTTCACACTGCTTGTGGCACTCATGGCTTTACAGGTCAGTTCCAGCATGTAACGATAGTATTCTGAGAGGCTTTGAAAGTTTTATAACACTCTGCAAACAGTGTCGATAATGAAATGATTCTAGCAGCATTCTAGACAATGTTAAAGTGTAAAAAATCATTAGCTTAGGAAGAGGTGTTACCAAATCATGAAAGACATCCTTAATCACCAAAGTATTTGTCTTGCTTTTTCCTACAGTTCGTCTACCTTAATTTGGCGGAGATTTTCGTCACTGAATCTTATTTCCCGTGGCTCAGTGGCAAAATAATATTTTCCGTAATACTTTAGCGTGAATAGTGGCATGTTCTAGTGTTAATCTTTGGTTGCAGCTCAACATTCAAGATGGTGAGATGGTAATTTTGTAACCCCTAGGAAGGGATGTCCATGACAGAACAACGTCCAGGCTATTTATGTTACCATCTTTCCGTAATATATTCCTGTTCCCCTCCATTATCTGTTACATGTGTGCTTTTTTTTTTTTTTTTTTTGTTATTAGTACAATTGAGTATTTTATTTCGGCTAATATCAGAGGATTTTACTCAGCAGAGGAAAACCCTACACAGTCAGAGGGTTATGCACCGAATACAATCTTCCTTAACCACCAACATTATCCTCAGTCTCATTTTCTGCAGCTCTTTCCGGGATCCTATCTGTGTGAAATCTTTGAGTGTATCTAGACCAGCTCATAATAGCCATATCTCTTTATCCATCCCGCACGACAACTAAGTAATCATAGAGCAGGTTGCTGTTCAGTGATGGAGCAACTCTACCTAATCCTTTCACTGTAAAAACTCTCTCTCTCTCTCTCTCTCTCTCTCTCTCTCTCTCTCTCTCTCTCTCTCTCTCCAGTGACGATAACTCTACATTGAATGACAAGGCAAATGGTTTTCCGTATCTCAGGAAACCATTTACTAGGCTGGGTGGTAATCATATAGCCACATGACACATGGTGGTTAAGTGGGTTAAGGCGCTCCAACTGAGTGGGGTCTGTTTGGGTTCCACCTGACGGATGGTTGTGATTTATTGCTCGCATATTACCACCCAGGAGAAATTGAGGCTGGTCACAATTGTCTTAAATGTCGGGACTTAGTAGCCCAGTCACTGCCCCCTATGTTGTTGTTTATATCTGACAAAATGGGATTGATGATGATGATGATGATAAACACTCGAGCCTCGTATGGCTCTCTATCAGCTGAATAAAACGGTTTGGCAACATTAGGACCATGATAGAGCTAACACACGCCTCATATGAGTCCCTTTCAGCTGAATAAAACTGTCTGTCGTTAGCGGCAATAGTGTACTAGGGCTGTTTAGATCATGAGAAGATTAAGTGTGACCATCTCAACAGAAAGTTTAATTTGGCAAAAGACTTTTTTCTGCTGAATAAAACTGTCCAATGTTAGCTTCAGACATACAAGTAAAATACGTAGATGCGGCCATATCTAAGAAAGGATAAACATGAGAGTGCGTATGGTACTAATACGAACACACCTTTTGAGGACAACCCTTGCTGAGACTGTAATCAGCTTTTCACTTTAACGAGCTTTCATCAGCCAAAAACAAACGTTTCACACCATTTGAACCGATCTGACTCAATCTTCGTTTTTGGCTGTGAAACTTGATCCTTCCTAAGAAAGCATGAATACATTTTGTTCACATTTCTTTAGAAGGAACAAGTTGTACAACCTGTCAGTCTGGAGATGTTTGTCAGTAGGCTACTTCATTAAGATCGCTGGAGAGAAACGTACTGTACAGTGAAAAATTGGATGTCCGTAACAGAGTTTTCATTAACATTGCTGGCTGCAAATCTTGCGCAATCAACAGTGTATATACTAATTAAGAGTAACTACTGGCGAGTGAAGTGTTCAGGGTGGCAATATAATGACCACTTTGATACTCCCGTCATTGGTCGGGATAGCTCTAGCATTTCTTTTCACTAACGCCAGACGATTTCGTTTAGTTGAGAGTGAATAATCGGAACCTGAGAGTGATGGTTGTATGTGTCAGGGCGGCGTTATGGGCGATGGTGTGGTTGCTGGTGTGAGTGAGGCGTGGGCGTACCTGGTGCGTCCGGTGTTGAGCCACAGTTTGCCGCGACTGCCTGACCCCACAGCACAGTGGCAGCGGGTGTTCCTGGCTACCTGGATCCTGGCCTGCCTCATCCTCACCACAGCATACACCGCCAACCTCATCGCATTCCTCACTATACCGGTGTATCCAGAGCGCATCCAGACATTAGAGCAATTGGCTAACAGCGAGTTCAGGTGAGTCAGGTATAATACCCCCAAGTGCCACATGTGGTGCTGTGTGCTTAACTAACGAATGACCACGGGTTATGTTCGTAAAATACCCCGTGGGAGAAGCATGCCGTCAATTAAGACAATGTTGAACATGATTTCGGTTGCAAGTATGGTACTGTTAGCACCGTTAACTCGTAAACTGAAGGTTCAGGACCCAAATCAGGTTGAGGCACAGTATAAACTTTCCTTTAACAACTCACTATCCTCGTCAAATACTAGAAAATATGCGAATCAAGAATTTATACAGAGTTCACTCAGTGACGATTACATGTTATAATATGATACGAGTAATGATAGAAACTGACAGAGAAGGATGAATGTAGTGCCCCTGAGATGCAGCTTAATAATCTTCTCCAGGATATGTTAATGATGCTGATTTACAATTGCAGAATAACCATGAGCGATTATGGGGACTTTGTGGACGGCGCGTTGGTATCCTCAGAGTCACCCGTTTACCGCGCCTTGGGTAAGAAGTTGGATCTCTTCAGTGGGTACGACACTGTGATTCATCTCATGGCCACAGGATCGCACGCCTTCCTCGACCTCTACTCCTATAATATCATCACTGTCGCTGCTGAGTACAAGGTTGGGCTTTCAAACACATACGCACACATACAAGATGGTGCGTATATTGCATCCCATGCAAGACTGAAAAATCTTGTGCGTTGTTGGAACCCTTCAGTCTGCTGACGTGAGGAGCGCAGTTATTTTGACTACACCACAGCATTAATGAACATAAAAAAGAAGACAGTAGACATGGAAATTGTTATGGGGAGTAGAAACTAATGCAAGGCAGACATATGGCTTAGGCTTTTAGAAAACCACTGGGTTAAGGCCGAGGCCGAGGCCTTCCCAATGAAGGCCTCATGAAACCTGATAACTATAACTATTTTACATTATTTTAAATCCATGTTAGGGGAAAATCTAAGATATTACTTATCCGGTTCTTGTGTTGCCTTCCTTTCAGTAGAGAGTAATGATATCTGACATAGAATTAATTTGCCAATAATGACAATACTGTACACAGCCGAACTCTGGATACTGATCTAAAAAAATGTATTCTTGTATTAAGGTTAGGCAAGCGGACCACATCAAAAAGAGCGAGATGATCAAGAAAAGAGGGAGAGAAGGTAGGTGAGGTAAGGTATACGAAAGTTAAGCAATACAGTGACAATAAAATGGTGGAAGAAAGGTGTAGGAATGTTGACATAAACAAAGGCAAGAGTGTAGGTGAAGTAATGGACACGAAAGTTAATCTATACATAGACGTGAAATATCAGAAATACCTGAAAAACAGACACTTCTTTATGTCATATTTACATATATCATGACTTTATATTATATTAAAGAGAGCATCCAAATAGACATAAATACCACAGCAAGGAAGGATTAAATACGGTGGAGAAAGGGAGAGTCAGTAGACAAAGGGGAGCACTGTAAAGGTACAGGGCCATCTGAGAGAGAGAGAGAGAGAGAGAGAGAGAGAGAGAGAGAGAGAGGGGATGCAGGGATGTTAATTATGGGGTAAGCAAGGGTAGGCCATCCCCTTATAAAATGTATACTAGAGAAGTACCAGAGTACCATACTTTGAAAATAATATCCTTAACTTCCATATAATCACTATAGGCAGGGTGATGGTATAGTGAGACTAGGGTCTTATACTGACCTTCAGTACAACCAAACACTAACATCTCAAGTACAGCACATACTAACATAAAGCAGAAGAGCAAAATATTTTGAAAATAACGTTCTTAATTCCATTTAACCACAATAGGTAGGGAGGCAGTATGACTGGGCTAGGGTCTTCTCTCCAGAGAGAGAGTCACCTTGTCTTGGCCTCAGAACTACCACGAGGCGTGTACACGTATCACCTGGTGTCTAGCTCGAGGTAGAGGACATGGGCAGGTTTGGAGGCTGAGGTCGAAGTTGTGGTCTTGAAAATGTGGCCTTCAGTCCGAGGTCACATGATCGAGGCCATAACTCAGCCTCATGCCTGGCAGACATCCATAACCCTGACTGAACCGTCCCAACAACACACGAGAACTCACCTGCTGAGAAACAGAAGAGGCGCAGTACATGAACCTCCTTGTATATAGGATTTGGACATACTTATCCCTTATCTACACACGATTTCTTGACCTTCAACTTTCATCATCGTCGTTGCTAAGGACAGCATTGGGAACACACACACACACACACACACACACACACACACACACACACACACACACACACACACACACACACACACACACACACTCACTCACTCACTCACTCACTCACTCACTCATCGAAGGGAAAGGGTAATGAAGTTTGGATGTTGAAACAGTTGACATTATTTCGACTGGATGAAAACTTACACTCATGTATTCACTTTTTAAATAATTGTTCTTTCATTCCTCGAATTACAGCAGTGCAATAATGCGGAGAATCCTTTCAAACAGTTATATGCCATCTTCATTGCTAAATATTTTTTTTCTTATGTTGCTAGGAGTGGCTTAAGGAGCTCCTGGTGGATATGGCCTTCAAGGGTTTACGCCCAAGGAATGAGTGGAGTTCATTACTCAGTACCAACCACGGACAAGACACTGGTCACTCGCCATAAATGTCTGTAACATGGAGCCTAACTTTAGGCCCCTAGGAACTAACAAATGATTAGATAATAATTATCCAGATCAGTACATATACGGGCCAAAGTAGGGCATGGGCACTATAGTAACTAATCGTGGATGTTTGGAAGAAGGGACACAGCCTCCGACCCCTACCACCACAAGAAAGTATCCGTAACTTGGCTAACCTGAGCAGCATCGTGTAGCAATGACAGTCAGTAAGATGCCGTAATAAATGTGGGGAAACCTTTCAAAAACATGGATGCCAATGTTGTTGATTTGACCTATATGACGAAAACTTCAAACACTGCCGTTCAGTTTTTCTATTACTTTCATTCTGCACGTTACTGGTTATTAAAAAAAAAAAAGTTAGGTCTATCAGCATCTCAGAAAATGGTACCCAACAGATCCGCAACGTTTACATGCTACGGGAACAGCTGTATCCTGGGCACCTGTGTTGGTACTTTCAGAAGAACACTGCGTGGAAATACAAGTTCGACCACGGTATCCAGCGCCTGGTGGAGGGTGGTCTCGTCTCACACTGGCTCAAGGTACTGTCCAGATAGCTAGGATCGTTACAGAGGTAGTAAAGAGGAAGGCAGTTGAAAATCTGTTGCTGAGCCCCAGGACAGACATTCCTCAGTAGTGGAAATTGGTAGTTCTCATGCGATATTGTTGTTGTAAATTTGTTCACCATGTCCCAAGAGTAGCTTAATAAAGATAACCACCAGTCTCATTTTGCCCCCGTCAAAGTGTAAGGGCCCGAGGCTAGGCTACCGTAGTGTAATACATTTAAAGGCAGATTACCAACCTACTTCCCTTCGTGGGATTATATGATTGAAACGCCTCCAGACACAGGCCTCTTAGGGGCTGAACCTATCGTTAATCCCTTCGAGGTGTAGGGACCCAAGGCTAGGCTATAATAATTCAGTACATTTTAAGGTAAATGACCGGACTACTCCCTTTGTTAGCATTACATGATCGAAAAACCCCCAGTCACCTCTTGGTTAGCAGGAACCTAAGCAAGGCCGTCACACTCCGACTGAGACGTTCTAACCACTCAGCCACTAAGCGCATCTGTTATAATAATAGATCACGCGTGTAAACATTGGAGGCATAGGCCTACACTATAAGGGACATGAATGCCGTTGGCTTATGAGAAAATGGCATAAAACAAGGGTAACTTAGGAAAACAGACGATCCGGTTTACGCTGCATCGATGCTATCCTGTGTTAACAATACTGTATTTATTTCACCTAATCCTTAGGTGGGAAGAAGAGGTCATGATGATGATGATGATAATGATATATTCTGCTTATTCCAGCTGACCTGCGGAGACACTGTTCTTTACTGCTGTGCAAATACTGGTAAATTTAATAGTGGAGGCAGACTCCATGAGGCGCTTAGCCAGTGCTCAACTACATAACTTAGGCCTTTGAGGCTGTGACGGGTTTTCACCTAATAAACTGAGATGCATGACCACTGCATCATCCAGGTTACCACAGTTACATCCTCTGGGCCCTAAGTAGTATACTTGATAGGTTACTCACTTTAAGAGTGGATGGACACCTGAGTCAAGTAACGCTAGCTGTCCACATCAAGATTTAACCCTTGCTGCTGAAAAAAATAAATAAATAAATAAAAAAGGTCGACCAAGGAGCTTCATTTCTCACAAGGTAGGTCCTTTGGGCAGAATGAGGAAGAATGATTGGCAAAGGAGACTGAAGAAGACGAGAGAAACGAGCGGCAGGTGTACACTCGATCAAAAAAGTATCTTCAATCAGATCACTGATGCTTTCATAATGAGCGCTGTTGTTGTTTGTTTTTTCTAAGGCAAATATTTCTGAATGACTGGCGAATTTCGTATATTGTAGGCTACAAAGTTTCATCTTCATGGCCTACGGTAGTGATAAAAACAAGACATGCACATTTACGGAAATTTACTGAATATTTTCAAACGGCTTGTTCATTGTTTCAAAACGTAAAGATAGAAGAAAATGAGCGGCTACTTTAAGTGGCTGTACTGTACATGGGTAGGAGCCAAGATCAGCAGAAGACAAGAGGTCAAGTCCCCTGCCTATGTGCAATCTGTGTGTGTGTGTGTGTGTTCTTAGATGCCATGGGGCTGCCTATAGGCAAGTTGGTATCTGTGTTTCCTGCACTCACCCCAGGATCCTCAGAGGCGATTTGCATAGTACAGTATACTAAACCATCACCATTCCCCTCACGTAACTCACGCTCATTTTCAAGAAGAATAAGAAACGAGATTTTTTTCTACATCCACTTTTCCATGTCCCTAAAAAAAAAAAAAAAAAATTATATCGATAATTTTTGCCCAGTCGTAAGAATTTTCTTTTACAGAAAGGGAAAACATCGGAAAATTATTTGATCTTGAGAAAGAAATAATGATATCGGTAATTATTGCCCAGTCGTAAGAATTTTCTTTTACAGAAAGGGAAAACATGGGAAAATAATTTGATTTGTCCTTTCCTTTAAAAAAATGTTACGACAGTGGAGGTCAGTGAGGGTTGTCTATGCGTTTGGCTGACGAGCTGCCGATGGGAAAGATTTTAAACATGGTATTAGTTTTTTTTTCTTTTAGCTCAGTGCACATAGCGTGACCGGCGGCATGTTCAAAGTTTCAAGGATTAGCTTGACCTAGTTTCATCCTGGTAAGAAAGAGACGTAATTGTAGAGGGCGAAGGGGACTTAACACCTCGTCCACAGCCATGTATTCTGTACATTACACCTCATTTTTTTTTTTTCTGATGCAGACTGTCAATATTAAAATAATGTAAATACATCAGAATGTGAGGGTGCAATATGCAAAATAAATCGCTGATTCCACATAGAATACGGGAAAGTGAATAAATAAATAAAATAAGAACTTCGGACTACATCCACGGACTACATCTCATAGCCCTTTCCCACCTTCCTTACCGGTAGGATTTATTTTGTACAATCCATATCAGTATTCTCTTGGATGTGATTAACATATTCCCAGTGTCGACGGATTGGACATCGGTAATACTGAAAAGTATATTGAGTCATAGCCTCAGTAAGTTATTGTGAATGGTATTAAGAAGCTCCCAAGTCAACGAGAATATTACATGGGGTTGAGGTGGGGCTTAGGCCTATTAGTTTACTGGGAGTGCCAAAGACCACATGTGGTTGACGGGGCCAAGTTAACGATGTAATCTATCATATTCTGGCCACTGTTATGGTTGGAGTGGCCTTATTTTTTTTTTTTTTATTTTTTTTTTTTAAGGGGAGGGTCTTTCCGCCTACTGATTGTCATATCAATTTTATTTTCAGAAAAAGACTGCCGAGTTACTGGGAAGAACAGAAGCAGAGGAAAGATCCTCCATCCAACCCCTCTCTCTCAAACACCTCCAAGCTGCTTTCCTCCTCCTCCTTCTGGCATCCTTACTTGGCCTCCTTGTCCTCTTCCTTGAGATAGTCCACCGTCAGTGCTCTCTAGGGAAATAAAATGTTAAGCATTGTACCAGTGTATTATGTAGTGTTACAGGAAGCAGTTTAGCATTTTTCAGATAGCAATGCTTTAGCAATTAAGTTTTTAAATGAAAAGTTCAGTACCTACATTGGTATCAAAATTTGGTGTGGGTAGGAAGTTATTTTTATCTTGGTAACATTTAGCGTACTGGATGACGAAAAAGTGAGAGAAATGATACTCATACTTGAAACTTCCTCTAAAGAATATAATTAAACACCCGGTTATTTACCCGTTCAGTGACACCCAGCCACAACCCCCACTGTCTACCTTCCAGACTGGTCGGCAGCATACTGACCAATTTGCCTTGCGCTCACTCGGTATAGAGAAAGTAAGTATAATTCCTGCGCCAGCTGATAGGTGGCGTATAAGAGGTTTAGGAACAAAGTACAATCGCTTTATGTGTTTAGAAGCTTCAATAGTTCTCTAGTATGTGTATATTAAAGGTTTTTGTGCATTCGAATCCTCTTTCTTAACCCTGGGTGAGAAGTGCAATAATCATTAAGTCGAGTCCGTGTCCTTATGAGTGTTCGTAGTCGTTCGTCCTCGAAGTGTAAATCTTTAAAAGTGAATATATCAGAGCCGAGGCGTAAATGACAATTGAAAACATAAGCATGGGGTGAGTATGCAGTGGATTCTCTCACTTTGTCTAGTTTTAGCTTATTCGACCTACATTTGTGGAGCTATGAGCAGATTCCGTGGCAACCCAGCCCCCTCTGGGATGGTGTGTCTGGCTCAGAATCTGTCAATAAAAGGGATGCTGGGAGAGAGACACCTTGATCTTATTGCCTCTCATACGAGAGCTTTCAGTTATGTTCGAGAGGAGGTCAGTTTGTGTATGGATGCATGTTGTATGGGTGGTTATGTATCTGAAAGGTGTTTTATATGAAATTATTAGTGAATTGTATCAGCTTACGTCTGGCGATGATCGAAGTCCATTCCCCGTTTAATACTATGGGTTCACTACCTTTCCCTGAACAGTGACAGTTGAGAAACTGATGTTTAATGTAAACACCAGTGATTACAATTTTAATGACAAATGGGCACCAAGGTGCCAAAAAAATCCAGAGTTAACACTTTATGGATTGGTTAATTGTTTAAATTTATATGATTTATTGGCTTAGAATTTAAACACTGTTCTGTACAATATTCACTCAGTTAATAAGTACAGTATGAGTGGCTTGAAAGTATTATCTCAGATGTTTGGTTTCTGGGAAATTGGGAAGAAACAAGTTGGTACATTTCAGGGTGAACATGGATAGAATGTTCAGTTCAGATTTTCATTTAAAGCCAACAGATTTATGTATGATATGTGTGCTTATACTGTATGAACCACTTTAAAATAAATTAGTGAAGGAACGTTGTGGTGTGGATGTGGATGTGATGTAAAGCTTTAGGAGAAATACATTGAGGTGATTTAGTCATGTGGAGAGGGTGGAGAGTGAGAGACTAATGAGGAGAGTATTTGTGAGTGAGGTGGAGGGGGAGAGGGAGGGAAAGGCCAAGGATGAGATTGAGGGATGGAGAGTAGAGGTATATAAGAAGGGGGAGGGGGTGAGCTGGGAGCAGGGCAGTGAAATGGCTGGGGACCAGGCGACATGGAGATATTTTGTTTGTGGCCACCCCTTGTGGGATTAATGCATCTGGCAATACGTAGATAGTATTTTGCCAGCAAGCTAAGCTTGTACACCAGTTAACTTAATCTTGATTGTCTATTTATACCAGTACCCTGTCTTATTCACCACCAAAGTCAACCTTAGTTCACCACAAAATTGTAGTTCACTCCTTGACATAACTAAAGCTTAGTTAGGCTAACCACTTAACTGTAGTTCACCACCTAATCTAACCTAATTGTGGTTTGCCACCTAAATGGAGGAGACACAGTCTTAAGCTTGCTAAGCCTGTCCACTGGAGGACTATAATGAAGGGAAAATGGTTCTCAGTTTGGAAGACACTAGCAGAAAAATATAGTGACAACCATCAATAGCCATGTTTAAATCTAGGGATGACAAACATATGGGGCTAGAGTAGTGGATGGCTGGTTCGTACAGTAGAGGCGGGGACTTGACAAAATTCTTCTTATTCCTCCACTAACCAATACTGGGTGAGCAATGCTAGGTGAGCTGTAACTATCATTTACCACAATAGTAGGTGAGCTATATCTATCATTTACCACAATACTAGATGAGCTGTAAGTATCACTTACCACAATAGTAGGTGAGCTGTAGCTATCATTTACCACATAGTCCAATCTGACAGTAGATAACCACCTAATGTAACCAACAAAAACAGTTTATCATCAAACCTAGCCTAACCATAGTTCACCCACCCTAACCCAGCCATAATTCACCTAATCCAGATTAACTGTAGTTCACATAACTTGACCAATCCATATTTCATCAAACCCAGATTAACCAAGCCTAAATGTAATTCACCACCTAAGCAATGTAACTATGGTAGCTAATCCCTAGGGAGACATAGGATCACCTAATTTTGTATTTTTTTATTTTTTTCCTCACTGGTAGCTCTTTATCAGATTCTTTGAATATTTGCTGATTGCATCTTCAAGTTCTGATGTTTTTTTATTTCTTTTAAAACTGGTGAAAAGCACTTAAAAAATGGGTGTTTGTGTACAATCCCAAATGGCACTGATAACAGATGCTATCTTGTGGTGCACAAAGACATGTGGACTTTATCTTGGAATGCCATTTTTTAACAAAATTACCCTTATCAATGCCTGTTTATCCAAACAGCCTAAATTGTCATACTTAACCTTACTTATCCCAACGTATTTGATCCAAACCTAATCCCATCTTCAACTTACGGTAATCTTTCCCTTATGTAATCATATTTTCCTTGTTTACGATGAAATTCATACTCGAAATTGCATTTCTGTACACCTTTACATAGTCATTGAATCAGTTCAAGGGTAATAGAAATTTGTTTTAATTTTTAAGAAGTTGTCTTGCCTCCTTAAGGAATACTGTAGCTAGTTCACTTTTTTTTTTTTTTTTTTTTTTTTTTATGCAAGGAAGAAGGAACTAAAGGCCAGAAGCCTGGAAGACTGTTCCCTTTAAGAAGAAAGAGAAACAAGATGTATAACACTTACAGAGAGCCTAACTAACCTTATCCCATTTACCACCAAATGCAGCTTATCTAAATTTGCCATCTATCTATCTCTATCTATCTATAGCCCGACGCCCTAATCCCGCAAAGGGTGGCCGCAGACAAAACGCCTCCGAGTCACTCTGTCACCCACCATTTGACTCCCCTCCCCCCAACTCACCCCCCCCTCCCTCATATACCTCTCAACTCCATCCCTCCACCTCATCCTCGGTCTACCCCTCCCTCCCTCCACCTCACCTACATACACCCTCTTAGTCAGTCTTTCATTCTCCATTCTCTCCACATGTCCAAACCACCTCAGTGTATTTCTCCTAATCTTTTCAACCACATCCACATCTAACCTAGGTAAATTTTTAATTTTAGTCAACATAAGAGTTTGAAGTTAAAAGTAAAGTATAGTTTTCCATTTTTTTTTTTTTTTTTTTAATGAATTACTTTTTATTTTCATTTCTGTTGAATGTTCGATTAGGCTAGTTCTGGTGAAACCACACCTCTCCTGAGATTCTAATATTTTTCAGTGGATTATATGTCAGAATTGCCCAAAACATCAAAAATAAAGGGTACCGTAATTGCCAAACCCATATTATTGTATTCAGAGTAGCTACGGTATAGGGGCCCGATGCTAGGTTGCAGTACCGTACCCTACTCTGGAACAACAAAGGGTAGCCTGCTAACTTGTGCCTCTGGTAGCATTTACATTATATACCTCTGGGACTTGATCAGTAGTGTGTAAGCCACAGCACATTTGGACCTGAGAGTTCTACCACCATGCATCCAGGTGTCATTAAAAAAGATACAGTGAAAAATTATAATATCAGCCTTAGCAACCTATTCTAGACCAAACCTGGGTATCCTAGCTATATTTGATGTATAATTGATTGAATTCTCGGAGCACAGGCTTATCATCACGGAACTAGCTCTAATCCACAAGTGACTACCACCACTGTGCAGTATTGAGAGGTGAGTTACATGTAATTTGCAACAGAAAAGCCATAATAGAGATGTACCAGTAGCTTAAAATTGTTGAAACTACAGACTTACTGTATGGTAAAGGCAGATTTGCTGAGATTGTTGTCTTGTTTGAAACTAGAATAATACCATAAACTAAACTAAACTGACAATCAAAATTAACCTTTTTGACCACTTACCATATATTCCATCCAACCCATCTCTAACTTAATTTTTCCTAACAAGTTCACAATCTAACCAAACCTGAGTTCACCACTTAGCTTACTGTAGCTTTAGCCTCTGATGAAACTTATCATAACCTAACCTGTTTCACCATTTGACTATATAGGTTTTAGTTTATAAGCTAAGCTTTGCTTACACAATATAGGACACCACCTGCCATATTCTGACATAATCTAGCATACTCTGATCATACAACGGTTAGGGTATAGCTGTTCATTAGTTTATTGGCAGAGGTACATAATTATACAGTATACCTGTGTTTTAATTATGGTTAATCTTGTGCTTAAATTTGTTGGGGTAATGAAAATAAAATTAATATACAGTACTGTATATATCTATCTATCTATTTATCTATTGCCAGACGCCTCAATCCCGTTTGGGGTGGCCACAAACAAATCGCCTCCAAGTCGCCCTGTCCCCCGCCATTTCACTGCCCTGCTCCCAACTCACCCCCCCCTCTCTTATATACCTCTACACCCCATCCCTCCATCTCATCCTCGGCCTCCCCCTCCCTCTTCCCCCCTCCACCTCACTCACATACACTCTTCGTCAATCTTTCACCCTGCATCCTCTCCACATGGCCAAACCACCTCAGTGTGTTCCTCATAACGCTTCCTATCACATCTACATCCACACCACAACGCTCATTTATATCCTCATTCGTCAGCCTGTCTCTCCATGTGACTCCACAGGCTCCTCTTAAATAACTCATTTCCACTGCTCTCACTCTTGACTTGTGTCCAAGCTTCACTTCCATACGTTAGAGTTGGTATCACAATACTGTCATGTAGTAACTTTTTCACTTCCATGCTCACTTCCGTTTCTTATCACTGCTTTCAAAGAACCAGCAACCTTTCTTCCCTGCTGTACCCTTTCAAGCACTTCACCCTCCAAACCTCCATCCTTACTCATCACACTACCCAAGTACTCAAACGTACTCACATTTTCCAATCCCTCACCATCCAACCTCGCTGTACATTCACTGACTTCACCTCTCTCAAAGACCATCACTTTACTCTTCCCTACATTCATCTTTAGATTCCGTTTCTTACACACTCTCCCATAGTCATCCACCAAGCCTTGCAGCTCGCCTTCGTCTTCACTCAACAGCACAGTATCATCTGCAAACAACAGTATATATATATATATATATATATATATATATGTATACGGTATATACAATATACAGTACATATATACAGTATATTGTATATGGTATATTTTGTATGAGTAAATTGGTAAATTGGTGAAGTTTTGGAGATACTGGCAATCCTTAGTACTATGCAGTGCAGTTTAATCCAGGAATTTAGGCTATTAAAAGTATGATAGCCTTTTTCCATAGTTAGTACCATACACTACTGTACTGTGCAGCAAATTGGAGGAAAGTGGTGAATTAGTGTAGTAAGAAGCAATGGAACTCTAATTGCAATTTTTTTGTGCCGTAACCCTATTTATTGGGAACTTGTTTGCAAAGAGAATGTCAAAAAAAAGGCTATTTTTATTAAGGATACACGGTATACTGTAGTTAGATTACGGTATGAATTTTTACCAGCCTGTCATTTAAAACTTTGGTCTTGGCTGTAGTATTTTTACCTTTTGATTTTATAAATCAGAGTTTAGTAATACTGTAGTACAGCACTCTAGTATCACATTACAGCATTAGCTTACCCCTATTATTTGTTTAATTCAGTGATTAGCTGAGGCCCAAAGTGTATTACAATTCATTATTTTTTTTTTCCTGTTATGTGAAGTGGAGAATTTCTGTGATACAGATCTATGTATATCTATAGCCAGACACCATAATTCCGTATGGGGTGACCTTTTGTTTTTGAATAGTTTTTTTTTTTGGGGGGGGGGGAGGGGAGATACCTCTTCTTAGTATAAGTAAGGGGTGTTAAAAGTGTCATTACTCTTTACTGTGGAAGTAGCCCAGTTACTACTATAATTACGGGGAAACTGGCAAATAAGCATCATACAGTAGGTGGCAAGTAGAGTGTGACAGGCAATTTTTCTTTAATCTGCTAAAGACCTATTTGCGAAGATGAAAGTAAATTCCGGTAAGGTCAAGTTATTAATGGGGACTAACTGTACTTTATGTGGCTTCACTGTTACATGTCAACTACCAGTTTTTACTAGAAAGTGCATTATTATAAGGATTGTTTTAAGCATAGCTGGAGATGGGGCTAGAGCTGCCACCATGGCTAGGGTAAGGAGTGGTTGGAGGAAGTTCAGGGAGCTGTTACCTCTAGACATTGCGAGGGCCCTCCTTCCATGTTTAGGGATCTTTGTATGTGGCATGTGTTGGGAGTGTAAAACAGTAGGGTAGTGAGACCTGGGCAGTAAAGGAAGGAGTCCCAGTATATCATAGACTCATATGTACAGAAATAGTTTTATTTCATTTCGTTTATTATGGCTCCAACTTGCTTGCATGTGTTGGCTTGGGTCACCTAATGGCAGCTCTCCATGCAGCTTGATTTCTGACAGCCTCCCTATTCAGTCGCATATCCCTTAGGCCACACTCTATGACCTCATCCCAGGTCTTTTTCGGTTTGCCTCGCAACCCTGTCCCAAACATTCACACTTCTCACTTCCTGCATCCAATTGTCATCCCCCATCTTCTCCATGTGACTAAACCATCTCAGTCTACCTCTCCTCATCACAACACTAATACACTCCAGTCCCATTCTTCCTCTTAACTCTTTCATCATAAATGACATTGATTAGATGGATGCTTAGTGTCCTTGAATGCGAGGCTTGAGGGGGACAGGATTACGATTGAAGAGTTGAAAGGAAAGATGGGACACACTGCACTCTAAAAGCTTCCACGCCTATGCCTGTGCTTGGAGCATTTGGGTGTGAGCGAGTTACTTCTCCAGTGACAGAAAACGGTGTTCTTTGGTCCTGCTGATCCATTGCCCTTCAGGTCCCATAAAACATGACTTGAACAAGTAATGTATTGTAGAGTAGCCTATGTCAGGTGTTTACAGACTGGCTGCTGATGCACAGCACATAAGGCATATATATAGCAGGGTTAGCATGATTGAAGTGAAAGTTGTAATTGTGACTTTAATTGATTGTAATTAAAAAAGACTATCCAAATTATTTCTCTGAAGAAAATAGTAAAAAAAAAAAAGAAGAAGAAGAAGAAAAGACATTTTACTATGTTTTGTGCACAGTTTGTCACATCTACCATTTAAAAATGGGGGGGGGGGGCTAACAGTATACAGACAGATAGACATAGTCACAACTCATAGGAGCGGTTCAGGATATGTTCCTGGCACTTGAGACATTGATACATGATGTGCAGTGTCAGTGGACCTGTCCCAAACTCAGTGGGGAATGGGGAATATCAGCTTGTTAATTTATTGGGTGATTTTACTTTTCTGTCATTCTTCATTTATGTATGATTCTGATAAGTTATTTTTGCACTTGAATTATTTATTATTGTCTCAGTGGGGCTGGAGAGGAACACCTTCACTTGGTGGCATTAGTGCAACTAGGCTTTGCTGCCTGGTCATATAAATGTCCCTCAACTCCCCATCACCCAAAAGGAGGATAGACTGCAGGAGAAGGGTTACTTTAACTTGCAGTCTACCAGGTTCACAGTGAGGTAGGCCTTGGGCCACAACATTACCTCATTATGTTACATGTACAGTGTTTAAGTGGTACAGTATCTGTGGCTCTGGTAATACTTAATTTTAACACAGCTACTATTTAGCAAGTCTTCATAGCCATTATCACTCAGTCAGGCACAGTACTGTATATTAATTGGGTAGATTTACCCATCTTGTCATCCTCTGATTATAATCTGATCTTAATGAAAAAAATATATATATTGTTTTTAAAATTTGCATTTTTTCCATCCCCAACATATACAAACTCTGAGTTTGGACTCTTCGTTACGTGATTACACAACAGCACACGAGGATTTTTTTTTTTCCCCATCATTGTAGCTTACTGTACAGAGTTCAGTGGGGTTCTGTACTACATGCTGTACATTTGATTAAGAAACTACAGTTATCTTTCCTTTTTCTGCCTTTACTTTCTGAAACTGTAGACAAACAATATAAAAATCCAGTACCTTCTAATCTGTGTGTATACATTACCTGCTAGTTTTTCAGTGCATTAAAAAGAAAGAACAATGCATTTCTCTCTCTCTCTCTCTCTCTCTCTCTCTCTCTCTCTTACACACACACACGGTCTGTAAAGATGAATTGTTTTTTGCGTTACATTATATTTCCTCTTCGATTATTTGTGTTGTAATGTAATCCTTATATCTAACAGAAGTGAAAAATTAAGTAGTGTCCATTTGATAGAAGTATATTTTGCCAGTAGTGCCATTTTTAAAATCCAGTCATTAGCCACTATGTGATGTTTTTTTTTTTTTCTCTCTCTTTCTCTCTCCTTTGCTACATTCTGGTGATTTAAATAAACTTTGAGTAGAGTTCAGATTGGAGGAGTTAATATGTTGTCAACATTAACACCTCCATTTAGAGATGTATATGCAGAGCTGATTGAAATTGTGTGGTGGTGTGAAAAATAAAAAACTGTCATTGCTCTGATGGGTCAGTAAAAGAATGAAAGTGTTCCAACAATACTGTACGTTTCCACCAGAAATGCCTTTCTTAAGTAATGGTGGTAGTAGTAGTAGTAGCCTAGTTGTTTTTGTTGTTGGTGAGTGACCTTGGTCTGTCTGGCCGAGTAGACCCATCAGCTGCAAACAAGTAAATGCCCCTGCAGGGCCATCCCATTCATCGAACTGAGGCTCCCATGTGGCAGACAGTGCCTTGTCACGGCAAGGCATTGGAAGAGAGTGAAAGTTAGGTTCCCAGATGTTCACCACATTTGTGTGTGTGTCTGTCCAGTTACTAGGGGTACCTTAGAAAACTCCACATCACTTTAATATATGGTTATATGTTTTATCAGCCAGCATTGTAAATGGTTTCCTAGAACCCAGGAAGTAACCCCGTAGGCTTTACACTCAGTGGAAGGGCACCTCAAGTGGAAAGAAGAGTACTTTAATAAAAAGTGACAGGAAGGGTGGGAGAGCTAGGAAGAGAGAAGGGCAGACACATGATAGAGGTGAAGGAAGAAGTAAGCAGCACTGCATTGAATGAGTGGATGATGGACATCACCACTTATCCAAGAATGAAAGTAATTATGATATAAAATTTTTATTTTTATTTGTTTATATATTTTTTTTCGGGTGAGAATCAGTGTTTTCATCCATTCACTTAATGTACAGTACTCCTCTCAGGAAACCATTTATGTTTTAGGTGGTAACCATTTAACCAAATGGATATCTCATGGTTTATTGGGTTAAGGCACCTCAGTTTTTATTACAGGGATAGTTGTGGTTTATTTATGTCACTCAGAAGTGATCAGCTGCCTGGTCTCACTTTAAATGTCTGGACTCACTAGCTTCACTGTGGATCCCAAATCGTCTAAAGGAGCAATAAAGAACTGGATGATTGATTGATAGAATACCTGTACCAGTTTTCATTAAGGAGATTATTAGTAATAAAATACTGTATCAGTGATTTTACCCAGAATATCCTCATCCCATGGGTGGCAGTCCAACACCTGGGAACGGGGAGACCTTATGCCATATACTCCATGTTCAGCTCCCCTTCAGGAGACAACCAAATGATATATCTTGGACCTTTACTTCAAACTCTTTCTTTCAAATTCTATTAACATTCTTGGCCTTTCCCCCTGTTTCCTCTGTTGTTCACACAACTCTTTCTCTGAGTCTCACTTTGTTTCTGAGACTAGGTTAATGATAGAAAACCCTTCCCTGTCTTCATATTCTTTCTTTATACCCATTTCCAAGCCAGAGATGGTAATTGCATTTTTGTGTGTAACAATTTCATTTACTCTCGTGTTCGTAAACCTGAATTTTCCCAATTATTATGCTCTGGCTATGGCTATCATGTCAGTCTCTGGCAAAGTATATCTGTGCTGTGTACGTATCCATAATGCTATTGACTATCCAGATTTCTTCGACCATCAGGCTTTGAAAGTGGAAGTTAACTGTGGAACATATTATCTACTTACTGCATCTCCTTTCTCTGAAATCATCCTTGGCAGTTCTAGTCGTCACCCACGTTTGGCTCACTTCTTTCAGTAAACATGCATGTGAACAAACCTATATCTTTTTCGTTTCTGTATGATGTAGAGCAACTTGTACAAAATCTACTTGTATCCAGGACCATTATGGAAAGACCCCCACCTTAATTGCTGTCATTCCTACAGTTTCTCCTCCTCCCACTTTGTGAATCTTTTCTCTTCTAGGCTTCTTTAATTACAGTCTTATTTCAGTAACCAGATTGTATATCCCGTAAGACCTGAAGATCCTCCCAAGAATTGGCACTTTTGACACTGGCACTACTGATAGGAAAGCCGCATCTCAGTACTTCTCTGCTTTCCCCTTGAATTGCCATTACTTCCATAACCTTGAACCATCTAGGTGTGCTCAGTGTATTATTCCCTTGGGCGTGGAAGCATACATTTCCTCTTCTTACCCTCAGACTAATGCCAAGAAAATTATGTTTAACTATACATTCTAATGGTGTCTGTTACAAGGAAGTGGCTTTTTAAAAGGTTCCCACACCAGATGACCCCTGAATTACTTGTTCTGTGTGTTTTTGTCCAGAATCATGCAAAATCTTTTCTTTGTCCCCCCAGAAACAGTTTTATTTGTTGAAAATGTGGTAAACTGTCTCACTGTGATCCACTCATTCCTTCTGGCATCATGCTGAAAGTCTCTCTTGCCACTTTTTCTTCCTCTTTCCTTCTTCTTTTTTTTTTTTTTTTTTTTTTTTTTTTTTTTTTGATGGCCCTGTTGCTGTTTCCACTGACAAAGCTGAACTTTATGCTGAAACCTTTGCTTCTCACTCTAGTTAACAATTCCTATGTTGTTTCTTCATCTCCCACCCTCAGACATCCTCATTCTGTAATTAATGTATTTATTTATTTAATGTACACTCAAAAAAATATCATTACATCTACTGCACGATACAAACTGACACCACGAATGAAACGTTTGATAACTGCCTTCCTCCAACCTTACCGTGACAACTGGATTGTTCAGTACGAAACTCATCGGACCTCCCTGTAATGGTACTTTTTTGAGTTTGTGTACATTCTGCCCTCTCTGATAAAAATGGCCCTGATGGGGATTCTCCTTCTGTTCACAAGAACTGTTCTGAATACCATAGAAACAAGTCAAGTCCATTCGCTTTCATAACCCTGTGTGTATGTACACTTGTCAAAAAAAAAAAAAAAAAAAAAGCTACTTTTTCCAACCCACCATTTTGAAACACTACATGAAGTGACTGGTATGATTCCCAGTTGGTACGCCATTGTTCCATATGATCAGCAGCTGGGCTGCTGGAGATGGGGGTGGGAGTGAGCAGATTCCTCTCAGCATTGCAAGAAGTCCGGCAAGCCGTAGGTGTCTGCTGTCAAGAATGAGAAAAAATTACTATATAGAAGCAACGGGCGAGTGAGTACAACAGCAATGCATTTAGTGGCTTACGGGAAACCATTATGGTTTATCTGAAAAAAATTAAATAATTCCACCAGCCAACAATTCCAAACGCACTGGAGTAAAAAATATGAAAATTCAGAGAATCACATGTGCATTTAATTTCCAACCTTTTCTTGTATGGTACTCGGTGTAAGCATTCAGTCGTCCTGGCATGGATGCAACAAGTATTGATGTTAGTGCCAGACCCTTTACAGTTACATGACCTCTAAATTGCCTAATGTATGACATAAAGCCTCGTTGGATCCACATCATCGAGAATAGATAAGCTTATTTATGTCTACAGGTTGAGAATGTACAGACGGGTACTAACCGTACAGACACAGGTCAAGTATCTGTTCCAAAAAGCCTTGGATCTATTGACCCCATGCGTAATGATACCATTTTTTTTTTTTTTATGTACGGTATTCACAGTACTGTATGCAGGTTAAAAAATATCTATTTTATGTATTTATGCTCCAGGTGGTAGGTGGTGGCGACCATCATCCACTTACTTGATGTAGTCCTTCACCTTTATCATTCATTTTCAGTGTCTGTCCTCTCTTCTTGTTTGTCGCATCTTTCTTGTCACTTTTTATTACTCTTCTTTCCATTCACCTTTATCATTCTTTTTCTGCCAGTTTGTTGAAGGGCTAAACATTTGACGTTGTCCTGTGACCTTGGTCTTTGACCAGTTGCTCTCAAAATGAAATTCCTTCATTCCTTCTAGACATTTAACCCTTCCACCAAATTTTGTCCAAGTTAGATAAAAAAAAAAAAAAACACCAGTTTTTAAAACCCTTATTTGACCTTGCCCTGCGACTGTTTTAAAAGTCGAGTTTCTTTACCCTTGGCATAACCTTCGACAAAGTTTGATTCACACCGGATTAAAGCTTTGAGTCGTCCTTGCCATGTAGCTATTCGTGGCTTCTGACCAATTTTTCTCAAACTGTAGGCCATCTCATGTCTAATCCTCAGTGCTTCCACTAGGTCTAATCCAAACTGGATCAGAATTGTTTTAGTAATTTTATTCTTATATAGACACATGGGTCAGACTTTAATCTCGTCCTGTGACCTTGACTTTGGACTGATCTAAAAATCTAACCCCTTTGTTCTTTCAGTACCGTCAGTCCTTCCACCAAGTATTGGTTTAAATCGGTTAAAAACGAAGTTGTAAACATACTAAATCAAGCTTTGACCAACCCTGTGACCTTGATCTTTGACTTATTCTCAAACAGTACGTCAGCCCCTTGACAGACCCTCTTCCCCTTCATCAGATTTGGTTATAATTGCATAAAATCTTTATTTTTACACACACACACACACACACACACACACACACACACACATGGCGAGCAACGGATTAATACCCATCTCGCATTGCGAGTGCCGGTGTAAAAATGACTTTTTTACACCATTATGAATCTTCAGTTATTCTGGTATCATACTGATAATGATATACCACTCATGTAACCAACTTACAGGACAGTGAGTATATAAAATTAGTTTATGTGGGTGAATGGAGAGTAAGAAGTGAGTTCGAGTCGGTGGTAAAGCAAGGAAAAAAAAAAAAAAAGACGGAAAATAAGTATCTCCAGGAAATTACACTCCGGGTTTCATCTCGCTATTTTCTGCCTGTCCTTATTTCCTTCGCTGGTCATTTTCTCTTCGTTTGTATTTTTCATCTTATATTTCCTTTGTTTTCCATGTTCGTTTATGTATTTTTTTTATTTGGTCTTCCCTATTGAATGGATATATGGCACATTTCACTGGGCATGGGTTGACAGTTTTCGTTCTATCATGCATCTGGATCTTACCTACCCGTCCTTTATGTTAAGTGTGACGTTTGTATGGATTGATTCTCTCTCTCTCTCTCTCTCTCTCTTATTACCATTTTTAATTTTCCTTCACCTCCGTATCTCTGTTCTACATTCCTCTCCTTCCCTCTTTCCCTGCCTCCCTTATCATTGCTTCATTTCTTCACGGTATCTCTTCATCATCCCCATCATTTTCCAATTTGCCATTATATAGTTTCTCCATTAGCATTCACTTCATTCATTCTATCGCGTTTGCCTTTTTACCCCATGTTTTAATTACATTATTTCATTTCACTTCCCCGTCTGTGTCCATCTCAGTTTACATTGTTCATGTGGCTGTTATGGCAGCCTATATACAGTACTGCATAATTGATATCTTGATTAACCTTTTGTATATTTTTTATGCAAGGTAGAAGGAACTAGACACTGTTAGCCCACGAGATTGTTACTTCCAAGAAGAAAAAATCAAGATAATTTCATTTTGAGATGTCTGGACACATTGCGTTTTTAAAGACTGGAAGTCATAGACAGAAGGAAATACAAAGGAAGACTGTTATAGAGTTGACTTGTTGCATACATGAAAGCTGGGAGTAATGATTAAGTCTTGCATTAGGGAGTTGGACAGAAATGGAATGCGAGTTTACTGCCTGGCGGTTGCTACGCACCCACCGTAATGGACAAGTGCACGCTGACAGTTCAGAAGAGCAATGAGTATTGAAGTAGCGATAGAAAAGTCAAAGATGCAACAGTGCAACCAAGAAACAGGGTGATGGAAGTCAGTAAGAGGAGGAGAGTTGATGAGACGTAAAAACTTTGAGCACCCAGTTGAGAAGAGCTGTGTGTGGGGAGCCCTTCTCCACTCACATAAGAGTTGTACTCCACTCAGAGGCATATAAAAACCTCTGTATAAAGTCAACAGATATGTGCAGGTGAAGGAGGCACGGAGTCGGCTTTGCACACTAATGTTTTGGAAGCAGATTTTTCAAGATGGGTAATAATTATGATCTTGCCATGATAAATCCCGAGAGAATGAAGCCCGTATTGAAAGATTATGCAGGATTGAGTCGAATACTGTTAAATAATAACGGTTACTCGTGGAAGATTACTTCTTTTGCTACTACCACTGTTGCTGCTGCTGTTGCTAATAATAATAATAAATTGTCATCCTAGTCAATGGATTATATGGCTTGTGGCTTCCCTCTTCCACCCCGTCACTGGAGTGAATGTGAACTATAAACTTTACAGACTGCTCCTGTGTAGGGGTGAAGGCTGCGTGTGGGTGTGATGGATAAATGCGCTCTAAAAAGCAAAAACAACAAGGCTTCACATACTGCAGGTAGCATTGCCCCTTTTGGTACGATACCTTCATTTTTTTTCTTTTTTTTCCGACTGAAGGTGGATTAACACTGGGAAAAAGCGGCTAATATGCTATACGCTTTTACTAGCCGTTTTTGACTACACAGTACTTTATGCTCTAAAGACAATTTCTTCGCAATTTATTCATTCAATCATTAATTCATCATCCAATCCTGTGTTGCCCCATGAGGGGCATTGGAGCCCGGGGCTAGGCGGGTTGGTCCTGACGCTTATCAGTGACCAGCTTCACTTATCCCTGAGTGGCATTACGTGAGCAATAAACTCCAACCACCCCATGCATATAAACCTGCCCAGGCTCAATCCGATTGGAGCGCCTTAATTACCACTGAACCAGGCGCCATAATTTGGTTATATGGTTACCACCCAACATAGTAAATGATTTCCTGATGTACAGAAAACCTTTTGGCTTGTCATTCAGTGTAGTCACTCGGAGACAGATGGAAGAGGAAAGAATGAAGGAAGGGAGGAGAGCAGTCACCCGAGCGCAGCATTACATCGAGAGAGATGGTGAGCGGCCCCACCAAGAATTAATTATCTATCCATCTATTGCCAGACGCCACAGTCCCGTAAGGGGTGGCCATTTGACTTTGAGTTATTTGTTTTATGGGGAGGGGCACTAATCCTACACCAACCCACTTGTTGACACGTAGGGAGCACGTATGGTTTGGTTATATGGTTACCACCCACCGTAGTAAATGGTTTCTTGGCTTACAGGAAACCATTTGCTTGTCACTCAATGTAAAGCCACCTGTAAAGGAAAGAAAAGCAATAAGAAGTGACAGGAAAGATGGGAGAAATATGAAGAGAGGAGGGCAGACACAGAAAAAGAATGATAAAGGCTAAGGAAGAAGTAGGCAGCTCTACATCAGGTGAGTGGATGATGGCCGCCACCACCTACCACACATTACACAGCAAAAAATCTAACACGGTGAATCCCGATGAGTCGGTCATTTGGCTCGCAGGAACGGCTAGCATGTTAGCCATTTTCTGCCCTGTGTGACGCCTACACAGATTTTATGTTTTGAAGACCTTGTAGTGAGGGTTAGTCTCCATTAGTCTTTCTTAATTAGTACTTTTTTTTAATTCTTTCTATCGCCTGACAGCTTTATTCAGCTCTTACACCTTGTATTGTGATAAGGCTGCCAAAGTATTCCTTGATGTACACTGTACAGTCATTATTCCCAACCAAAACAATGCCAGTTTACGTAGAAGTACATCATTTCAGACTGACAAAACTATTTTATTATCGCCCGCCTTTAGAAGGCGGAGCAGTAATGTTTTTGGCTGCCTGCCTGTGTGTGTGTGTGTGTGTGTGTGTGTGTGTGTGTGTGTGTGTGTGACCTTCAGGGTATCAAGATATGGCCAGAATCTTGGCCGAGTTCGAAAATGGGCACTCGGGGTCAAAGTCACTAAAATGGCTGCCAAAGGTCAACTAGTTTTTATCGGCCGCCTTTAACACCATTATATCTCATGAACAGCTTGAGCTATCGACATGAAACCTTCAGGGTATCAAGATATGGCCAAAATCTTGGACGAGTTCGAAAATGGGCTCTCGGAATCTAGGTCAAGGTCGCCAAAATGGCTGCCAAAGGTCAGTTGGTTTTTGTCGCCCGCCTTTAGCACCATTATATCTCATGAACGGCTTGAGATATCAACATGAAACCATAAGGGTATCAAGATATGGCCTAAATCTTGGACTTTGCCAGCATCATATTCTGGCGGGCCATTAGCATTCGGCTCCCAAATGCTTTTCTGTCATCATGTAAATGTAGTAGCTAGCCGAAGAATAATGGTTTCCATAATTCAAGTGGGTTGTTAAAGCAAAGTCTGTGTGTGTGTGTGTGTGTGTGTGTGTGTGTGTGTGTGTGTGTGTGTGTGTGTGTGTGTGAAGTCCTCTCCCCCCCCATTTTTTTCTAAAATGCTTAGAATCCTGCATTTTGTTGGTTCCGGTTGCCACCTTTAACCCGTTCATTACGATGACCATTTTTTTTTTAACTCTAATCACCTCAGTTAAATGTACATGAATATAAGTTTAATTTCCTCATTTTATTTTTCAGGTAAGTTGTGCGTCGTCATTCATGTGTGGAGCGTGAGGTAACGTAAGTATAAAACACCATTAATATGCAGTTGCGGTCAGTACTCCTTGTACTAGTCTGTTGCTCCGAACTTCAATATTACGGGTTAGCTTAGCGGGATATCATTAGGAGTCATATTTTAAGTGGTCATGGGTATTCTCATAACACCTCTTAGCGTTTTATTTTGCCCTTTACACCTAATTCTTGTTCATATTACTCGTATTTATGCAAACTGTCCTCATAAAATCGATATAAAAAACACAGTGTTTGGTGTAATATCCAAAATGAATAGGTAAGGAAATGATGCTAAGGAACCTGCCCTAAGTTCTAACCTAGCATGAGGGCATTGTAAAAGAACTGTTGACCGCAGTTGTATATGTGGGCGTTATATATCGTGGTGGATTAAAAGACTGCTCTGTCGTCCCTTACATACCACACATAACATTGCCTTGTGTCATACGTACTTTATACCACCACATCTCACTTCCTTACCACACGCTGCCACAACTCGGACCACCACCTCACCAGACTGCAACGTCTCACAGCCGTTCCTAGCAGTTTACACCATACACTGTCATACACTGCCACACAGTCATGTTAACGCTTGCACAGGGCACGACACAGTTATGCATCGCACGGCCACGCCGTTCTTAACACAGACAGGTCTTTCACACCTCAGTACTAAACCTCACACTACCTTTACATTCCTCATAATTCTGTTCACTACACACTGCCACATCGCACACTATCACCCTTCACACAACGACACTTCACACGCTTCACATTGCTACACCTCTCGCTGCTACACTTCACACGTCTACCACACTTCACACTCCTTACACTCACTTCACACTCCTCCCCCTCCTCCCCCTCAGCAAGTGCACAGAGACTTTATTTACACCCTGCATTAAAATCAAGATAATTTTCATTATTTCCTTTTAGTAGATGTTGGTAATCTTGTTTAATTATTTTAATGGCAGCTTCTAAAACTAATTACTAATTTTGCAGAATTATGCAGTGCAATATCTGCATTTACCTCCTGTGTTTGTTTAGCTAAGGATTTCAGAAATATGTGACGTGTTAGTGAAAGAGATTTGCAGTTTCATCATCATCATCATCATCATCATCATCATCATCATCATAATAATAATAATAATAATAATAATAATAATAATATTTATTATTATTATTATTATTTCCACCCACCTTGTTTCGTTAGTGGGATATATGATGATGATGATGATATTGGTGATGATTGCGTTCTACAGCATGTGACCGTGAGAGGTGTCTTATTTGGTGACGGCCTATACAAATGTTATTTAATCTCTGGGTACCCACAGCGTTGAAAGTTCCTCGTTCCTTATCTCCAACCACCCGAGGATGACAGGTTTTAAATACATAGTCGTGCCACCACCAGACGATTTTATCCAGCTGATGAGAGACGTCTGGCAGGGGAGGACTTGATTACAAATGCCTTTAACCCCGTCTCTCTGTTACCTCATGTTTTTACCTGCTGCAACCAGACGATTTCATTGAGGATGGTCCCTTAGTAGAGAAGTAGTTAACAGGGAAATAGTTAAGGAAGGCTTTATATAACTCCTCGAGTTCGGAAAGTCTGCCCTAGATTGAATAATATCGTTTGGCGGTAGCAAGCATAAGAAACGAAGTGCGTCATCGTACGGAAGGGTTTTTATTTTTCCACGTGAGGTCTATCCTTAGCTGAGTAAAGTAATAAAGCGGTAGGTAAAACCAATTAAAGATGGCGCAGCAAAATGCGTCACTGTACCGAAGTCATGGCAATGGGGTCAAGGTGTTTGTGAGAGGAAGTTGACCTAAGCGCGAGGACGTCTCATCTGTTTTATTCTGACTACCGACTGACGATTTTTTTTTTTTTTTTTTTTTTTTTTTTTTTTTTTTGAGGGTTTAGACAGCCTCAGCTAATCCCTCCACTTAGAGGGTCTTCCAAAATTGAATAAAATCTTCTGGTGATAAGCCTGAGTAACATGAAATAATGTCATGGTGGTGAGGGGAAATAAACTATGATCATTAGTAAAACATGTTAGGCATTTATCTTGCTGTCTGGTCTGTACCTGAAATGAAGTTGTGACATTGAGTTCATATATGGTTGTTTTAGAGCCAAGGGAAAGTAGGTTGGGATGGTTATTCAGGTGATCATGCTTTGTGGAGTGAAAGTTTGCACTATTAGCGTGACTTGTGTGCTATATGTGTGCATATAATTATGTATGTATATGTAAATGCCGTATTATGTATGCATTGCAGCGTCCGGCTCGCACCCGTTTGACAACTGTGCTGATCGCGTGTAAGTCGTGTTTTACGGACCTTGAAGGACAGCAGATAAATAGGGTGGAGAAACACTACATTCTATTACTGTTGAAGTGACCCGCCTCCACCCATTGCTTCACGCTGGGGTAGGCTTTTAGGTGCCACGAAGCATTTAGAGCGCAAAATGAGAAATCCTTTTGGAAATCTGTATTGTTGGAGTGACAGTGTTTGCGAATTAATGTGTCTGTTATGTTTGTGAATTAGTCTGTTAGTAATATCTTCAAAGATTTCCTGACAGGGTGCCAACACGTGGTAACAATGAAGTGACACTGGTGTACCTTCCTGGGTAAGACTGAATCAGGGTGGCAGTATTTTATAAGACAGTGTAAGAGAGAAGAACATAGTCTTGCCTGCCTAGCTAGACACCACCCTCTCTCCTTGGCACCCCCCAGGCGCACCCTACCCCTGGCTCACTGTCTGGGGCTGGGCGGCTCCACTGCCAACCGTGAGTCAGTGTAGCTTCAGCAGTGGGTGGGAGCAACCACGCCTGTCTTCGCTCCAGGCATTTATCCTCCCAACGACGCACTTACCCTTGGTGTAGTCAAATTCACGGCGCCGCGTAGGCCACTGCGGTATATTTCGTGATTGGAGGGAGTGTGTAGCAAAGCGTGGTTCAGTCCGTGTCAATCTACAAAACGTAAAGTCGTCTACGGACCGGATAGGAAAGTTTGGTACAGTGTTAAAATTCCCCTCATGCAACCGCCGCCGCCGCTGCCTCGCCTTCTCCCCTCATGTTTTGCTTACTCAAGGCGTTTTTGATGGTTGAGGGAGGGCCAGGGAAATGCTTGGACATTATGCCTGTCTGACTTGGGAATTTCGTGGACCATGTGCTTGCATGCCGTGGGAAATACCTTGCTATCATGAGAATTAGTTACCTATTTACCTTAGGAAATTTCTGCGTGTCGTAGGAAATATTCATTATGCTTGCTTAACTTGGGAAATTTTTCGACATAATATTTGCCAGTCTTGGGAAGTATGCTCATATCTTGGAGAATTACCTGCCTTTCTTGGTAAAAAACCTGCCTCTTTTGGAAAATACCTGCCTGTCTTAGGAGTTATACAAATATATATGGGGAAAATCTGGCTTATGTTGGGAAATATCTGCCTATCTTAGGGAAATACTATCCTCACTGGGGAAATGGACGTCTGTCTTGGGAAATGCTCGCCTATCGTGAAAAATACTAGCCTGTCATGGGAAATACTAGCCAGTCAGAAAATATTACCCTGCCTTGAGAAGAATTACCCTATCTTGGGAAATACATGCTTGTCTTGGGAAATACTGGACGTTATCTTTGCTGTCCTTGGGAGATTCTTGGGGGTAATGCTTGTCAGTCTTGGGAATTACCCGCTTACTTTAATCTTACTACTTTGGAAGATTATACGACGTAATTATTACTTACCAAGATTGTTCAACATTACCCTTGCCAACTCTGGGGATTATTCGACATTATTCTTGGCTGCTTTGGAGATTAGTTGACACAGCTCTTGCCTACTTAGGGGATTAATCATTGTCTTACTTTGGTGATTATTTGATATCATTCTTGCCTACATTTGAAAGTGTCATTATTTCACCATGCACTGTTTAAACCTTACCTGAGGAAGTCTTGTACATACTCTTGACTACAGAGGAGTACTACTTGACATCATGCCTACTTTGGGGAGTGTTTGCTTCATAATGCCGTCAATTGTTTAACCCCTTCAGCCCGAGGAGAGGGACATTTTTATGCTGGCACCGATACAATCATGCTGCTCCCATGCCTGGTAATAGAGAAGTCCTTCACTCCCCCTCCTGTCCCGGAAAGGAGAATGATGCGCTGCAGGAGGTTAACTTCAGCCTGTTGTCCACTGGGTTCACATTTCACTTGAACCTAGGGTTGCAACTACTACTGCTACGAGAAGTCTCCCGTAAGCTGAGTTGAATCATCTAGTGGTAGCAAGAGTGAAATATTAAAGAGGCCATCACGGTGAAGGAATTTAGTGGACGAAGGCTTCCTACATAGTGAAACTCCAACAGTTTCGGCCCGACTTGAACCCTTTTTAGGAATATATTAATGGAGCCATGCTATATACCAGGTCCAGGTCGGGCTGAAACTAGTGTCAGTAAGTGGCTTTAATCGCTGGCATGCAGGTGTACAATATGTGAACGTAATTCAGTTTGTGAGCAGGCCGTATTATAATCAGTTTCAGCATATGGGTATCGTAATTTTTTTAGTATGTTGGTATAATCAGTTCAGTATGTGGGTATACTCGTTTTTCAGTTTATGGTTATGTTTCAGTATGTGGGGTGTAACCAGTTTAAGTTTGTGGGTATAATTCATCATGTGGAATGTAATCCGTTTCATTGTGTGGGTATAATCACATTCAATATATGGGTATAATCAGGTTCAGTATGTGGTTATAATCATTTTCTCACTGTTGGTATAATCATTTTTAATATGTGGACTCAGTTTCAGTATATATGTAGAATCAGTTTCAGTATGTGCGTATAATCAGTTTTAGTAAATACGAAAAATTTCGGTATGTAGATATAATTCATTATGTAGGCATAATCGTTTTTAGTGTCTGGCGAATTGCAGGACGTGACACTGTTCTTGCTCGCACACACACACACACACACACACACACACACACACACACACACACACACACACACACACACACACACACACACACACACACACACACACACACACACACACACACACACACACACACACACACACACACACACACACACACACACACACACACACACACACACACACACACACACACACACACACACACACATTACGTATCCACCTTGTATGATTACTAATAACCAGGGAGAAGATAGTAAGCACGCACCACCATCATAAACTGCTCCCCAGGTAAAGACAAAAAAAAAAATGGTGGGGCCGCTTTACATACCGAGCTTTAAAAAAAAAAAAAAAAAAAAAAAGTTATCAGAAGACATTATTCTAGGCCGGGAAAAAAAAAAATGAGAAAGAAGAGTAATCAGAGGAAATGGGCTAACCTTTTGAATCCAGTGATTTTTTCCCCCCCCATTTTTTAAGGCTTCCTCCAGACGATTTTTATTAACCAGAGAGGTCCATGTGACCGAGAGAATTAATGGCCCCTTAAGACGATTTTATTATACTTGGATCTGGAATTAGTGAAGGTTGTTACCTAATCCCTCTAATTCAAAAAAGTATTCTGAGCTAAATAAAATCGTAGGAAGTAGCACGAAAATCACATAATCGGACAAAGGTTAATGCGAGCCAGGGCAAAAATAAGGAAAACAGCCGTGAGTAAAAAGTAACAGGTGCATTTAAGTCCACGAGATGAAAAATAAAAGAAACTATACTCAGTTCACTGTGACCTGGCTGGAAATTGCAGTCACTCCATCTTTCAATGCTGAGGAGCAGTAGATTAACACTAGAATGTGGTATTAGTTACGAAAAAGTAGTATGAAAAGGATGTAGAGCCGTAGTATGTCATCGCGCCACTTAGCAGCATGAAGTAAACGGGAAAAGGAAGTAAATCTGCGCCAGGTTGATGTGGACGAACTATAGTAGCCGCGGGAAGAAGACTGGTATAATGGAGCGGAAACATAGTGAAGAAAATTTGACGTAAAAGCAGCAGAAAGGACTATCTGAAAAACTAGTGAGCAAAGAAGCCAGAATGAATGGAGGCAGAGCTGTAAAAAAGGGGTGAGGGGGGTCGGGAATAAAAGAATGATGGAATTATTATTATGAAGGGATGGAAGATTTATTATGAGAGAATGGGAGAATTGTTGTTATACAAGTATAGATGGATTATTATTATTATGTCGTTGTCCGCGTATGGAAAAGTTGGTTATTGCTAAGTTGCAACAGATTTGGTTCAACCTGGACCCTCTGAAGGCATGAATAGAGACGGAATATTTGAGTGGCGTACTTAAGTGAGGTAGTTTGAATGGAGTATATAGATAGATAGATAGATCAAGGGAGAGAGAGAGAGAGAGATTCGGTTAATGGAGGAAAGTAGAGAATGTAAACGTAATGACAGGCAACATTATATACGGTACCCTTGCAGTAAGCCAAGAAAGTCGTGTAAGCAAATAAAACACACGCATTATCGACCCAAGACAACAAAACAGGTGCCACTGGGTGTCCCCTTGGCATAAATTACGGGGAGGGGGGAGGTTGGGGGGGAGGAGGCAGGCGTAATGCGATAAAGAATGATATAGAAGTGGGATTAAAGTGTACGTGCGTTGTGATTGAGCGCCTCGCATCAGGTGGTGTATTTTTCAATTAATTCTTGCTACGACATGACGATTTTATTAGCCTTGAGCTAGAGTTTTCGAACTGGAAGAATTACATATAATTTCTGTTAACTTCTGTATTACTAGGTGGCACTCCCGACCAGAATAAAATCGCATGGAGATAGCAAGATTAAAATTGTCATGGGGCTGAAGGGGTTAATGCCAGTGTTGTGAGGTTTTATTTAATGATATAATGGATAGAGACTGCCATATCCATGTATCATTCAGTTTTGTTTTGCCCCATCAGTAGCGTAGGATCCCAGGGGCAGGCTACTCATGTCCGACATTTGAAGCGACGGTGACCAGTCTCACTAACCCCTGAGTGGCACTGTGTTACATATAAACCACAATCACCCTTTCGATGCCTTACGAGCCGCATCCGGATAGAGCGCCTTAATCCACTAGACCACCAGTCGTCATTTGGTTGTATGGTTACCACCCAGCGTTGTTGACGATATCCTGAGTTACAGAAACCTATTCGGCTTATCATGTAATGCAGAGCCACGTAAATGCAGCACCACAGTGAATGAGTGGATGGTGGGTGCCCCCATCATTGATATAGACGTGATAGTGTGATCGTCTGGCAGGAGCAAGAATGTACAGTAGTTAAAAAAAAGAGTAAATAAAAGACCGTTACTGGACTGTAGAAGGCAAGAGGGTTTGTTCGAGATCGCCTTATTTATTTTTTTTATTTTTTTCAGCGTGAGGTTACCCATAAGACAGGTGATAACATATGGCGGTAGCAAGAAGAAAAAAAAGAGAGTTGGGAGTATGATAGTGTAGTTATATGGTTTTGGAAGTCTTAAAATGCATTCTTGTTGTAATGGGATACAGGGTTAGGTTGATGATGATGATGATGATGATGATGATGATGATGATGATGTGATGTGACGGTGGACTTGCGTTTGTAGCGAGGGGTAATGCGATAAAGAATGATAAATAAGTGGGCTTAAAACACGCGTGGGCTGAGATAATTTGAGGCTAGTGTGGTGAAGGATGGCTGGATGACGTAGTGGATAATGGCGTGCTGGTGGGATAGTGGCCGGTTGTAACACTGCCAGGCTCGTAGGACTCACTCAGATGATTTAAATCGTCTGGCGTCATCTGGGAGTGGAGTACTACAGTTGGTGTTGGTGGTATTATGGCTGGTATTAACGCTTCCAGGTTCTTGTGACTCCCCCAGCTGAATTAAATTGTCTGGTGTTAGTTGGAATGGAGTACTAGAGTTGTCTTCGCTATGAGAGTGTCGTATTTATGGTATCGCTAGTAACACCACCAGTCTCCTATAACTCACTCGGCTGCATAAAATCGCTTGGCTTTAGGTGCAACAGAATACTATTTTACTGCTTTCACCTTAACTTGGCCCGTATTGTCGTCCTTTTGCTGCTTATTTCACGTAGCTCAGTGCAAGAAAAAACAGTGCTATAGCTCTGCATCCTCTCCATAGCACTTCTTTGTGACTATCATCCTATACTAGTGTTAATCTATTGTTACAGCTGAGCGTTCAAGATAGCAATTGTAGACCAAGTTGAAGCGAATAGGGTATATAATTGCCCCGACTGTGTAAGGGCTAATCGTGGTCGTATTAACTCCTCAGTATCCCTTGATTCGCTCTCAGCTAAATAAAATCGTGTGGCATCACGTGGAATAAACTATAGAATTATCCCGATCATGAGAGAGTAAAGGAGTAAAAAAAAGAAAAAAATGCGAAGGTGAGAGGGTTAAGCTGCAGTAGGCAAAATGAAGTAGTGGCACGTAGATTGCTTCGCCGATGAGCACACGGCCGATAACGCGGTAAAGAACAATAAATAAAAAGATTAGAGTGTGTGTGGATGTGACTGGAGGTCTGTGTGGTGAGGTATTATTACGCCGTGAAGTAGTGGTGATGTAGTGAATTTGTGGAGTGATGATGTGGATTTATGCAGTAGTGGATTTATGGAGTGGTGATGTAGTGGATTTATATGGTGATGTGGATTTATTTAGTGATATGGATTTATATAGTTATCGTTTCAGTCTGTATATGCTGTACTGTCGTTATGCGATTCCATATATTGTTCTGGTCTTCGTGCTTACCCAGTCACTCATTATATTTCAGTATTTTCATGATTTGTGTCCTGAGAGAGAGAGAGAGAGAGAGAGAGAGAGAGAGAGAGAGAGAGAACGTCTGATCTTCTTTTAATGCGGTACAGGTATTATTCAAGTCCATTGTTAATATTCCAGTCCTCCCAGTGTTCCAGCCCACAATTCTGACGGTCCAGTTGGTATTCCAGTCTAACAGCCCAGTTCGTAATCCAGGCTCGCCATTTCAGTCTAACATTCCAGTTTCTAATCCAGTCTGCGTGCCATTCCAGCCAAAAATACATTCCAGTTTCTCCGTAAAAGTCTTTGTCATATTTCACGCAAGTCCGCATATTGATCCTTCCTTTGCTGTTCGTTTTATTCCCCATTCCTCCCTCTCATTGTCCCTCCTGCTTTGCTTTTTATTTTTTATTTTTTTTATTTACTACCCCTGATCCTTCCTTCCTTTCTTTCTTTCCTGTTTTTGTTGGTTTCTTTCCGTCTTCCTTCTGTTCCATTCCATACCTGTCATTACCCGATACCATCTTCTTCCCTCCATTCCTTCCTTCCTTTCTTCCCCTCCCTTCCGTTCCTTTCCCTTCCCTTCCCTTCCCTTCCTTTCCCTTCCCTTCCCTTCCCTTCCCTTCCCTTCCCTTCCCTTTCTTCCTTCCTTCCTTCCTTCCTTCCTCATTCCTTCCTGCCTGCCTTCCCATATTCCAGTTCAACCTTTGTAGTCCTCATTATATTCCAGGCCAGTCTACATATCGATCCTCCAAGTCTAGTCATTTAACTCTCCCTCCTTCCTTATTCTCTCTCAGACCATCCCTTTTACTCTACCTGTCCTTTCATTTACCTTCCCTCCATTCCATCTTTCCTCCCTTCCAGTCCATATATTTATTGGTATCTTGCCTCCCTCCCTTCCTTCTTCATTCCGTTTCTTCCTTCCTCCTCCTTCCTTACCAGCCGTTTTTCTCTCCCTTTTTTCTTTGCTTCCTTTCCTCCCTTCTCCGTTCCTCTCTTCTTCCTTCCCTCCCTTCATTGTACCTTCCTTCATTTCCAGTCATTTACCAGTACCTTCCCCCCCCTCCCTTTCCTTCGCTGTTCCGTAATTTCCAGTTATTTATTATTCCTTCCGTCCATCCATCCATCCATCCTTCCTTCCCTCCTTCCTTCCTTCCCTTCATCCATCCATCCATCCATCCTGCTTTTCTTTGTTTCTTTCCTCCTTCCTTCCATCCTCCCCCTCGCCCTTCTTCCATATAGTAGGTGTTTGCGTGTCAATGTTCTTTATAATCCTTCTTCCCCCTCATATTCCTCTCCCTGCAATTATCTCTCTCTCTCTCTCTCTCTCTTTCTCTCTCTCTCTCTCTCTCTCTCTCTCAGCACCTTTTAATAGTGCCCTTCCACTTATTTCCTGCCTTCCAATTACCTCTGATTTCCCTTTCTTCTTATTTATCGCCTAATTTCCTTCATCCAGCGCATGCCATTATCGTATATATGATTATTATTCTTTATTCATTTGTACATATAATCGTGTCATTCATTCTTTTCTTTCGTTTCTCATCATTTTTGTCTTTTATTTTTATTTCTTTTCTGCTTTGCTTCTTTGTCGTTATTCTCATCTTTTTTCTTTGCCTCATTTCCTTTTTCATTTATTCCTTGTTATCTTTATTTCTTATTCCTCTTTTTTCATTCCTTTGTATTTTATCCTTATTGTTGCAGTATTTTTTTTCCTTTCCCCTCCGTCCCTCCCTCCCTTCCTTCCTTCCTTCCTTCCTTCCTTCCTTCCTTCCTTCCTTCCTTTTTTCCTTCCTTCCTTCTCGTATTGCTATTGATTGTTGAGCAATTACTTATCAAAGGTTCGCCATCCCTGCCACCATTACTACCATCCGCTCTGCCTTTATGACTACCACAACTACCACACTCATTGACACTTTAACTGCTACAATCATAATTTTCTACGAATACTTTACCACAACTACCACAGCTGCCCCAGTCTTTGTCTCCTTAACGACCACAGTCAGTACCACCACAAATACTACAATCACTGCTACCACAACTTCCACAATCATTGCTACCACAACTGCCACAATCACCGCTACCACAACTGCCGCAATCACTGCTACCACAACTGCCACAATCACTGCTACCACAACTGCCACAATCACCGTAACCACAACTGCCACAATCACTGCTACCACAACTGCCGCAATCTTGCTACCGCTAAACACGTCAATTCACATATGGAAAGACGTTTGAAAGTAGAGAGGTGAGGTAAAGCATCATTAACCCCCTCACCAAGAGCGGCCTTCCTTTCCTAAGTTGAATGAAATCGTCTGGAAATAACAAGATCATACCAACAAAAGACGCCATCGGAGTGAAATGGTTAGTCTGTTAGTACGAGATCGGTCCCACGTTGAACAAAATCGTCTGGAGGTACCAAGGATAAAATAATAAGTCGCCGGTTGGAAAGTGTCAAGTACTTCTCCCCGATGACGTATATTTTGTTTATTTATGTATTTTTTTATTTGTTGGTGATATCAGGCCATTTCGTACAGGTGAGAGATTTTTCGAATTAAAGCCTTCATTAACCCCTTCACCGCCTGATTTTCCCTCCATTAGCTGAATAAAATTGTCTGAAGATTGCAGGAATGAAACAGAAAATAAATCACCACTTGGAAGACGTTTAACCTGGCTGATACAAGTGATGGTGATGCGGGAGATGGGGTGTCCATTGCGAGGCTGGGTGTGGGAGTGAAGAATTGTGTGCAAGAGTAATGGAGTGTGGGACTGATGCTGGCAGAGAGAGAGAGAGAGAGAGAGAGAGAGAGAGAGAGAGAGAAATTGAGTGTAGGTGTGCGGGTATGGGATTGTATACTAGTGCAATGTAATGCCCAGAGAGAGAGAGAGAGAGAGAGAGAGAGACATATTGAAAGTGTGTGTGTGTGTGTGTGTGTGTGTGTGTGTGTGTGTGTGTGTGTGTGTGTGTGTGTGAATGAGGGATTGTGTTGTGAGAGTAATGGAATGTGAGACAGTGGGACAGGGTAGGATTTAAGTGTCCGCGTCCTGTGACTGATAGCGCCTACCCCCACGCGAACCCATCCACCTGGCCAATATCTTTTTCCTTTTATGCTAGCTATCTCTTGGGTGTCTTTATGTCGGTTCAAGGACGGTATTTGGAACTGGAGGGGTTGGGTAAAGGAATAGGTAAGAATAAACACTAGTGAGGCTTTATATCAGGATAAGGATAGATTTCTCGAGCTGAAGGGATTTAGATGCATCCATGATAAAACTCACGGGCCTCTCCTACTTTCCTAAGGTGAATGAAATCGTCTGGTAACAGCAAGAGTACACACACACACACACACACACACACACACACACACACACACACACACACACACACACACACACACACACACACACACACACACACACACACACACACACACACACACACACACACACACACACACACACACACACAATTTGATCTAGGTACAAGGAGTATGAATCCGGGTAACGTCTCTTATCGTGTATTTTTGCGGCTGCCAGACGATTTTATCAACTTTGAACAAACCTCCAATGTTGAAAGAGTTACCCGGTAAATAATACTATATCTAACCCCGTGATGTCAAAGAGCCAGACGAATATTAGTCGTGTTCTCGGTGAAATGAGAGACTTCGTAACACCTCTTTCTTAGCGATTTATTCTGAACATTACCTTTGAGTATTCCTTTGTATGTTAGTGGTGCTGAATGTCAGTATTAAAAAAGGTGTAAGTAACGCAAGAGAATATTAATGGTGTAACATGCAAGTATAAATCGCCAAGGAAGAGGTGCCACGAAGCCCCCAATGCCACGTAGTCTTATATCCAGCAAGGAAATGGCCCATCGACCCTTCTCATCCACCTCAACCCCCCACCCCCCAAAAATCGCACCATTAAAAAAGCG